>NW_026705102.1:964489-1285986 GCF_029867415.1 Vicia villosa | reverse complement strand
CGGATATTACCGGCCTTCCACAATTAAACTCATGAGCCAGTAATATTCTCAAGAAAAACTCGTCTGAGTGTGGTTCTCCGCATGACAACTAATCCAAGTCTTCACCTGAATAGTTTCTGCACCACAACCTAATAAGGCCAGGATGGGTTGGGGTTCTACGGTCTCTCAGCTTCTACAGTTCAATGAAAGTAATAATGTCTTCGCTACGAAACATGCTAAACATATATTACCAACAAGGAACCTCCACTGAGCGGAAGGATTCTCACGTGCGCCTGCACATGACTATACCCTCCACCTAATTTCTTATGTGTACTTAATCCGGGTTAGGATTTGTCCATAATGTATCACTTGTAACAGAACCAACGCAAGTAACAGAACCAAAACCACACATATAACAAAAAATGAAATGAAAAATAAAGCAAATAGAAATGACCCTTCCTTTGGAAACAATAAAAAGATGGTCCCCAGTGAAGTCGCCATTTTTCTGTCGCGGGCGAAAAACCGTTTTTGTTCCTCTTTTTTGTGGGATGAGACACCTGATGCCTTCTTTGGGCTCGAGTGCTCAAAAAAAATGATTTTTCTTTGTACCGACCAAACTTTTTATTATTTCCAAAGGAGGAAAAGGAAAAAAGCTGCAATAACCTAAAAGTGGGGGGAGAGATCTTTGGGTAAGAGGGTTGGTTATACGAAGGGAAGGTATTAGCACCCAACGTATCTGTAGTACTCTACAGGGTTCTTTACTTTGTTTTTCATTCCATGTTATTGAGAGGTTCTTGTGAAATAGGTGGGACCTAAGGTGTTTGTTTGATTATGCTCGCAAAGATCATCGCGATCCTCTGCATACATATCCCTTAGAGGGAATCAGAGCATCTGTAGCTCGGGGTCTACGGGTGCTAAGGTTTGAATGGTTTTTTTGTTTTGTTTTGTTTCGCTCGCCAAGGATCGACCTTGTGCCTACGTATTCTCAAAGGGATGTTGAGAAAGTCAGAGCAATCGTAGTTCCCACTTATGCTAGTGGAAGCAAAGGAAAATAGACAAATGTCGTCTAAATGCTAGATGTATCTAATCTATATCATCACATACATCTATTTAATTTTATGTTTGTTTAACCAGCCTTGTGGCAAAAACTTTCAATGAAGTCAGCCTTGTGACAAAAAGTTTTGATTAATCAGCCAACCTCATGGCAAAAGTTTCAATGAAGTCAGCCTTGTGACAAAAACTTTGATTAATCATCTAGTACGGTGGTAAAACAGTTTGATTGATTAGCCAGCCTTGTGGCAAAAAAGTTTGATTGATTTAGCCAGCCTTGTGGCAAAAAAGTTTGATTGATTGATTGATTGTGATGATATATAAGAGATACTCCTAGCATAGAGATGAAAAATGTCTAATCTCCTAGGGTATTTGGTTTTGGATATTTGGGGATGCTTATAAGAAGCCCGTGGGTCCTTGTACGAAGCCCAAGAGGAGGCTATCCGAGGGTCCTTGCATTGTAAGCCCAAGAGGAGGCTATGGGAGGGACAATCCAGGGTCCTTGCATTGTAAGCCCAAGAGGAGGCTATGGGAGGGTCACTCGTTTGTACAAAGCCCAAGGGGAGGCGTGGTATAGTTGGTTTGAGCTCTTAGAGCGATTTCACCGGGAAACCATACTCTATGTCCTAACCTAAACTAGGGAGATTCTTTGCACGAAGCCCAATAGGAGGCTATGGGGAACCTAGTGTTGTACTAAGTTGAACAAGCATATAACACAATCACAAGTATGAACAAGTACGAACAAATATGAACAAGTACATGAACAGATATGAACAGTTATACATATATGACAAAGTGTGTATATATAATGGAGTTTATGAAGGAAATATACCTGTAAGCATGATCCATTTGTATACACAGGGCTCGGGACTCACACTCGGGGAGAAGTCCACTTGAGTTTATTCAAAGCTATGTAAACAGGTATTTACAAAGGGGCTTGGGACTTATACCTACATGGAGGCCCATGGTATTTTTTGGGAAGATTTAAAGAAACCTTCATTTTTGGTTTGTTATTCAAAGTTAAAAAACAGATTGATTGAGATATGTACAAAAGGCGTACAATGAAATACCTAATTTCATGTACTTGAGTGGGTATGTACAAAAGGGCTTGGGACTTATACCTACATGGAGGCCCATGGTATATTTACAAAAACATGGTTGATTGTTTATTTACAGACGCGTCGTTCGTTGTTTTGCAAACAGTTTGAAAGGTATTGTTTTGAAAGAGTTTTCTGTACAAAGAAAAACTGTATAAAAGGAAAAAGGAGTGGGTCTTATACTCTCTAATATTCGAGAGGCCCCTGTTTTATTTTCATAAAACAGGGTGGATGGTTTGAAAAAGATGTGTGATTTGTTGTTAAAAAAAACTGTTTGAAAGTTTTGGAAAAAAGTTTTCTGTACAAAGAAAGACGAAAGGGACTTATACTCTCTAATATTCGAGAGGCCCACATCGTTTTGAAAATCAATTGATCAATTAAAAAGATTTAATCAAAAGTTTCCTTTGAAAATCAAAAAGAAATGGTTTATCGTTTTTGAAAAGAATCGCGATCGCTCGTTTTAAAACGATTTGAATTTTGAAAGAAGTCAATTTAATCAAGATAAACAAAAGATTATTCTCAATTAACACTTAGATGATTAGGGTTTGATCACAAAAAATATTTACAAGTGATTAGGTTTGAAAATCAAATGAAAAAGTAGTATTTAAAAGTATTTAAAAACATTTAAAAATATGTCATTTTAAACCTATTTAAAAATGTATCAAATAAATATTTTTTGGTGATTTTTTTTGGTATTCATAAAATATGTATATTAAATAAGAAGTGTTCAAAAAATGAAGAAAAAATAAGTTGATTTGATTAGTTAAATTAATTAATGAAGTTTGTTAAAAAAAATGAAAGAAAAATAGTGTTAAAAAAAAGGTTTTGGTCCTTAAGGGTGTTGAACCCGTGACCTCTCTCTCACCAGCCAAAACAACAACCAACTGAGCTGCGCGCGCAGCTTGTTAATGATACGCCTTCAGTTTATTATATTTTAAAACCAATGTTTGAATTTCCCAAACCAAATCTGGCGCCAAGAACACAACCCTAACTGAATTTTGAATTCCTTCAAATCTGCGTTGTTTTGATCGATCAAAGGGTCTATCTCACTCGGTTTTTCACAAGGAACATGATGGTGCCCTTTAATTTCATTTATTTTTTGCTCTAAGATGATTAATTCTCTGATGAACACGAAGAACCCTAATATGACAAATCTTTGTGAAATCGTGTATGATCATGATATGATGCAATTGATTGAGGGTTATTATTCAGTTATGGTGCAGAAACAAGATGGTAACTTAGTTTTTCATTTATGATGCATGTATGATAGAGTTTGAAGTTCATGAGCACTTACCTCAAAAACGGCCAAGCTGGAGATTGAATTTTGCAGAGGAGGTGTTACAGATGTTGTTGCTTGATCTGGACAGCTTCAATGAACCTTAGGGAAGGTGTCTGGATGCTTGGAGTGAATTGAAAACACCTGGAGTAGTTGGAGGTACCCGATCTGCAGTTAAGCCCAAGTGTGAATCGAGCTCTATGATTCTGATGTCTCAGGTTGATGATGAGTGTTTGGATAGCTCATATGTGATATATGTGAGGTGTTGGAAGTGTTAATTTGTACAGAAATGATCTGGAATGAAGGTTGGCATGATAAGGCTCTTTATGTGTTCATATGGAGGTTGAAGAGTGAATCTGAGTTTTGGGGTAATTTGGGGTGTGTGAGTGGTTCAAACACATCCCATATGATGTTTATGAGTTGCTAGAACCATCACTTTGGCCATAACTTCAAGGGTTTGGAGGTTGAGTTTTCTACCTCTTTGAAAACTATGAAACTTGCAATTCAAGAAAGAAGAGAGAAAACCTATAATTGTGAGGTTTTGGTGTGAATTGAAGAGTGATTTGCACCTCTATTTATAGGCCAAACATTCTGAACTCAGAGCTTTGCAACTTGCTTCTTCTTTGGTGATTTGGCACTTAAAGGATAGAAAGGAATCTTACCATTAAATGCATATGGTTAAAGTTACTAAACCATGGTTAAAATTGGCTATGCTTCTTATCTCTTTCCCATCTGTCTCAAATCAGAAAATATCTTCCAATTATTGCCTCTATGTATCATTACTTGGTCCATTTGGCAATTTGGCTCATAACTTTGGCAAAATGACTTGAAATTTCAAGTGAAAAGTTCACTAATGGCAAAATTCAAAACCATAGCTACACTTCAAATTTTTTTATGCTCTTGGACATTTTGGAAAGCTCATGTTACACACTTCAAAACCCTAGTTGAAAGTTTCTTCAAGATCCTTAAGGAAGTGGGTGAAAAAGATCCATGAACTTTGAGAAAAATGAAGTTTTAAGTGAATTTTTCAAAAGATGCCAACTTTGAAGCTCCATATCTCTTAAATGGTTGATCTTATGGAAAAAAATTATATGTGTCAAAGTTGTTTATTGGATCAAAATCTACAACTTTCATGTTGGAAGTTTTTTTCAGTTTGTAGGTGAAATTTTGAGTTATTCCCTTTCAAAGTTTGGAAAAAACCATGAAAAACACTTAGAAAAATTTTCTAAGTATAAAAGTCAAACTTTGACTTTTTGATTCTTGATTGATTTTCTTGATTTTTCTTGATCAAATGACTTCTCATATCATATATTGATGATTTAAAACTTCAAAAGTCATGGTTGACCAAAATTCCCCAAAAGTCAATGGTGATCTTGTACAGTTGACTTTTTCAGACGAATCGCGTTTCTGGAGATTTCAAATGAAACAGGCTATCCTCACCAAATGAATGGTATGAATGGATCATATTGAAGCATTAAAGGATATTGAGCCATGGTTTGAGTTGTGGCACCATGTCCTGATTAAAAAGTCAGTTATTCAGTGAATTAGGTCAAAACCCTAATTGTCGACCTGATGAAATTGATGACTGTGGATCTTGAATTGAGATGCAATTCCCATGGGATATTGTCATAGGGATTATTTGAGGATGATTGAAACCTTTTATTGACTTCCTGGGGATTTTTAGGGTTTCCCAAATGTGATCCCTGATTTCAGTCCCTGATAGTTCAAAACCCTAATCTGATGATTTGAAATTTCACTGTTGATCAATCCTTGTGTAGGAGATGTCTTGAGCCAATGGATTAGGTCAAAATGATATACTTGGGGTCTTGAGGTCATGTCCCAAGTCATTAGATCAAATCCTGAGCAAAAGTCAGGAGTATACTGTCTTCAGTCAAAACCCTAGTTTGGTCGATTCAGAGCCTTTGAGTTTGCTGAAATGAATCTCTGAGGACCAAATGTTGATTATTGATGAAGATGATTCATTTGAGATGAAGGGAGAACAAAACCCTAGTTGATTGTTGCTTGTACTGATGAGTGATTTCTTGTTTAAATCCTGCTGAGTCACAAGTAACAAACACAAGCTATGCAATTTGTTAGAGATGCAAATGATGCATATGCAAATGATATGAGGTGGTATCTTAGGTCAAAAATTGGGGTATGACACTCACAAATTCAAAGTACCAGAATTCGAGAAGTATAAAGGGAATTCATGCCCACAAAGTCATCTTGTGATGTACGCTCGAAGAATGTCAACTCAGACTGATAATCAACAATTACTCATTCATTATTTTCAAGACAGCCTGACTGGTGCTGCACTCAAATGGTACATGAACTTGGACAGTTCAGAGATTCGTACTTTTCGAGACCTCGGAGAGGCCTTCGTCAAACAGTATAAGTACAATCTGGATATGGCTCCCGACAGAGATCAACTCCGGGCCATGACTCAAAAGGATAGAGAAAGCTTCAAGGAATACGCTCAGAGATGGCGTGAAGTTGCTGCTCAAATTTGTCCACCACTTGAAGAGAAAGAAATGACAAAAATCTATCTCAAAACTTTGAGTCCATTTTACTACGGACAAATGGTTGCGAGTGCACCAAGTGACTTTACCGAGATGGTAAACATGGGTGTGCGTTTAGAAGAAGCAGTTCGAGAAGGACGCTTGAACAAAGAACCAGAATCTTCTATTGGTCCAAGGAAGTATGGAAGTTCTTTCCAGAAGAAAAAGGATCAAGATGTCAGCAATGTCTTGCACAAAATCAAGAAGAAATTCCAACCTCAGGTTGCAACAATAACTCCGGTTGTTAACTCAGCGCCAGCTTATCAACCTCATGTCTCGCAACAACAAATTCAACAAAGGTCGCAGCAACCTCAGCAGCAGGTTCGACCTCCAAATTACAACAATCGGGCTCCAAGGTATCCTGCCTTTGACCCAGTACCAATGCCGTATGCAGAATTGTTTCCAACATTACTGGCAAAAGGACTCATTCAGACGAGAAGTCCTCCAAATCCTACAAACAGTTCCTCACCATGGTATAAGGCTGACCAATCTTGTCCCTATCATCAGGGGGCACCAGGTCACAATATTGAGAACTGTTTCCCTTTCAAGATTGACGTCCAACGATTAGTGAAGAGCGGAATGCTATCCTTCAAAGATACTAATCCACACGTCCAAGCAAATCCTTTGCCGCATCATAAAGAAGCTTCAGTAAATCTGATAGATCAACACCCCAACGTCATTCAAATCTATGACATTCGTCAGATAGGGGAAAATCTTGTCAAGATGCACGCTAAACAAGCTGGGTACGGTCATGTACCACCTCACAACTACTTCACATGTGAAATTTGTCCAAAGAATAATCAAGGATGTGTCGTAGTTCAAGCTGCATTACAAGAACAAATGGACTTGGGATGGATTCAACATATCCGAGTCAGAACTGAACATGACATTAACATGGTTCAAGGATGTCCAGGAGAATACAAAATCTACAAAGTTGAAGACCTTGAAGGATCGGTAGTCAGGTTCCACAAAACTTTAAATGGACTTGCCTACTTTGGAACAGATTTCCATCCTTACAGTAGATGCAGAATCTGTCGAAGAAATTCACGAGGATGTTTGCGTGTTCGCAACGACATTCAAAAGCTGATGGATGACAATACCATTACTGTTCTTGCCAACAGAGAAGATGACGAAGTCTTTACCGTATCTTCCCAAATTAATCAAGTTGAACCTATGCAAGTTAAGTATGATAGCAGGAAGACAGCAGTTGCACCACTAGTCATCTACTTACCAGGTCCTGTACCGTATGAGTCCGACAAGGCTATACCATACAAGTACAACGCTACATTCATTGAAAATGGTAAGGAAATACCATTACCGTCTGTTGTCAACATTGCTGATGTTAGTCGAGTCACCAGAAGTGGACGAGTCTTCAACAGAACAACAGAAAATGTGGAGAAACCTTCGGAGGGAGTACCACATAGGCAAGACAATCATCCGACCAATGCTGTTCAAGAGAAAGAAAATGATGAGATCTTGAAGTTAATCCAGAGGAGTGAATACAACATTGTAGACCAATTACTACATACTCCGTCTAGGATTTCTGTTCTTTCCCTGCTATTGAGTTCTGAAGCTCATAGGGAAGCTCTACAGAAAGTTTTGGAACAAGCTTTTGTAGAACCTAGCGTCACAATAAGCCAATTCAACAACATCGTTGCCAACATCTCCGCCGGAACTAACCTAAGTTTCTGTGACGAAGATCTTCCTGAAGAAGGAGTGGACCACAATCTTCCACTTCACATCTCAGTTGGCTGCATGGGTGATACACTCACAGGAGTCCTAATAGACAATGGATCCTCTCTCAACGTCATGCCTAAATCGACGTTATCAAGATTATCTTTCGAAGATTACCCTCTAAGAAAAAGTCATGTCATCGTCAAAGCATTTGATGGATCAAGAAAGTCAGTTTTCAGAGAAGTAGATCTTCCCATAACTATTGGACCTCAGACGTTCAAAATCACTTTCCAGGTTATGGACATTCCAGCACAATACAGTTGTTTGCTAGGTCGCCCATGGATTCATGAAGCTGGGGCAATTACTTCAACACTTCATCAGAAACTGAAGTTCATAAGAAATGACAAATTGGTAACCGTATGTGGAGAACGAGCTCTAATCGTCAGCAACCTGTCATCATTCTCCGACATAGAACCAAAAGAAGTTGTTGGAACTAAATTCCAAGCACTTTCCTTGGATAAGGAAAAAGGAAAGGAGAAAGCAGCGTCTATCTCTTCATACAAAGATGCAATCCAAGTTGTAAAGGATGGCACTACCAGTGGTTGGGGGCACATTAATATTCCTACCAACAACAAGAACAGAACAGGAATTGGATTCTTTCCGACATCATCAAAAGCTATTCCAGGGATTGAGGTAGTTCTCCCTATTCAAGAAACTTTCTGCAGTGGAGGTTTTCTTCAACCTGTTCAACAAACAGTCAATACCATCGGTACGGAAAACACCGATGAAGAGGAATGGTTATCCTATCTTAACAAAGCAGGATACATCTCCCTACCAGAGTCTGATTCACCTTGCTGTTATCCGACTAAAGGATCTGAAAGTAAGACTCAACCAAGCAGTGATGAAGTTACTGACAGCTTCACCACCAGAAGTCATGGTTCATCAGAAGAAGTTCCTCCTATCCCCGAAGAGACTTGGGATACATTAGGAGAACCAAGCGGAAAATTCGACTACATGGTGAAATACTCCGCTCCTGAAAGTTCAAGAATCTCTCTTGAAGACATTGTTCCAACTGGATGGAACATTGATTATGAGTACCTCTCTCAGCCAAAAGAGATGTATAACCCTTGCTATTCATCATCATCTACTGGTGAAATCATCATTGAGGATTATATCCCCAAGTCACCTTCCGAGGCTACGGATCTAGAGTTCACATATCTAGTCAATGCCATCTTGGGAGAAGAGCAAGACCAAAATGCAGAAGAGGATGATCTCGAAAGTGTCTCCGACAACGAGTCTCTCCATTCAGAAGATTGGAAGTTTCCTCAAAAGAAAAACCGACATGCTCCACTTGGAAATGGGTATGCTCACACCGCTCAGTCTGCTGAAGTAGAAGAAGATCGTCTGAGTGTTGCAAAGACAGTGGTTGGTAAATCAAGACCTACCACAGGCCAGCTTAAGCCTAAGGTTCCAGATTACTTAGTGCACAATGGGGTTCGCCACTACTGGACAGCTGTTGAAGTTTCAACTGTTGTTCGCACTCCTAAGTAGGAACTTTCACCGTTATTTTGTCCTCTCACCATAGCCCAGGGTGAAGAGATGTTTCATAGGGCTTTGCATTTTACTATTTTTTAGGAAAATGTCCCTCTTTGCTTCGCCCAAAGCAATAGAGTTTTGTTTTATAGGGTCTTTGTTTCAAGAAATGACTGTCCATAAATAAAAATGTCATTCTGTTCCTTCGTTTAGTTTTCCCTTTTCTTTTTTTCGGAAATTGGTAATCCTAAAAAACACCCTAAAAAACATCAAATATTCCATTAACTGCATACACCGAGTCTTCCCTCGTTGTCTAAATAAAACTTATCACACATATGCAGATTAATCATAAAATACCCCGTTGAAACGTGCGACCGTATGACTTCTCCAAGCTTTGAGTTTCCTGTATTCGAGGCAGAGGAAGAAGAAGACGAAGAAATATCAAAGGAAATTTCACGGTTACTTCAACAAAAGGAAGAGGCCATTCAGCCATACAATGAGCCTCTAGAGATCATTAACCTCGGTTCCGATGGAAACAGAAAAGAGGTTAAGATTGGAGCTTCGCTCAGTTCAGAGATCAGAGAGAGTTTGATACAGCTGCTCAAAGAATTCTCAGATGTCTTCGCTTGGTCTTATCAAGATATGCCAGGGTTGGATACCAGTATAGTGGAGCATCACTTGCCGTTAAAAGCAGAATGCCCTCCGGTCAAGCAAAAATTAAGAAGAACTCATCCGGAGATGGCCATGAAAATCAAAGAGGAAGTTCAAAAGCAGATCAACGCAGGTTTCCTCGTCACTTCAGAATACCCTCAGTGGTTAGCTAACCTTGTTCCCGTTCCTAAGAAAGACGGAAAAGTCCGCATGTGCGTCGACTACAGAGATTTGAACAAAGCTAGCCCTAAGGATGATTTTCCTTTACCACATATTGATATGTTGGTAGACAGTACAGCAAAATCCAAAGTTTTCTCATTCATGGACGGATTTTCAGGATACAACCAAATCAAAATGGCACCTGAAGACATGGAAAAAACAGCTTTCATCACCCCCTGGGGCACGTTCTGCTACCGTGTTATGCCTTTTGGACTAAAGAACGCAGGGGCAACTTATCAAAGGGCCATGACTACGCTTTTCCACGACATGATGCATAAAGAAGTGGAAGTCTATGTGGACGACATGATTGCCAAATCAGAAAATGAAGAAGATCACATACAGAATCTGACAAAGTTATTTCAACGCTTACGGAAGTTTCAGCTTCGCCTGAACCCCAACAAGTGTACCTTTGGTGTCTACTCAGGAAAACTCCTTGGTTTCATCGTCAGCAAACGAGGAATTGAAGTAGATCCAGACAAAGTCAAGGCAATTCAAGAAATGCCTTCGCCCAGAACCGAGAAACAAGTTAGAGGATTTCTTGGACGTCTGAATTACATCTCGAGATTCATATATCTCATGACTGCAACTTGCGCTCCTATTTTCAAACTTCTACGGAAAAATCAAAGTTGCGTCTGGACAGACGATTGTCAGAAAGCGTTCGACAGCATTAAGGAATATCTGCTCGAACCACCCATCTTATCTCCTCCAGTGGAAGGAAGACCTTTGATAATGTACTTAACCGTCTTAGAAGATTCCATGGGTTGTGTCCTTGGACAGCAAGATGAGACAAAGAGAAAAGAGCATGCCATCTACTACCTAAGCAAGAAATTCACTGACTGTGAATCCCGCTACTCCATGCTCGAGAAGACGTGTTGTGCTTTGGCCTGGGCTGCCAAGCGTCTCCGCCAGTACATGATTCGACATACTACTTGTTTGATCTCTCATATGGATCCAATCAAGTACATCTTTGAGAAGCCTGCCTTAACCGGGAGAATTGCCCGTTGGCAGATGTTGTTATCTGGAATACGACATTGAGTATCACGCACAGAAAGCCGTGAAAGGAAGCATTCTAGCTGAGCACCTGGCTCACCACCCACTCAATGATCATGAATCAACCAGTTTCGACTTTCCGGACGAGGACGTCATGTACCTCAAGATGAAAGATTATGACGAGCCACTACCAGACGAAGGACCTGAGATAGGATCCCAGTGGGGCTTAATCTTTGACGGAGTTGTCAATGCTTATGGACGAGGAATTGGGGCAATCATTGTTACACCTCAGGGTACCCATATTCCATTTACTGCCAGATTAACTTTCAAATGCACAAACAATGAGGCCGAATATGAAGCTTGCATCATGGGTCTCGAAGAAGCCATGGATCTAAGAATCAAACACTTGGATGTATATGGAGATTCTGCTTTGGTCATCAATCAAATCAAAGGAGAATGGGAAACACGCCAACCAGGGCTAATTCCTTACAAAGAGTACGCGAGAAGATTGTTACCATTCTTCGACAGGGTAGATTTTCATCACATTCCTCGTGAAGAAAACAATTTGGCTGATGCATTAGCCACACTCTCTTCCATGATTAGGATAAATCATTGGAATGACATTCCTCGGATCGATGTTATGCGCCTGGATAGGCCCGCTCATGTTTTCACAGTAGAAGCAATCATCGACGACAAACCGTGGTATCACGACATCAAGAACTTTCTTCAAAAGCAAGAGTACCCTCTTGGGGCATCAAAGAAAGATAGAAAGACTTTGAGAAAATTAGCTTGTAGATTCTTCTTGAATGAAGATGTTCTGTACAAGAGAAACTTCGACATGGTTCTGCTCAGATGCGTTGACAGAAAAGAAGCAGAAATACTCATAAGAGAAATACATGAAGGTTCCTTTGGTACTCACACCAATGGACACACCATGACAAGGAAAATACTGAGAGCAGGATATTATTGGCTGGCGATGGAGTCAGATTGCTACCAGTACGCAAAGAGGTGTCACAAATGTCAGATCTACGCCGATAGAATTCATGTGCCACCATCTCTTCTCAACATACTCTCTTCCCCTTGGCCTTTCTCCATGTGGGGAATCGACATGATTGGAATGATCGAACCAAAAGCGTCCAACGGACATCGCTTCATCTTGGTAGCCATAGACTATTTCACCAAATGGGTTGAAGCAGCTTCATATGCAAACGTTACAAGACAAGTTGTCGTCAGGTTTATCAAGAATCACATCATCTGTCGTTACGGCATTCCTAGCAAGATAATCACCGACAATGGGTCAAATTTGAACAACAAAATGATGAAGGAGCTTTGTGAAGAATTCAAGATCGAACATCACAATTCATCTCCTTACAGACCAAAGATGAATGGAGCTGTAGAAGCAGCTAACAAAAACATCAAGAAAATCATTCAGAAGATGGTCATCACTTACAAAGATTGGCATGAAATGCTCCCGTATGCTCTTCATGGTTACCGTACATCAGTACGTACTTCGACTGGAGCAACTCCTTTCTCCCTTGTATATGGCATGGAGGCAGTCCTACCTATAGAGGTTGAGATTCCATCAATGAGAGTTTTGATGGAGGCAAAATTAACAGAAGCCGAGTGGTGTCAAAGCAGATTCGATGAATTGAACTTAATCGAAGAAAAGCGCATGACAGCTTTATGCCACGTACAGCTATATCAACAAAGAATGAAGAAAGCTTTCGACAAAAAGGTTCGACCTCGCACAATCAAAGAAGGCGACTTTGTACTCAAAAAGATTCAATCTTTTCTCACAGATTCGAGAGGGAAATGGACTCCCAATTATGACGGCCCCTACGTGGTCAAGAGAGCTTTCTCAGGAGGAGCCTTAATACTCACGACTATGGATGGAGAAGAATTCACCCGTCCTGTGAACGTCGACGCAGTCAAGAAATACTTCGCCTAAATAAACAAAAGAACAGCTCGCTAAGTTGAAAACTCGCAAAGAGCGACTTAGGCAAAAAAGAGCGTCTCGGTGAATCGAAAACCCGAAAGGGCGATTCAGGCAAAAATTAGAGACATAAAAAAAATACATATTAATCAATCCCGGTAGACTTAAAACCCGAAAGGGGTAGTTTACGCAAAAGTTAGGGATATATGGCAAGTAACTGTGTTCAGGACAAACTTGATCATTCAAAATCCATAGCGGAGTATTCATCAGCAGTAGGTCATCTTCTACGAAGCACGAATGCAGCGCAACTTGGAGTGGAAGGGAAAGATAACGGTCGTCACGTTTCATCGTAGCCCTTTTCCCGAAAATTACCAATTTCCAACTTTTGTAAATACTCCATGGAATCAAGCATTTGGCTGGTTACCATTCCATATATAATAATTTGAGCCTTGTGCTTTTCCTTTGCAATCTAGTCTTATTCAGTTTCTTGAAATGCATTTTAAGTTTAAACAGTCATTTTCTTGAAACAAATGTTTTCATAAAATAAAAATGAATTTACTTGCAAAAATAAAGGTGAAATTTCTTTCTGAGGTTTACAAACAATAGGAAGAATGCAAACAGTTGCTCCGAGAACGGTTGAGACTCCGGGAACCAATATTTCCCCATGAGGTCGCTTTGCGAACATCTCCCGATGACGGATCTTTACTTCAATTCATACTACTTACTTCGGACAGCGGACAACTGATAACCAGATATTCCCAACAGAGTTCAAACTCCAAGAAGAGGACATCTTCTGATCCACAAGAATTTCAGTCGTATCTTAGGATTTTACATCCGCGACAATTCTATTCACATTCACTTTACATTTTATCATTGTCATAATATTCATGCATACATTACATCATAATTGCATAGCCGAATCAGGCTTTGATCATGTGAATGCCCGAGTCATTGAGGCATGAATTCAAGTTTCCCCTGCAAGTTTCGGAGAAACTTTTTCCTTTGAGACAACAGTTCATACACAAGGATCTCCCCAAGCAAGTCAATAGATGGTAGTCTCCCTCAAAGAGATAGTTTGTTCACTTTTGGAAATCCTCAGCCGAGATTCTCCTGTAGAGCGACATTCCACAGTTTTCTTCAGATAAGATAATCTGCTTTGCATTTTGGAATTCCCCAGAGGTTTGGTATTTCCCCAGCAAGGTCAAGAGGTGCCACTCTTCATCAAAGAAAATAATTCAGAATCTCCCAGCAGATCGACAAATAATTCCCCAGCGGAATCAGTGAATGGTAGTCTTCGTTCAGAAGATAGTTCATGATCCCTAGCGGAGTCAACAAATGGTAGTCTTTCCCCAAGGAAAGACAGTTTGTCTGTTAAATACTCAAGAGATCGACAAATGGCAGTTTCTTCAAACAGTTTGTCTGTTTCAGGGATGTTTAGTTCCCCACAGAGTCGATAAATGGTAGTTTTCCCCTTTGGAAAACAGTTTGTTGATTCACCGGGCACCAGTCGACGAATGGCAGTTTTCACCCCGAAAACAGTTCGTCCGCCTTCAAACAAAGTCATTAGCCCCTCAAAAGATCATGAGGCCATATGACAATCTTTCAAAGATGCCAAGTCAGAAGGGAAGATGGTGAAGTTTCTTTATTACCATCAAATGGTATCTTACCTCCAAGTGCTGGTAAGAAGTTTGATGAGGAAACAACCCTTTGAAGTTTCTTTATTTACCGTCAAATGGTATCTTACCTCCAAGTGCTGGTAAGAAGTTTGATGAGGAAACCAACCCTTTGAAGTTTCTTTATTTACCGTCAAATGGTATCTTACCTCCAAGTGCTGGTAAGAAGTTTGATGAGGAAACCAACCCTTTGAAGTTTCTTTATTTACCGTCAAATGGTATCTTACCTCCAAGTGCTGGTAAGAAGTTTGATGAGGAAACAAATCTTTGAAGTTTCTTTATTACCATCAAATGGTATCTCATCTCCAAGTGCTGATGAGAAGTTTGATGAGGAAACAAATCTTTGAAGTTTCTTTATTACCATCAAATGGTATCTCATCTCCAAGTGCTGATGAGAAGTTTGATGAGGAAACAAACCTTTGAAGTTTCTTTATTACCATCAAATGGTATCTCATCTCCAAGTGCTGATGAGAAGTTTGATGAGGAAACAAACCTTTGAAGTTTCTTTATTACCATCAAATGGTATCTCATCTCCAAGTGCTGATGAGAAGTTTGATGAGGAAACAAACCTTTGAAGTTTCTTTACAGCCGTCAAATGGCATCTTATCTCCAAGTGCTGGTAAGAAGTTTGATGAGGAAACAAACCTTTGAAGTTTCTTTATTTACCATCAAATGGTATCTTACCTCCAAGTGCTGGTAAGAAGTTTGATGAGGAAACAAACCCTTGAAGTTTCTTTATTTACCATCAGATGGTATCTTACCTCCAAGTGCTGGTAAGAAGTTTGATGAGGAAACAAACCCTTAAAGTTTCTTTATTTACCATCAAATGGTATCTTACCTCCAAGTGCTGGTAAGAAGTTTGATGAGGAAACAAACCTTTGAAGTTTCTTTATTACCGTCAAATGGTATCTCATCTCCAAGTGCTGATGAGAAGTTTGACGAGGAAACGAACCTTTGGAAATTTTCTCTTTATCTGAGATATTGTCCAAACACAACTAAGGCCAGTTTCAAGATATGGACATCCGAAACGAGGGGGGGTTGTTTACCTTTCTCTAAGTATCAACACTTAGTTAAAGAAGATGGATTGCGCATCCTATACTGCCATCCATTCGCCAGAATCCACATCAAGTATTTCTGCAGGAGTTTGTCTCCTCATCCCCCGCCAAGTGCGACAACGGGATCAAGTCATGCAAAGATTTTATCAATTACAACATCTCAGGAGCGCCCAAAATTCGGGCATTCCTCGATATTTAAGTCTCTTTTACGCCGGAAAGATCGAGATATCAATCTCTCTCCCTCCAGATAAAAGAAACTTAAATAGGGGCATCTGTCATACCCTAATTTTTGACCCCCCTGAGATGACATATCTTCAGGATTTTTCATCAAGTCGAGGCAAGTATCCAGAACAGCCTAACATTCAATCAAGGGTGTTCAAAGACAAGAAAACTCAGGCAAAGGATCAATCAATAGAGGGATTAGTCTCTAATACAATCATAAGACTCAAAAGCCTCATTATTACACCTATGATTGATTAAGATACCCAGTCATCTAAGTACAAGATTACTCAGATCAACAGACTAGGGTTTGGAGCCTATCAAGGACTAAAATCAGGGATCACCTTTGGGAAACCCTAAAAAGCCCTAAGGGACCATTCAAAGACATTAGTCATCTTCAAACAACTCATATAATAAGATCCACTGGACATTACACCTCAGTTCAAAGTCTACAGTCATCATTGTCCTCTGGTCGACAATTAGGGTTTTTGACCTAATTCACCAAGATAGTTGACTTTTAATCAGGGCATGGATCCAAAACTCAAGACATGATTCAAGAATCTCTACTACCTCAATATAATCCATTTACATCATTCATTTGAGGAGAAGATCTTGTTTCTACACAAAAGCCCAAAAAATTCACTTTGTCAGGAAAAGTCAACTGTGTGGGATCATCATTGACTTTTAAGGTTTTTGGTCAAAAAATGACTTTCAAAGATCAATATCATCAATATATGGATGTCAAGGTCATTTGACCAAAGAAATTCAAAGAAATTCATCAAGGAGCAAAAAGTCGGGAATTAGGGTTTTTGAAGGCATGGTGAGAACTCAAAATTTCACCTACACAACTCAAAAAACTTCCAACATGAAAGTTGTAGATCTTGCAAAATAAAACAACATCTTACAAAGGAACTTTTTTCAAAAGATCAACCATTTATGAAGTTTTGGAAATTTTGAAGTTTAGGTCATAAACACTTAGAAATTTTTCTAAGTGTTTTAACCTAGTTTTCATCCAACTTTGGGCTCATTTTTCACAAATTTCCCAAATGATTCTGAAGAAGACATAAACTAATGATTTGAAGTAGATGTTTAGGGCTTTCCAAATTGTGTTCAACCTTCTCCAAATTCAATTTGAGCTAGGAGTTATGCTTGTTCAAAGTTGGCCTCATGAAGTAAAATTATAGGTCATGTGCAAATTGGAACTTTGCAATTTTGTGCATTTTGCTTCACTAATGGATGCTACACGACCCATAACACATCTGAAAACATGCCATGCATTCATTTTCACCATGCCATGATAATTGAAGAAGATTCCTAAAACAAGAACATGTGATTATGTAATGATTACTTTTGTGAATTTATGGCAAATTGATGAATCACCCAAGGAATCTTCTCATCAACCAATTGGAGCTCACTTTGCATCTGAATTGTCCCCTAAGATCAGATAGAATCAATGGATAGGGGAGGTGGCTCGAAAATGCAATGATCACATTTGGATATTCTTTGAAATTTCTTCATGGCTAAGAAACCAAACTTGCTTCACTAAGCAAGCTCACTCTCTCACTCAGTACTGAGACATTTGCCTATAAATAGGAGAGCATAATTCAGTAGAAAAACACACCAAAGCAACCATATTCCTTGCTTTCTCTTTCTTTTCTCATGTTCATTGTTTTTCAAAGTTCTTTGGCAAGAAGAATCGATTTCTTCAAACCAGAGCTCATCTTTGGGAAGTGAACATTCTAACATCTCAAGGGAGGTCATTTGAGGTGATCCAAGCACCTGGATCACTTCTGTAAGTGGAGGAACACCATTGTTGCTCTCACTTTGGAGCATTTGCAGTTGGAGGTCCATGGAGTGATTCAGGAGGTTCTGAGCCAAGCCAATCATCCAGGCACACTCCTCAGGTCATAGTGAAGCTAACCAGATGGCTGCAGCTCATCTGTAACTCCAAATTCAACAACCTCCATGTTCACTTGAAGCTGAAATCGAGGGAGGTCCATAGAGCAATTCAGGAGGATTCAAGCTCCAATAAGCATTCAGTCAGCATCATTGAGTCTCAGGGAAGCTATTGAGATCATTCATTCAAGCCCAGTTGCTCTCAATCATCCTCACGACTTCCATTTTCAGAGGTAAGTTTCTGAACTTCACCTCTTTAATTTAAGCACTCACTGAGTTAAAGCTCGATTCTATCTTGTTTAGCATCATCAGAGGATTGAAAACCCTCTATCATCTTGCATTTATTCATCTTGTTTGTCATTTAATTTCAAATTTAGGGTTTATATGTTCTTAGAGTTTTCTGAGAAATTAGGTAGCTGTAGTTCATATAAATAAATGTTAGTTACATATCTGGATTCGTGAGGAAATTTAGAACAAGATTGATGTTTACATCATGTCATTTAGTTGAGAAACCAGAGAGTTAGGATTTTGAAAATCTTTGAGCTCGAGGAAGAAGATGACTATGGCCATGGCGCGCAAAATTTGAATCTGGGGCCAAAGTTTATTTTATTTTGAATGGTATGCGTTCCTTAAACGACTGAACAAACTTGCCCTAGTGGCCTCCCATACGCCCTTAGTCTCATCATGCCTCAAGTCTGGGGTTCGAATCCCCCTCGCCCCAGACTTTTTGATTCTTTTATTTTTCAATGATTTACTAGTTGTTTTGAAACATAACCAAATGAATGCAAGTTACTATCACCACACGCGCGTTGGCTCAGTGGTGTTTGTTTTGAGTGTGTGACCTAGAGGGCGTGGGTTCAAACCCTCCAAGGGCCAAAACTATTTTTTTAAACACACAATTTCTTTCATTTTCTCACAAACTTCACATATTTATTTAACCTATCAAATTAAATCATTTTCACTTCATTTTTCATACACCTATCATTTAATATACCTATTTTGTGAATAATAAAAAAAAATCATAAAAATATTATTTATTTCATATATTTTTATTAGGTTTAAAATAGTATATTTTAAGTGTTTTCTTAAATACTTTAAATATATATTATCACTTTATTTTAACCTAATCACTTTGTAAATAATTTTATGATAAAACCCTAATTGTTTAGGTCTTAATTAGTTAAAAAGTCTTTATTTTTATCCTAATTAAGTTGACTTTTGTCAATTTTCAAAACTGTTTTCAATCTCTGATTAGACGGATGATTAAGGTTTTCAAACAACAAAACCTTGCATCATTCAAAATCATTTTCAAATTGCTCTCATAACCAGTACTGTAAAGTACTGGGCCTCTAATAGAGTGTAAGTCCCAAAAACCTTCTCTTCTTAGCTTGTTTTCAAAACTGTATTTTCAAAATCTTCTTTCTGTTTTCAAAACATTCTTCTGGTATTTGAAGGGCATTATTCCCGGTGAAACTCTTCAGATACTATGTGACCTTTGTCCATCTTCACTTCTTCTGTTTTCAAAAACCATTAACTGTTTATCATATATATATTCAACTATTATCAACAAAACAACAAAAATTACTGTTGAGGCTCTATACATACTTCTTCAATGGCCTCCACTCCATCCAGGTTAGGCTTTACAAGCTTTCAATTTACAGTCTTTATTTAAATTACTGTCAAATATAAACTGTGCATATATTAGTTTAGAACTACGTTTGAGTATAAACCTTAGGACAGTTAAACTATATATATATATTATAGGAATATGACCTAGGATTGAGAATGTCTTCCCGGTGAAGGCTCTTTCCTAATTAGAGATCTGTAGTTCAAACCCCCAAGATGAATTATTCCCGGTGAAACATCTTGGCAAAAACCTTAGAATCCAAATAAATAGGACACATCCACCCAAAGAGGAATTATTCCCGGTGAAACCTCTTACCCATTTGCTTAGAGCCAAAATAAGTTCAAAACTACATAGCTTTCTCTTGTGCTATAACAAGGACCCTCGATTAGCCTCCTCTTGGGCTTTGTACAAGGACCCACAGGCTTCTTAAAAGCATTTCCAGCTTCCTCTTGAGCTTGTATACAAGGACCCATCAGGTTTCTTATAAACATAGGAACAGGTCTTTAGTCACCTTTTAGCCTACCCTGGTGAGTTTCTTCCAATTTAAACCAGACTTTAAACCAGCTAAGTTTTGTCTCAATTTTGCATTGAGTACACTTTTTGGAATGAGAGACATGGACAGTCTCTGTCACCCTTATCTTCATCAATCTTCCTTAGCAGAGTCTAGGATCCATGCTTTGGGTCATCCTCAGCATTGAGTCAGCCTTCATCTTGGGCTTTAAACAAGAAGTCTCCATTAGATAATCTTTCTGCCATTCATTTTCAATAAAACCCCTGGAAAGGGTTAGCCTCCAAAGTCAATTAAAATCAACCTCCTTTTCAATAAATCCCTGGAAAGGGTTAGCTTCCACACATTCTTTCATTTTCAATAAAATCCCTGGAAAGGGTTAGCCTCCAAAGTCAATTACTAAAAATGTCAAAAAATAAAGATTCATTTCTCTTAGGAGATAAGTTCCCCAAAAGAGTCAAAACCCCTGGAAAGGGTCAGCCTCCAAAAAACATGATAAAATCAGTCTTTTAATAGACAAATTCTCCAGCTGAGTCAAAATCCCTGGAAAGGGTTAGCTTCCAAAGAAAAACAGTCTTTTAATAAATAAAACCTCCTCAGTAGAGTCAAAACCAACAAAAACAGTTAGCCTCAACCTTGGGCTTCATACAAGGCACCCAAACAATAAAACTCCCCTGTCAAGAGTCAGCCTCAACCTTGGGCATTGTACAAGGCAGATAATAGAGTCTCCCCAGTAAGTTCTTCATCATTCAGTAGCCACAACCTTGGGCTTTGTACAAGGCAGATAAACCATATTTTTCATGTGTCAAAGATTCCTAACACTTAGGATCTTTCCCCGTATAGTCATCCGTACTTAATTCATTTAAGAGTCCGCCACAACCTTGGGCTTTGTACAAGGCAGAAAATAATGTTTTCCCTAGCTAGAGTCAGCCACAACCTTGGGCTTTGTACAAGGCACATAAAATAGAGTCATTCATTCAATTATTCTCAACAGTTAGCCTCAACCTTGGGCTTTGTACAAGGCACATAAATAGAGTCTCCCTAAGTAGAGTCAGCCTCAATTCTGGGCTTTGTACAGAACACAAAAATACCCTGTAATTAATCCCCAGTGGAGTCATCTCCCAGAGTCAATAATAATTAATAAGTCAATCAAAAAGCCTCAAGCTTGGGCCTCATTCAAGCCAGCTAAAGTCAGATCTTATATACAGTAGATAGACATAGCTTATCTCTATAGAGAGATATTTTTACTACTCTACCACATTCAAACAAACATTTCAATTTCAATTTCAATTTTAATCAAGTCTCCCATTTAGGATTTTGAAAGGCATGAGCTGGCAGTAAAACCCAGACATGTGGTAACTTTCCCTAATTTGGATGAGCATCTTTCTTTCATTTAAGAGGCATTTGACTGGTATACTTGCACATACACAAGTAAGGTCCCCCTCTTGAATGAAATGAATTCAGTTATTCTGTCACTCCTTTAAATGTTTGTGGTAGAATAGTACTAATACCTCTCTGTAAAGATGATTTCATGTCTCTTTACTGTAAACAGAGATTTAATTCAAGCTTCAACCTTGAGCTTTAAGCAAGGCACCAAAAACAAGTAATTTCCCTAGTTAGTTCCCCGAACTACATTAAGCTCTGACTTCCACTAGGGATATGTAGGCATGAGGTTCACAAGGAATCTCAGCGAGCTAATAAAATACCAAAAATAGTCAGTCTGTCTGTCTGTCTTTCTTTTATTCAAATCAATTCCTTCTCCTAATACAAAGGAGAAACTTTCCCAATCATTAGCAATAAACACAATCACAAATGACACAGAGAAGGTTCCTATAGAGTACTACAGATATGTAGGGTGTTTAAACACTTCCCTATGTATAACCGACCTCCCGGACTCCAGAATTTCTAGTCTAGGTGAAATCCCCACACTTAGCAAACTCCTAGGGTTTAGTTGAGATCTTTTTTCCCCTTTCCTACTCGTAGGACAAATAAGAAAGTTCATGTGATATCGTAGGAAGAACTGAAACAAAATTCATCCCGCCACGGGCGCATTCTCCTTCCAAATTTCGCGTGAAGGGTTTAGCGTGCCGTCCTCCCAAGTGAAACGGGGAGGTAAAGAAAACGACCACCACAACTGTCCGTCAGGATGCGGCCGAAATGCATGACTCATTCTGAAAAGCATCTGCTTCACATTCAAATCAACACTTAGCATCAAGGAGACCTCGAAATTGGTTTAATCAAAGGCGATCATTTCTGATAAAGACTCTTGAATGGGGAAAACCACGTTCAGAGGGTTTTCTTAAAACAGGGGCATACAATCAAGGATCCTGTTGACTAGAGGCATACCTTTCAAGAATTCAAACAATGGGGCAATGCATGTCAGGCAAGACATGGTGAAATTCGAGTTCTCTCTAAAGGTCCTTCATTCAGATTAAGGGGCAAGTCTCAAAATTACTGATATTCGGGAAGTCACACTAGTAATATACAAGGAGCATTGTTGCATAATTGATCTTCCCACGCCTGTACTATTTACATCCCGCAGTGTGGGATAAGCACACATGCATAATTCTCATTTATTTTGAGAATCTCATTACATGACACATGCATCATGACATTGCATAAAACTAACGCTGCCTTTTCAGGTCACTTCATAATCAAAAGGATGTTATCATCCAATTACAGCGCAAATACGATCGTATCAACGATTCAATCTTGACAGATACAATTCCAATACCTCATTCCAGGTCTTTCTTCAAAGACAATCCAGAAGCAATCAAAGAATTTCTTACCTCTCCAGGTAGTCTTGTCCAAGACAATTATCAACCTTCCCAAGCAGTCTTGTTTAAGACGTATCCTAACCTTTCTAGGCAATCTTGTTTAAGATGTATCCTATCCTTTCTAGGTAGTCTTGTCTAAGACGTCTCATGTCCTTTATAGGAACCTTTCTAGGTAGTTTTGTTTAAAACGTCCCATGACCTTTATAGGAACCTTTCTAGGTAGTTTTATTTAAAACGTCTCATGTCCTTTATAGGAATCTTTCTAGGTAGTTTTATTTAAAACGTTTCATGTCCTTTATAGGAACCTTTCTAGGTAGTTTTGTTTAAAACATATCATGCCCTTTATAGGAACCTTTATAGGTAGTTTTGTTTAAGACATGCCATATCCTTTATAGGAACCTTTATAGGTAGTTTTGTTTAAAACATATCGTTCCCTTTATAGGAATCTTTCTAGATAGTTTTGTTTAAAACATATCGTTCCCTTTATAGGAATCTTTCTAGATAGTTTTGTTTAAAACGTATCGTTCCCTTTACAGGAACTCCTTTAGGTTAATCTTGTTTAAGACATTTCATATCCTTCCTAAAAAAAACCTCTCCAGGTGAATCTTGTTTAAGATGTTTCATATCTTTTTAGGAGCCTTTCTAGGTGAGTTTTATTTAAGACATATCATGCCTTTCTAGGTAGCCTTCTTAAAATGTCCATCCATTCTTTTCTAAGACACGCTTAGTTCTTTTAAAGAACTCCTCAGTCAGTCCTCTCCAAGCATTGTTCAAAGCCTAAGCGTCTTCGCATCAACTTTCGATATACCCTATTCAGGTAGTCTTATGTAAGACGCTACTTCCTCTCTCCTCAGATACAGTCAAATGACCCAGGTCTGAAAAACATTTGCTTTAGACCAGTATCCTGCCAGGCAAATGGGTGGCATCTATAAGCCCACCTCCCACAGAGCTCTTTCCCTACGCAAGCAAATTTCAGGGCATTTCAGTGTCCAATCATCTTCTACCTCTTCAGGTTCAAGAAGATTGAACAGGGGCAGCTGTCATACCCCAAAATTTGCCTTCCGTATTCCATGTACAATGATTCAAAGTTCAAAGATTCAATCCCAAAGCCTTGCTCAAACAATCCCAAGATCCACAGTCAACTGATCCAATCCTAAAGGCCAACTACAATCAAAGCATGATTCAAAGCCTCCCAATTCTGGTCAATATCAAGCATGTGAAGTATAACCATCATTTGATCAAAGAATGATCATGATTCTATTAATAGAAACTCAGAGATGAACAAATACAAAAAGGTTCAAATTAGGGTTTCTTAGGAGAAAGTCAACCCAACTTTGACTGGGCATAACTTTCACATGGAACAACAAAAATGCCCCACTCAAAGGCCTATTTTGATAGAAATTGGATTCCCTACAACTTTGTCTCTCACAAGCCAGGGCTAGAAATGATTCATTTGAGAGATACAGTGCAAAAGATTACAGGTCATTTTCAGGCATCCTTCAAAAGCCGTTTTTTGTCAGAGAGGATATGATCAAGATAGAAGCTCCAAATGAAAAATATGTTACAAAGTGGATTGTAGAGGACACTTTGAGGTTTCCAAAAAGTATTAGAACTCCCTCATAGCTTAAAAATTGAGTGAGATATGCTTGATCAAAGTTGGGTGATTTTGGAGGACCAAATGTGAAAAAAGAAGGTTCAGATTGAGAAATTTTGCAAATGGGCCTATGGTTTTATGATATAAACTTGGTCCACAAGTCATTAGCATGCCCAAAATCATTTGCCACGAAAATTAGCATTATATTTGATTTAATATGATTTTTTATTTCATTTTAATGATTTAATTAAGATTAAAAATCAAATATTTTGTTAGGAAATATATTTTGTTGATTTCCAATCAGCATTTATGCCAAAAAATACAATATATTTTCGTGACAAATTGATTGGGGAATATTAAGACAAAATTGGATCAAAATAGAAGGTTTGGATAAAAGATTAAAATCAATTTTCTCAAAAATCTTCAAGATTGGATACAAGAGATTTTTTGGACTACTTTCTAGACCTAATTCATTCCCTATAAATATACAACATAAACCAATGCATTAGGGGTTGGAGATTCTGCAGAAGGAGTCCTATTCACGAGCACAAAATTCTCCAAGAAAACTCGAATTCGGTTTCAAAGAATTAGGGTGTTTCAATAGGATTTAAAGGTTGCAAAAGATTCTTGGGAGCATTCAGAACGTGTGGGGATTATTACATAGCATCAACACCCCCAGAATTGCCTCAATTTTGTCAAAGTAAGTCGCTTTAAACATTGACTCGATTAGCATGTTATAGGTACTTTCATGATGCTTTAATCATATGTTCTGGTTTCTCTTAATGCCCTGATTGGTCCTGGATTGTTTGTGTGAAGTTTATGTGCCTCAATCATGTTTTGCCATTAATGTCCGTTTGAGCTTCTTAGGGTTTTGATTTGGGGTTTTTCATTAGAGGTAAAATTAGGTTATAATAATGACATGAATGAATTCGCATGGTGAAAACGAAGGGTTTGGGACAGGTGCGAAAAGTTTATATACAAGCATGCTCTGTTCGTTATTTTCCAGGCCTGGTAGCTATGAATGGAATTCGCAGCTAAATCGTAGCAAAATATGCAGAGATTTTGGGGACGATGATGATGTGTCCCTATGGTATTGGCCGGTTCAAATTTTGGCGCGCGTTCAATTGCATTTTTCCAGTTTTTTTATATATATCATCGCGCGTGTTTTGTTAACAGTTTGTATGTTTGGTTGAGTTGGTAAACCATAGTTTGACCTAGGGGGCGTGGGTTCGATACCCAGCTCCCACATATTATTTTTTCAGATATTTCAATTCCTGATCCCATGTGCCTCCAGCCTCAGATTTTACCATGTACCCTCAGATCTGAACCATAGGACTGCCACTAGCTTAGATCTGACGCCCCAGCCTTGGTCCCTATACCATACACTCTAATAACAACCACACTGAATCCTATTCCTAATAAACTAAATTAATTTCAATTAATTATATGTTTTAATTAATTCTTTTTAATATATTATTTATATAATAATAATTATTTTTTACAAATAAATTATTATATGATATTTATATTAAAAGTTCTAATTTGTTGTTCGTGCCGATTAAATCGATTAATCGCTATGGTCAACAATAATTTTAATTAAAATGTTTATTTAATTAAAATGCAATTGAATCATATTTGGTTAAATGGTTGCAACTATTTTATTAATTGTGATGATTAATCTTTTCTCTTTCTAACTCCTAATTCGCTATTCTTTTTAATCGAATCAATCGATTACGAGGGGTAGCGATACAAATTAATTATTAAAAATTATTAAAAAATACCTTAATTCATTATTAGTGATAATCGAATCAATCGATTAAAATTGGTAGTGATGCAATTTCAATCTTTTAACCATGGCGATCGAATCTATTGATCGTTGCGGTTAATAGTGCTAAATCAAATCAGGGTTGTACGCCCCACATACTAAAACACTCCTCAAAACCTTTCAAAACTACAATACTAAACTATGGATTTTCATCCTCATCAATTAGACAATTCAAAAACGCTTTTCAAAGCACAAACAATTTCAAACACCTTCAATTCAAATTCTAAGGGCGTACAACCCTTTCCCCGAACTACGTAGACTCTGATCCTCCCTAAGGAGGTACGTAGGCACTTGGCAACAAGGCGAGTCCCCTTCCTCCATATTCTAATCATATCCAATTATTTTCCTTAACCCTATTAACTGTCTGTCATCTTTCTTTATATTAGCCGTAAACCTCAGCTTTATAATGCAAGCCTTAGGAAAGGGTTGAGGGTGCCTAACACCTTCCCTCAACCTGAATATAGTATCTTACCCTGATCTCTTAACTGCGTAGGTTTCCTATTCGCCTTGGTAGAATAGGTGGCGACTCTAAAAGCTAAATTTTTAGGCAGGTTGCTACACAAGCCTTTATGTAGGATGGAGTATAGTTGTGTGATGTAATGATATGCGAGATAATCGTTTTCACCTTCAGAGACGGGTCAAAGTTGATAAGAGGCAAGATCTCTTGACAGATAAGATCATAACTAAGCTTCGAATGATCTTGGGACATATTGGAGTTGACACATGTGTGTTGTTCTGAACTCGTCCCTATGACCCAGGCATCACTTCTCTTCCTATACGAAGCACTCAATCTGAATGCATAATCAGGGTTTTTACAAATGATTACATACCTTTCTAGGTCCAAGCGATCTACTTCAAAATCAACATTATGTGCCATGTGCCATTTTTAATAGTTCTCAGACATGCCTCCTTAGAAGGAAACTTATCTCCGCTCTTTAACACTTCATCACTTTGTATGTACAGGTTGAAGAATATATCGGATAAAGGTTCGTCGCCTTGTAAGTTCAAGTTATTCATATGTGCAGGAGGTTTGTACACATGACCTAGAGGCACCGATATGTCCTGCTCGTCTTCATATTCTTCATTGACCATGTCGTCAACTTCAGTTTCCTGTTCGTATTCTTTATCGTCTATAACATCCACCTCTACTTGCTCGTTGACGGGTGGGTCAATAACTTGTGACTAAACAATACGTGATTGTTGTGTATTGACCTGTATGGTAACATACAACTCGATGGTTTCGTACCTAGAATATTCGTGATTAGCAAACATATTCTAGAGGTCTTCGTTATTTTAAACCTCAACCTAGTAAAACTTAACCGGGTTGTTGTCACAGAAAAAAGGATATTGGTAGAAAATTTGTGCAATATGTGTAACCCTCGTATTTATTATTTCGTGTTTTATTTTAAATTTTTTGTGAATTATGTGGATTAAGTGTGTTTATAAGTGCTTATGTGATATTTGTATTAATTATTGAGTATTAATAGTAAATAACATAAGTTAGTAAGTATTATTAGTTATTGGGCCTATGTTGGCATTAGTAAGTGAGGGGTGTTGATTAGAGCCCATTAGTAATTGAGGTTTAGTAAGGGTTTAACCAAAACAAGAGAATTGAGGGAAATTGAGAATTAGAACTCATTTGGCAAAGTTGTGAAAGAAGTGAGAAGAGAAGAGGAGAATCTCAAGGTTGAAGATAGAGTTGGCTTCAATCCAAAACCTAAGGTATGGGTGGGATTCTTTCATGCTAAAGGGATATATGATAATGTTTAGGGTGGGTTTAGATGATATGTTGAACCATGGATTGTGTGTTATAGAAACCCTAGGTTTGTGATGAGTTTTCATGGAATTTATGATTGAAATCATGTTTTTATGGATGATTGATGATGAATAATGGTTGCTAATGTTTAGTTGATGTTTAGAATGGGTTTTGAGTGGTGGATGTGAGGTTTCACAGTTCTGTCACGAAGGTGATTTTTCTGCATAATCGCGGCGTCCGCTAAGCGGACTCAGGCTCGCTAAGTGGATGCTGTTTGTTTTTGAAAATTAAAGAGAGCTCGCTAAGCGGAGCTCAGTTTTGGTTCGCTTCTGTTGCTAGCTGCTTGAATCGAGGTTATTGAAATTTCAATTGCATAAGCGCGCTTGAAGGCCGCTAAGCGGACCTTGATGTGCAAAACTTGTTCAAACTTTTAATTGACGTATCTTTTTATATGTGACTCCATTTTAAATGCCGTTTATACTTCCATGATGCTCTAATTGATGTCTTTTTCTTGGAATGAACCGTTTGATGTTGTATTTGTTTTTGTGAAGTGAAACATTATTGTATGATGATGCAACATAGCGACTTGGTTGTGAATTGATGAATTACTACAAAAGTAATGATGCTTAGTCAATGTTTGGACGATGTTTTCGTACGTTTTGAATATATGTTTTGTGGATGTGTGTCATTGTGTCACATCCATTGCATAAGTGTCCTTTAGCCTGAGAATGGCAATGACTATTAGCCTGAAAAATGGCAACGATTATTAGCCTGAAAGATGGCAAAGACTATTAGCCTGAAAATGGCAACGACTATGGCCCAATGGCAATGATTGAGACGAGAGTTTTACTCCGAATGGTACCACATGCATTTGCATAAGTTGAGTCACATTTGAATTGCATTTGATGTCGCTTTGAATGTGTGTTTGTTGTGACGTGATGAAGAGATATTATTGTGATGTATTGAACTCATAAATATGAATGGAATATGTTGTCATACTTGTTTATTGACATGGTTACCGTTTCGTAAGAAGTTTGAATGATGTGGATTGTTGGTTACATGTTATATGATGAGAAGTGGTGATATATGTATGATATTTACTATGCTTTGAATATTATCATACGTTTCTTTATAATGAATGATATCTCATACCTTCTATTTGAATGTTACCCTCGGTTGGTAATGTGCAGGTAACGACGTGGAGTGGCCGTTTACCTTTTAGCTCGTGTCGGTGTTCTATGCTCTGATACGTAGCACTCGGGGGACGTCGAGCTTCTTTTGATTATGTCATGTTGTCTTTTCGTTTTCGTTATTATATTTGGATATCGTTATCTCTCATGGATTATGTTGTTATGTCCTATAGAGATATTTTGGATCTTCAGTTGCCCATGTTTGGCATATATGACTTGAATATTGTTGTTGATGTTGTTTCGCTGCGATATTATGACTATTTGAGTATTTATGTTTAATGGACGTGAGTTTCCTCCGTATTACTTGCTATGTATCTCTCTCTAATATATATATATATATATATATATATATATATATATATATATATATGCGAGCATGTGTATGATTTGTTTTACGATGTAATTGTGACGCCTCAAATGTGATTCATGTTTTGAGATTTTTGCACTCTGATTTTCCTGTATATTTGCGGGTTAGATTTGGGGTGTTACATTAGTGGTATCAGAGCAGGTCGGTCCGTCTGTCCAGCCATGTGTCGTGTCGTAGTGTAGTCTATCAAACATGTATTGTTATTTTGTGCTGATTGCTTTTGTGTTGTAGTGAAGAGTTGATATGGCTGGAAGGAATGATGCTGCGATTGTTGCTGCTTTGGAGGCGATGGCCCAAGCTTCAGAACATCAGCCGAATGTTGGTGAGAACGCTGCTTCTCGCAATTTGGCTACCTTCCAAAGGGAGAACCCTCATGTCTTCAAGGGAACTCGTGATCCTGATAGCGCAATGACATGGCTAAAGGAGATTGAGAGAATCTTTCGTGTGATGGATTGCACTCCTGATCAGAAGGTTCGGTATGGGACTCATATGCTAGCAGTTGAGGCGGATGATTGGTGGCTAGAAACCCATTGGAGGTTTGAGGCTACTGGTGTGGAGATCACTTGGATTATGTTGCGCATGAAGTTCTTAAGGAAGTACTTTCCTGAGGATGTCCGTGGCAAGAAGGAGATTGAATTCCTTGATCTAAGGCAAGGGAACAAGTCTGTAGTAGAGTATGCTGCTAAGTTTGGTGAGTTGGCTAAGTTTTACCAACACTATGATGGAGTCAATTGTGAATTTTCCAAATGTATCAAGTTCGAGAATGGGTTGCGCCTAGAGATTAACAAGGCAATTAGTTACCAGAAGATTCGTATCTTTGCCGATTTGGTTGATTTTTGTCGAATTTATGCGGAGAACAACAATGCTCATTATCGTGTTATTAGTAAGAAGAGGGGAAAGAGTCAACAAGGCCATGGTAAGCCTTATGATGCTCCAGTTGGTAAGGGTGAGAAGAAGGCGGTTGAGGGCAAGAGAACTAGTGGGGGAGATGCTCCTACCGATATTGTGTGCTTCAAGTGTGGCAAGGTTGGTCACAAGAGCACTGTGTGTATTGCTGGTACCAAGAGATGTTTCCGTTGTGGTAATATTGGACACTAAGCACCTGAATGCAAGCATAAGGAGATGGTTTGTTTGAACTGTGATGAAGAAGGCCATATTGGAAGCAAGTGTCAGAAACCCAAGAAGGAGAAATCTAGTGGGAAGGTGTCCGCCTTGTCGAGAACTCAGACCACTAGTGAGTATTTACTCATCAGAGGTACATGTTTCATTAATATCATTCCTTTGATTACAATTATTGATACTGGCGCTACGCGTTGTTTTATCTTGCTGATTATGTTGAAAGATTGGGTCTTGTGTGTTAGAACAAGATTTGTTCTGATCAATATTCTTAGTTTTGATGATAACAAGGATATGAATTTTGTGTGAGATAATGTGGTACTCTAATACATTGCAATTTCCCTTTCAGGAAATATATAAAGAGTATGCACAAATCAGCGCTCAGAAGCTTTGACTCAGAAGGTTCAGCATGCAACATCAGAACATGGTCTGGCAAGACATCAGAAGATGGTCAAAGCAGAATCAGAACATGGGTCTATGGAAGCATCAGAAGAACTTGAGTTCAGAAGCAGAAGCACTGAAGTTCTCATGGTATCACGCTCAGAAGCACTTCAAGGTCAGAAGACAAGAAGATGCTATGCACCAAGCTGTTTGACTCTGATGATATTCAAACGTTGTATACACAAACATCATATCAGAAGCAAGTACAAGTGGCAGGCTACGCTGACTGACAAAAGGAACGTTAGAAGCTATTAGAGGCTACATCAGTAGACACAGCATGAACAAGGCTCGAGGTAGTTGACAAAAGCGTGAAACATTAAATGCAATGCTGTACGGAATACGCAAAGCATTAAATGCTCCCAACGGTCATCTTCTCAAGTGCCTATAAATATGAAGTTCTGATGAGAAGCAAGGTTGACGATTTCTGTGAATATTAACTTGCTGAAACGCTGTTCAAATCAAAACTCTCAAACTTCATCTTCATCAAAGCTCACTACATTGCTGTTGTAATATATTAGTGAGATTAAGCTTAAACATTAAGAGAAATATCACTGTTGTGATTATAGCTTTTCAGAAGCATTGTAAAACTCTTATTTGATTACATTAATTTGTAAGTAACTAGAGTGATCAAGTGTTGATCAGGATACTCTAGGAAGTCTTAGCTTGTGTCTAAGCAGTTGTAATTAGAGTGATCACGTGGTGGTCAGGATACTCTAAGAAAGTCTTAGCTTGTGTCTAAGCATTTGTTCCTGGAGTGATCAGGTTGTGATCAGGATACTCTAGAAGACTTAGTCGTGGGCTAAGTGGAAAACCATTGTAATCTGTTGCGATTAGTGGATTAAATCCTCAGGTGAGGTAAATCACTCCGTGGGGGTGGACTGGAGTAGTTTAGTTAACAACGAACTAGGATAAAAATAACTGTGCAAATTGTTTTTATCGTTCAAGTTTTTAGACTACACTTATTCAACCCCCCCCCCTTTCTAAGTGTTTTTCTATCCTTCAATTGGCATCAGAGCGCCGGTTCTAAGGTGCAAGCACTTAACCGTGTTTAGAAAAGATTCAGGAAGAGAAAAACGCTTCAGTAAAAGATGGCTGGTGAAATTCCAACAGACCCACCTGCATCTACATCTGGCTCTACTGAGCAATACAATGGTAACAATGGTTATACTAGACCACCAGTATTTGATGGTGAAAACTTTGAATACTGGAAAGGTAAACTGAAAAGTTACTTTCTTGGTCTAGATGGTGAACTATGTGATCTTCTGATGGATGGTTACAAACATCCAGTGAAAGCTAGTGGCGTAAAGCTTACAAGGCAAGAAATGGATGATGATCAGAAGAAGCTTTTCAAGAATCATCATAAATGTAGGACTGTTTTGCTGAATGCTATCTCTCATGCTGAGTATGAGAAGATATCTAACAGGGAAACTGCCTATGATATATATGAGTCATTGAAAATGACCCATGAGGGAAATGCTCAAGTCAAGGAGACTAAAGCTCTTGCTCTAATCCATAAATATGAAGCCTTCAAGATGGAGGATGATGAAGATATTGAGAAGCTGTTCTCAAGATTTCAAACTCTAACTGCTGGATTGAGAGTTCTGGATAAAGGCTACACCAAGGCTGATCATGTAAAGAAGATCATCAGAAGCTTACCCAGAAGATGGGGTCCAGTGGTGACTGCATTCAAGATTGCCAAGAATCTGAATGAAGTTTCGTTGGAAGAGCTTATCAGTGCCTTGAGAAGCCATGAAATAGAGCTGGATGCAAACGAGCCTCAGAAGAAAGGTAAGTCTATTGCGTTAAAATCAAATGTTAAAAAATGTACTAACGCTTTTCAGGCTAGAGAAGAAGATCCTGAAGAATTAGAATCTGAAGAAGAAGATGAACTGTCCATGATCTCCAGAAGGGTAAACCAACTCTGGAAGAGCAAGGAAAGGAAGTTCAGAGGCTTCAGAAGTTCAAAGAGATTTGAACGAGGAGAATCTTCTGGTGACAGAAGATCTGACAAGAAGAAGGCTGTCTGCTATGAGTGCAATGAGCCTGGACATTACAAGAACGAGTGTCCAAAACTTCAGAAGGAGAATCCCAAGAAGAAGTTTCATAAGAAGAAAGGTCTTATGGCAACATGGGATGATTCTGAATCTGAATCAAAATCAGACTCTGAAGGAGAGCAAGCAAACTTCGCGCTGATGGCTACCGAAGATGATGGATCAGAATCTACATCAGAATCAGATTCTGAAGAGGTATTTTCTGAACTATCTAGAGAAGAGTTAGTTTCCAGTTTAACAGAACTTCTGGAACTCAAGGCTCATCTTAGTATCAAATACAAAAAGCTGAAGAAGCAGTTTGAATTTGAAACTAAGAAGCTGGAATTGGAAAATTCTGAACTGAAGGAAAAAGTTTTAAATCTATTCAAAGATAGTGGATCTCCTTCTGAAACAGAAAAATCCATTCCTAGCATGAATCATATTCTGAAAGAATATGACTCGAGCTTTAGAAAGTTCTTATCTAGAAGTATTGGCAGAAGTCATCTTGCTTCTATGATATATGGTGTTTCTGGAAACAGAAGGTTTGGCTTTGGCTATGAGGGTGATACCTCACATAAATTTGAACCTATTGATGATCTGAAGATCACATACAAGCCATTGTATGATCAGTTCAAATATGGCCATGCACATGATATTAGGCTCACTTCACATGCACAGAGTTTTAACACTGTTCACACCAAGAAGCATGTGACACATCCTAAGAAATATCATGCTGACAAACCTAAAGAATATCATGCTGTTCCTCCTGTTAAATATTTTGCTAAACCCAAGTTCAATCAGAACTTGAGGAGAACTAACAAGAAAGGACCCAAGAAATTGTGGGTACCTAAGGAGAAGATAATTTCTGTTGCACATATCCTTGGCGGCAAAGAGGACAAAAAGCAAAATGTCATGGTACCTGGACTCTGGGTGCTCGCGACACATGACGGGAAGAAGGTCTACATTCCAAGACCTGGTGCTTAAACCAGGTGGAGAAGTCAAGTTTGGAGGAGATCATAAGGGCAAAATCATTGGCTCTGGAACCATAAGTCTTGGTAACTCTCCTTCCATAACTAATGTACTTCTTGTAGAAGGATTGACGCATAACTTATTGTCCATAAGTCAATTAAGTGACAATGGTTATGATATAATCTTCAATCAAAAGTCTTGCAAGGCTGTAAGTCAGAAGGATGGCTCAATCCTATTTACAGGCAAGAGAAAGAACAACATTTATAAGATTGATCTTTCAGATCTTGAGAAGCAGAAGGTGACTTCCCTTATGTCTGTTTCTGAAGAGCAATGGGTCTGGCACAGAAGATTAGGACATGCTAGTTTGAGAAAGATTTCTCAGATTAACAAACTAAATCTGGTCAGAGGACTCCCAAATCTGAAATACAAATACGATGCTCTTTGTGAAGCATGTCAGAAGGGCAAGTTCTCCAAACCTGCATTCAAGTCTAAGAATGTTGTCTCTTCCTCAAGGCCGTTAGAACTCTTGCACATTGATCTGTTTGGCCCAGTCAAAACAGCATCTGTCAGAGGAAAGAAATATGGATTAGTCATTGTAGATGATTATAGCCGTTGGACATGGGTAAAGTTCTTAAAACACAAGGATGAGTCTCATTCAGTGTTCTTTGAATTCTGCACTCAGATCCAATCTGAGAAGGAGTGCAAGATCATAAAGGTCAGAAGTGATCATGGTGGCGAATTTGAGAACAGATTCTATGAGGAGTTCTTCAAAGAAAATGGTATTGCCCATGATATCTCTTGCCCTAGAACTCCACAACAAAATGGAGTTGTAGAGCGAAAGAATAGGACTCTACAAGAAATGGCCAGAACCATGATCAATGAAACCAATATGGCTAAGCACTTCTGGGCAGAAGCAATAAACACTGCGTGTTATATTCAGAATAGAATCTCTATAAGACCTATTCTAAATAAGACTCCTTATGAATTGTGGAAGAACAGAAAGCCCAACATTTCATATTTTCATCCTTTTGGATGTGTGTTTCATTCTGAATACTAAAGATCATCTTGGTAAGTTTGATTCTAAAGCACAAAAGTGTTTCCTTCTTGGATATTCTGAACGCTCTAAAGGCTACAGAGTATACAATACTGAAACATTGATTGTAGAAGAATCAATCAATATCAGGTTTGATGATAAGCTTGGTCTTGAAAAACCAAAGCAGCTTGAGAATTTTGCAGATTTTGATATTGATATATCAGAAGCAGTAGAACCAAGAAGCAAAGCTGCAGAAGCTGGCAGTCTCAGAAGCAATGGATCAGAAGATCAAGTTGCTGCATCTTTAGAGAATCTCAGGATTTCTAAAGAGCCAACAGTCAGAAGATCACCTAGACTTGCTTCAGCTCATTCAGAAGATGTGATCCTTGGAAAGAAAGACGATCCCATCAGAACAAGGGCATTCCTTAAGAACAATGCAGACTGTCAATTAGGTCTTGTTTCTTTGATCGAGCCAACTTCTGTTGATCAAGCTCTAGTAGATCCAGACTGGATAATTGCCATGCAAGAACAACTCAATCAGTTTACAAGGAATGACGTATGGGACTTGGTTCCTAGACCCAAAGGATTTAACATCATCGGCACTAAGTGGGTTTTCAGAAACAAGCTAAGCGAGAAGGGAGAAGTGGTAAGAAACAAAGCCAGACTGGTTGCTCAAGGTTATAGTCAGCAAGAAGGGATTGACTACACAGAAACCTTTGCACCAGTGGCCAGGTTAGAATCTATTCGTCTATTAATTTCTTTTGCCACTCAACATAACATCACTCTTTATCAGATGGATGTCAAGAGTGCCTTCTTAAATGGTTATATAGATGAAGAAGTTTATGTCCATCAACCTCCTGGATTTGAAGACTCCAAGTCTCCATATCATGTTTTTAAATTAAAGAAATCATTATACGGATTGAAGCAAGCTCCTAGAGCTTGGTATGAACGTTTAAGTTCTTTCCTTCTGGAAAATGGTTTCACCAGAGGAAAAGTGGACACTACTCTCTTTTGTAAAACCTTTAAAAAGGATATTTTAATCTGTCAAATATATGTTGATGATATCATTTTTGGAACATCTAATGCTACACTTGGAAAGGAGTTTGCTGAGTCTATGCAGGCTGAATTTGAAATGAGCATGATGGGAGAACTCAAGTATTTCCTTGGGATTCAAATCAACCAAACGTCTGATGGAACCTATGTTCATCAAACGAAGTATGTGAAAGAACTTCTGAAGAAGTTTAATCTTTTTGAAAGCAAAGAAGCCAAAACTCCTATGCATCCAACATGTGTCCTAGGTAAGGATGAGGTAAGTAAGAAGGTAGATCAGAAGTTGTACAGAGGTATGATTGGATCTCTTCTATACCTAACTGCTTCTAGACCTGACATTCTCTTCAGTGTTTGTTTGTGTTCTAGATTTCAATCAGATCCGAGAGAATCTCATTTAACTGCGGTTAAGAGAATTCTGAGGTATCTGAAAGGTACTACTAATGTTGGTTTAGTTTACAGAAGATCCAAAGAATACAACTTAGTAGGATTGTGTGATGCTGACTATGCTGGAGATAGAATTGAAAGGAATAGCACTTCTGGAAGTTGTCAATTTCTTGGAAGTCATCTGATCTCATGGTACAGCAAGAAGCAAGCTACTATTGCCCTCTCAACAACAGAAGCAGAATATGTTGCTGCTGCTGGTTGTAGCACACAAATGCTCTGGATGAGAAGTCAGCTAGAAGATTATCAGATATATGAGAGTAACATTCCTATTTTCTGTGATAATACTTCTGCTATATGTTTATCTAAGAATCCTATCTTACATTCAAAAGCTAAACATATTGAGATTAAACATCATTTCATAAGGGACTATGTTCAGAAGGGTGTTATATCTTTAAACTTTGTGGATACAGACCATCAATGGGCTGATATCTTTACAAAACCCCTTGCTGAAGATAGGTTTAAGTTCATTCTGAAGAATATCAGTATGGATTTATGCCCAGAATGATAAGATGAGAAGATCTTATGTATGAGTATCTTCTGAAATGTGATTGGATTTTTTTTATAAGAAGTTCTGATTATAATCAATTAGAAGTAGTGATTCTGTTATTACTAACGTTTCATTGTCTAAGTTGACTCAGAATCTCTTTAAAAGTAAAACCGCTGTAACTGGCTTTCCAGATGGTAAACACGTGTTCACTATTTCTGGACAAGCATGCGTGCAGTTGAGGGGACGCCTACTTAGGTAACTGTGCTAATCACTTCTTTTGTCATTATTATCTCTCCTCACGTCACGTAACATTAAATGCTATTCATCATTTCAGTTTATTTCTTTTATATTCTTCAAACGCTTCTTTTCCCTCTTATATTTCTCTCTTTTGCATTCAGTTTCTTTTCTTTTCGCTCTCTCTCTCTCTCTTTGCATTCATATCATAAACCCTAGCGGTTTTCACTATCTGCAAAGTCACCATGAATCCTTCGTCAAGCTCATCAAATCAAGAAACTGATCGCAAACAAAAGAGAAAGGCAACTGATGAACCTGAAAACAAACCAAAAAGGGTAAGGATCACCTACGATCCTCTCAAGGTGAATCCCTTTGAAGCTATGATGTCTGGAAACTACTCTAGACATGTGTATCAACCCCTTGAAGGTATCCCTCAATCACCTCCCTCTTTACAGACCTCCACCACCTCTTCCTCTTCATTCACCTCTCTGGAACCACCATCTTCACCATCTGTTATCCCTTCCCCCTCAACCTATCTCACAGATATCTCCTCACCGCTCTCACACCCTTTTCCCACCAGATCACCTAACCCCTACAGTTTTGTGTTTCCTGACTCCAGATTCACTGTCAACCCTCCTACACCTACCACTCATGCTTATCTAGAGCTTTTACACTCAGATGTAAATAGCTGGTTGGAGATTCTGGGTGCTGCTCACCTTAATCATCTGGATGAGTATGCTACCTGCAACCTCTGGGAAGCCTTTCGCCAGGATTTTCTGGTTAAGGCTACGGATGTCCAGAGAAGGATCATGACTGAAGCACCTGATGCTCGTGGTCTTCTCTTGGAAGTTGGTGAAAGCAGCTATCACCATCTCATCAGGAACAGAAGAGTTCTTGAAGAAAGGATACCTGCAGATGAGATGGAAGAAGGAAATCCCTGCAGAGACATCGTGGTATGGAGACCAAGGTATCCAGTGCTGACTGGAGATTTTCAATGGCTGTTCAATTGGTTCAGAATGAACCCTTCTGAAAGCGCTCCTCACATGGTCTTTCCAGAAGTGGTTTATCCTGCAGAAGTTGCTGGTCCAACTCCTCCAACAAGCCTAGCAGCTATTCTTCAGGCGTTGGAAGTTGGAGCTTATGAGTTGCCCGAACCAAAATATGCTGAGGCTGCTTCTGAGTCAGACTCAGATGTTGAGATGGAAGGTGCAGAAGCGAAAGACCTTCCAGAACATCGCCCTGCTGAGATTGTTGTCCCTATTGGCAGAAGTTCCGGCGCTTCTTCATCTGGTGAACCTTCTCATTTGGACATGCAAGAAGCAACCAATGCTGAGTTTCGCTCCTTCATGGCAAGGCAAACTGCAAGCACTGGCAGGATTCATGACATATTGGCGCAGATTTTGTCTAGGCTAGGGTCTTAGTCTTTGGTCTTTGTAGTTTTCTTTGTTTGTTGCATCTGCCTATTCTGCATACATCTTTTGTAATCCTGTTTGTTTAATCAATGAAAAATTATTCTGTTTCTTTCCTTTGTCGTTTTCTACATCTGAATCTTTTAATTTCCTTTTGATGTTATGACAAAAAGGGGGAGAAAATATATGATAAATGATCTGATTAATATTATCAGTTACCGGGTAAAAAGGCCCCACATTACTAACAGAACTTGCAAAGTTCTATGCTTTAAGTTGTGTTGTTGCAGGTATTGAAGATCCTCTTTAAAGATCAACATAAGAAGCAACAAGATGAATCAAGCTCTTGGATTCTTGAAGCAAGCTGAGTGCTATGAAGCTTCAGGATCAGAAGCAAGAAGGAAGAATGTTCAGATATTCTGATGATAGAATATGATCTGAAACATTATGTCTATTTGTTCTGATACATTTTATATGGATCTGATACATTTTATATGGCTCTGATACATATTATGTGTTCTGAAACATATTCTATGTTCTGACTCATTCATGCTGACTTTTGTCGTTTAGTTTTGTTCTGTAACATTTCAGGATGTAGAGATGCTCTGATGATGCTCTGGTACATTCAACAATGTTCTGATACAATCTAGCATGAAGTGATGTAAGAAGAAATTCAAGCTCTGAAGTTGTCCTAATGGAAGCAAGAATCAGAAGCTGTGAATGTTCAGAAGATCAAAGAAATTCAAGTTCTGAAGCTGTCCGATGGAAGCAGGAATCAGAAGCTGTGAATGTTCTGAAGATCAAAGAAATTCAAGTTCTGAAGCTGTCCGATGGAAGCAGGAATCAGAAGCTGTGGATGTTCTGAAGATCTAAAGAAATTCAAGTTCTGAAGCTGTCCGATGGAAGCAGGAATCAGAAGCTGTGAATGTTCTGAAGATCAAGCATATGTGAACGTCTCTACTGAAATACTCGGGGAAGTCTTTTATTTATAAAATTCTTCTAGTATTAATTTCAGGGGGAGATTATTCATCTCAAGGGGAGATTTTTAATCTCAGGGGGAGACATATTCACATGCTTATGCTATAGCTGTGTAAATTGTCTTTAGCCGTCTGCTCTTTCTGATCGCAAATTCATATCATTTATATATGTTTTTGTCATCATCAAAAAGGGGGAGATTGTTAGAACAAGATTTGTTCTGATCAATATTCTTAGTTTTGATGATAACAAGGATATGAATTTTGTGTGAGATAATGTGGTACTCTAATACATTGCAATTTCCCTTTCAGGAAATATATAAAGAGTATGCACAAATCAGCGCTCAGAAGCTTTGACTCAGAAGGTTCAACATGCAACATCAGAACATGGTCTGGCAAGACATCAGAAGATGGTCAAAGCAGAATCAGAACATGGGTCTATGGAAGCATCAGAAGAACTTGAGTTCAGAAGCAGAAGCACTGAAGTTCTCATGGTATCACGCTCAGAAGCACTTCAAGGTCAGAAGACAAGAAGATGCTATGCACCGAGCTGTTTGACTCTGATGATATTCAAACGTTGTATACACAAACATCAGATCAGAAGCAAGTACAAGTGGCAGGCTACGCTGACTGACAAAAGGAACGTTAGAAGCTATTAAAGGCAACAACAGTAGACACAGCGTGAACAAGGCTCGAGGTAGTTGACAAAAGCGTGAAACATTAAATGCAATGCTGTACGGAATACGCAAAGCATTAAATGCTCCCAACGGTCATCTTCTCAAGTGCCTATAAATATGAAGTTCTTATGAGAAGCAAGGTTGACGATTTCTGTGAATATTAACTTGCTGAAACGCTGTTCAAATCAAAGCTCTCAAACTTCATCTTCATCAAAGCTCACTACATTGCTGTTGTAATATATTAGTGAGATTAAGCTTAAACATTAAGAGAAATATCACTGTTGTGATTATAGCTTTTCAGAAGCATTGTAAAACTCTTATTTGATTACATTAATTTGTAAGTAACTAGAGTGATCAAGTGTTGATCAGGATACTCTAGGAAGTCTTAGCTTGTGTCTAAGCAGTTGTAATTAGAGTGATCACGTGGTGGTCAGGATACTCTAAGAAAGTCTTAGCTTGTGTCTAAGCATTTGTTCCTGGAGTGATCAGGTTGTGATCAGGATACTCTAGAAGACTTAGTCGTGGGCTAAGTGGAAAACCATTGTAATCTGTTGCGATTAGTGGATTAAATCCTCAGGTGAGGTAAATCACTCCGTGGGGGTGGACTGGAGTAGTTTAGTTAACAACGAATCAGGATAAAAATAACTGTGCAAATTGTTTTTATCGTTCAAGTTTTTAGACTACACTTATTCAACCCCCCCCCCCCTTTCTAAGTGTTTTTCTATCCTTCATTGTGTTGTCTGCTATGAACGGAGAAATGATTGTCGATACTCTGGCTAAGGGATCGGTAATTACTTTTCTTGTGTGTTTAAAGTGTCCTGTGTCGATTTTCGATAGATACTTTCTTGTTGATTTTGTTTGCTTGCCGTTGAGAGGATTGGATGTGATCTTGGGGTTGAACTGGTTAGAGCATAACCATGTTCACATTAATTGCTATGATAAGTCGGTGAGATTTTCTTCTCTTGAAGAAGAAGGTGTTGAGTTGTTGTCAGCTAGACAGATGCGTATGTTGATGAAAGAAGATGTTGAAGTGTTTTCTATGGTTGTGTCAATGTCTGTTGAGAGCCAAGCGATCATAGAAGAGTTGAAGGTGGTGTGTGAATTTCCTGAAGTTTTTCCTGATGAAATTCCTGATGTGCCGCATGAGAGAGAAGTTGAGTTCTCTATTGATCTTGTACCTGATACTAGTCATGTGTCTATGGCATCGTACAAGATGTTCGCATTAGAGTTGTCTGAATTGAAGAAGCAATTGGAAGAGTTTCTTGAGAAGAAGTTTGTGAGACCTAGTGTGTTGCCGTGGGGAGCTCCAGTGTTGTTGGTCAAGAAGAAGGATGGAAGTATGAGACTTTGTATTGATTATCGTCAGTTGAACAAGGTGACAATCAAGAACAAGTATCCACTTCCCAGAATCGATGACTTGATGGATCAATTGGTTGGTGCCTGTGTGTTTACCAAGATTGATTTGAGGTCGGGTTACCATCAGATCAAAGTGAAAGATGAGGATATGCAGAAGACGGCTTTCAGAACATGTTATGGACATTATGAGTATTCCGTGATGCCCTTTGGTGTTACTAATGCACCTGGAGTATTTATGGAGTACATGAATCGTATTTTTCATGAGTATCTAGATCATTTGTGGTGGTGTTCATTGATGATATTTTGATTTACTCTAAATCAGAATCAGATCATGCTGAGCATTTGAAGTTGGTATTGCAAGTCTTGAAAGAGAAGAAGTTGTATGCGAAGTTGTCCAAGTGTGAGTTCAGGTTGAAGGAAGTTAGCTTTCTTGGTCATGTTATTTCTGGTGATGGCATTATCGTGGATCCATCTAAAGTTGATGTCGTGTTAAGATGGGAAACTCCTAAGTCAGCTACCGAGATTCGAAGCTTTTTGGGGTTAGCTGATTATTATAGAAGGTTCATTGAAGGATTTTCTAAGTTGGCACTTCCATTGACTAAGTTGACTTGTAAGGATAAGGCTTTTGTGTGGAATGTTTCTTGTGAAGAGAGTTTTACCGAGTTGAAGAAGAGGTTGACATCGACACCGATTTTGATATTGCCTAATCCGGAATAATCGTTTGTGGTTTATTGTGATGCTTCTAAAATGGGTTTAGGAGGTGTGCTCAGGCAAAATGATAAGTTTGTTGCTTATGCGTCGAGGCAGTTGAGGGTTCATGAGAAGAACTATCCTACACATGATTCGGAACTTGATGCTGTTGTGTTTGTATTGAAGATTTGGAGGCATTATCTTTATGGTTCTAGATTTGAAGTATTTAGTAACCATAAAAAGTTGAAGTATTTGTTTGATCAGAAGGAATTGAATATGAGGCAACGAAGATGGTTAGAATTGTTGAAGGACTATGACTTTGGTTTGAATTATCATCTAGGAAAATCTAATCGCAAGACTTTGCATATGTCGGCAATGATGGTTAAGGAGTTAGAATTGATTGAGCAATTTAGAGATATGAGTTTGGTATGCGAAGTAACCCCTAAGAGTGTTCGATTTTGTATCTTGATGATTAACAATGATTTTCTGGATAGTATCAGAGAAGCTCAGAAGTTAGATGTGAAATTGGTAGATTTAACGGTTGGAATCGATCAAGTTGAGAATAGTGATTTCAAGTTGGATGCGCATGGTGTGTTGAGGTTTCATAATCGAATTTGCATCCCCGATGATGTGGATTTGAAGAGAGCTATTCTTTGTGAAGGCAGACCTCTACAACACTATGTTTTGATGAAGACAACTATCATGAGTATACATCAATAAAGGATGGGCAAAACGATCAAATTAGCTATGGATCAAGATTACAACCTTCATGGAGATTAGCTTTGATTGATTGATCTTCATGTCATAATGGTACAAGCTAAATCCTTTTTACATTGATATTCCTTAGTGCTCAAAAATCATATAAACTTTCATAAATATGTATGTCCAAACTTATATATGCATGGCATAAGTTTCCATATACCAAAAACATGCATTTTCACTCCTTATGTTGAGGTAACCGGTTACCAACATTCATGTAACCGGTTACTGAAACTATGAAAAGTATTCCCACTGGTTTATGTATGGGCAACCTATTATCCTTGTTTCAGTAATCGGTTACTGAGTTAAAAATTTCAAAAATTGTGAACGTTAGGAGTGGGTAACCGATTACCCTGCTTTTGGTAACCGATTACCTATTGAACCAGTGCCTTGTTTCACTTTGCTTTATGTTCAAACGTGAATATCTTTTCAAACCTTAAACATTGCATTGTTTGATCATTTTATACTCTTTCCAAAGGGTGTAAATACCTATATAAATACCATAAACTTCTAATTTAAATCTCACCTATTTCATTATAATTTACCACCTTTTTGTCATACCTTTTCATACAAGTATTTCATACTTGAACTTTCATTGAAACATTTTCTGCACATTGTTCCGTACCAATTCAGAAAAAGTTTCTCATTAATACATAAACACTTGAGCACTATTATACCATTGTAAATTATCTTGCTTGAAAGAGAAGATCAATCCTAGTGATTGATATATGTTCATCAACATTACTACTCAAATATATTTGGTTATTATTGACTTGCTATCTAGGATTGTTGGAAGCAAGGGTTTTTTATTAGTGAGAGGATTGTTCTCATAATCAAGTTAGTAAATCCAAGAGGACTGTTCTTGGTGGTTGAAATCTTGTTGTCCAGGATTGTTAGAAACAAGTGAGTCATTAAGGGAGGATTGTTCTCTTAATGTACTTAGTGAAAATCCAAGAGGATTGTTTTTGGTGTTTGGTGTGTCTTGTGTAAGTCACAAACAATAGTAAAATCTCTTTCACGTTGAAAGGGGACTAGAGTACTCTCGGATTGTGAGGAGAACCAGTATACATCATTGTGTTCTTTACTTTTCCACATTTACCGCTTTCACAAATCATAACCAGAAAAGAAAGTAACACATTTGTAATCTCTTGCACCAAACCAGAAAAATAAGAACAACAAGTATTCAAAAATCGAATAAATATTCAAAGTCCTAATTCACCCCCCACCCCTCATAGGCACACTCAATAAACTTACAATTGGTATCAGAGCAGGTTATAGGTAACCTGTTCCTAAAAGATCCTGGTGGCTTTGGTAAATCAAGATCCGGTTTTTAGAGACGGTGGTAGCAACAACAAACCTCCATTGTTCTGTGGACAATACTTTGACTTTTGGAAAATTTGTATGAAGGCTCACTTAGAAGTACAATGAGAAGAAGTATGAGAGGCTTTCCTAGAAGGTCCTCATGTTCCTACAACTGTTGTCGATGGTGTTGCATCAGATAAACTTAAAGCCTCATGGAATAATGATGATAGGAGAAGAGTTTTTGCTGACAAAAGGGCTATAAATCTCCTTGAAGGAGCACTTAGTATGGACGAGTTCTTTCGTGTTTCGGCTTGTACATTGGGTAAACAAATCTGGGATACATTAGTAGAAACTCATGAAGGAACCGTTGAAGTTAAGAGATCTCGACTGAATACTTTAAGTCAAGAATATGAATTATTCAGAATGCAGCCCGGAGAATCCATCCTTGAATTACAAAACAGATTCGTTCACTTAATAAATCATTTAAGTGCTCTTGGAAAGAAAGTCTCTACCAAGGAACAAAATCTAAAGGTGCTTAGTGTCGCGGGCGAAAAATCGTTTTGTTCCTCTTTTTTGTGGGATGAGACACCTGATGCCTTCTTTGGGCTCGAGTGCTCATAAAAAATGATTTTTCTTTTGTTCCGACCAAACTTTTTATTATTTCCAAAGGAGGAAAAGGAAAAAAGCTGCAATAACCTAAAAGTGGGGGGAGAGATCTTGGGTAAGAGGGTTGGTTATACGAAGGGAAGGTATTAGCACCCAACGTATCTGTAGTACTCTACAGGGTTCTTTATTGTTTTTTATTCTATGCTATGGTGAAAGTTCTGTTGTGAAATAGGTGGGACCTAAGGGGTTTGTTTGATTATGCTCGCAAAGATCATCGCGATCCTCTGCATACATATCCCTTAAAGGGAATCAGAGCATCTGTAGCTCGGGGTCTACGGGTGCTAAGGTTTGAATGGTTTTTTTTTTGTTTTGTTTTGCTCGCCAAGGATCGACCTTGTGCCTACGTATTCTCAAAGGGATGTTGAGAAAGTCAGAGCAATCGTAGTTCCCACTTATGCTAGTGGAAGCAAAGGAAAATAGACAAATGTCGTCTAAATGCTAGATGTATCTAATCTATATCATCACATACATCTGTTTGATTTTTGTTTGTTTAACCAGCCTTGTGGCAAAAACTTTCAATGAAGTCAGCCTTGTGACAAAAAGTTTTGATTAATCAGCCAGCCTCGTGGCAAAAGTTTCAATGAAGTCAGCCTTGTGACAAAAACTTTGATTAATCATCCAGTACGGTGGTAAAACAGTTTGATTGATTAGCCAGCCTTGTGGCAAAAAAGAAGTTTGATTGATTGATTGATTGTTTGTGATGATATATAAGAGATACTCCTAGCATAGAGATGAAAAATGTCTAATCTCCTAGGGTACTTGATTTGGATATTGGGGATGCTTATAAGAAGCCCGTGGGTCCTTGTACGAAGCCCAAGAGGAGGCTATCCGAGGGTCCTTGCATTGTAAGCCCAAGAGGAGGCTATGGGAGGGACAATCCAGGGTCCTTGCATTGTAAGCCCAAGAGGAGGCTATGGGAGGGTCACTCGTTTGTACAAAGCCCAAGGGGAGGCATGGTATAGTTGGTTTGAGCTCTTAGAGCGATTTCACCGGGAAACCATACTCTATGTCCTAACCTAAACTAGGGAGATTCTTTGCACGAAGCCCAATAGGAGGCTATGGGGAACCTAGTGTTGTACTAAGTTGAACAAGCACACATATCACACATATGAACAAACATGAACAAGTATGAACAAACATGAACAAACATGAACAGGTTATAAATAAGCATATATATATGACAAAGTGTGTGTATATAATGGAGTTTATGAAGGAAATATACCTGTAAGCATGATCCATTTGTATACACGGGGGCTCGGGACTTATACTCGAGGAGAGGTCCATTTGAGTTTATTCAAAGCTATGTAAACAGGTATTTACAAGGGGCTTGGGACTTATACCTACATGGAGGCCCATGGTATTTTTTGGGAAGATTTAAAGAAACCTTCATTTTTGGTTTGTTATTCAAAGTTAAAAAAAAACAGATTGATTGAGATATGTATAAAAGGCGTACAATGAAATGCCTAATTTCATGTACTGGAGTGGGTATGTACAAAAGGGCTCGGGGCTTATACCTACATGGAGGCCCATGGTATATTTACAAAAACATGGTTGATTGTTTATTTACAGACGCGTTGTTTGAAAAACTGTTTGAAAGTTTTTTTGTTTTGAAAGAGTTTTCTGTACAAAGAAAAACTGTATAAAAGAAAAAAGAGTGGGTCTTATACTCTCTAATATTCGAGAGGCCCCACATCATTTTGAAAATCAATTGATCAATTAAAAAGATTTAATCAATAGTTTCAAAAAGAAAATGGTTTATTGTCTTTGAAATGAATCGTGATCGCTTGTTTTAAAATGATTTGAATTTTGAAAGGAGTCAAATTAATCAAGATAAACAAAAAGATTGTCTTCAATTAACACTTAGATGATTAGGGTTTATTCAAAAAATATTTACAAGTGATTAGGTTAAAAATTAAATGAAAAAAACAATATTTAAAGTATTAAAAATACTTAAAAATAAGTCATTTTAAACCTATTTAAAAATGTATCAAATAAATATTTTTTGATGATTTTTTTTGGTATTCATAAAATATGTATATTAAACAAAGAGTATGCAAAAAATGAAGTTAAAATGAGTTAATTTGTTATGTTAATTAATTAAGTGAAGTTGTTAAGAAAATGAATGAGAAAAGTGGCAAAAAATAAGCTTTTGGTCCTGCCAGGGTTTGAACCCACGCCCTCTCTCTCACCAGCCAAAACACACAACCAACTGAGCCACGCTTGTGGCTTGTTAATAACACGCATCAAACTGATTATATTTTAAAACTTGGATTTGAAATTTCTGAAACAAAAATGGCGCCAAGAACACACCTTCAACTGATTTTTGAAAATCTTTGAAACTGGATTGTTTTGATCAAGTAGATAGTCTATCTTGCTCGGTTTTGGACGAGGAACACAATGGTACCAATTAATTGCATTTATTTTCACTCTAAGATCATTGGTTTTCTGATGAACACGAAGAACCCTAATCTTATGATTCAATCTGAAATTGTGTATAATTGACGAATTGTGAAATTGATTGAGGGCTATTGATCAGTGATAGTGCAGAAACAAGATAGCAACTCAATTTTTCATTTATGATGCATGTATGTATGAGTTTGAAGTTCATAGCACTTACCTTCAAAAACGGCCAAGCTGGGATTCGAATTCTGCAATAGAGGTGTTACAGAAGTTGTTTGATGATCTGGATATCTTCAATGGACCATATGGAAGGTGTCTGGATGCTTGGAGTGGATTGAAAACATCTGGATCAGTTGGTGGAACCCGATCTGCAGTTGCTTCAAGTATGAATCGAGCTTGGTGATTCTGAAGTTTTTGATTGATGATGAGTGTTGGGATAGTTCATATGTGATATATATGAGGTGTTGGAAGTGTTAGTTTGGACAGATATAGCTTGGTATGGATTTTGGTATGATAAGGTTCAATATATGCAAATATGGAAGTGAGGTAGTGATTTTGAGTTTTGAGGTGTTTTTGGGTGTATGAGTGATTCAAACACATCCCATATGGTGTTTATGGTTTGCTAGAATCATCACTTTGGCCATAACTTCAAGGATTTGGAGGTTGAGTTTTCTACCTCTTTGAAAACTATGAAACTTGCAATTCAAGAAAGAAGAGAGAAAACCTATAATTGTGAGGTTTTGGTGTGATTTTGAATGAGGTAAGGACCTCTATTTATAGGCCAAAGTTTCTGAATACAAAGCTCTTGCAAGTTGATCAAGAATGATGATTTGGCTTAAGAGATAAAAAGGAATCTTTCACATTAAATGCAAATGGTTAAAAGTGACTTAACCATGGTTATTTCTCAAGCTTCTTATCCTCTTCCATTCTGATCTCAAATCAAAAAATATCATTCAATTATTGCTTCTATGCATCATTACTTGGATCATTTGGCAAATTGGTTCATAACTTAGTGAAAATGGCATGTAATTTCAAGTGAAAAGTTCACTAATGTCAAAATTCAAAACCATGGCTACACTCCATATTTTTTCATGCTCTTGGACATTTTGGAAAGCTCATATTACACACTTCAAAACCCTAGTTGAAAGTTTCTTCAAGATCCTTAAGGAAGTGGGTGAAAAAGATCCATGAACTTTGAGAAAAATGAAGTTTCAAGTGAAATTTTCCAAAGATGCCAACTTTGAAGCTCCATATCTCTTAAATGGTTGATCTTATGGAAAAAAATTATATGTGTCAAAGTTGTTTATTGGATCAAAATCTACAACTTTCATGTTGGAAGTTTTTTTCAGTTTGTAGGTGAAATTTTGAGTTATTCCCCTCCAAAGTTTGGAAAAAACCATGAAAAACACTTAGAAAAATTTTCTAAGTATGAAAGTCAAACTTTTGACTTTTTGATTCTTGATTGATTTTCTTGATTTTTCTTGATCAAATGACTTCATATATCATATATTGATGATTCAAAACTTCAAAAGTCATGGTTGACCAAAATTCCCCAAAAGTCAATGGTGATCTTGTACAGTTGACTTTTTCAGACGAATCGCGTTTCTGGAGATTTTAAATGAAACAGGCTATCCTCACCATATGAATGGTATGAATGGATCATATTGAGGTATTGGAGGATATTGAATCATAGTTTGAGTTGTGACATCTTGTCCTGATTAAAAAGTCAGTTGTTCAGTGAATTAGGTCAAAAACCCTAATTGTCGACCTGATGAAATTGATGACTGTGGATCTTGAATTGAGATACAATTTCCATTGTATGTTGTCATAGGGATTATTTGAGGATGATTGAAACCTTTGATTGACTTCCTGGGGGTTTTTAGGGTTTCCCAAATGTGATCCCTGATTTTAGTCCCTAATAGTTCAAAACCCTGATCTGAGGATTTGTCTGATCAATCTTTGTGTAGGAGATGTTATGAGCCAATGGATTAGGCTAAAATGGTGTACTTGGGATGTGAGGTCATGTCCCCAAGTCATTAGGTCAAATTCTGAGCAAAAGTCAGGAGTATGCTATCTTCAGTCAAAACCCTAATCTGGTTGATTCAAAGTCTTTGAGCTTGTTGAAATGAATCTCTGAGGACCAAATGTTGATTGTTGATGAAGATGATTCATTTGAGATGAAGGGAGAACAAAACCCTAATTGACTGTTGCTTGCACTGATGAGTGATCTCTTGATTAAATCCCAGCTGAGTCACAAGTAGCAAACACAAGCTATGCAATTTGTTAGAGATGCAGATGATGCATATGCAATGATATGAGGTGGTATCTTAGGTCAAAAATTGGGGTATGACAGATGCCCCTATTTAAGTTTCTTCGACCTGAGACATGAAGATTGAAAATCTTCGTTTTAATAGGGTGGAAGAGACTTAAATATCAGAAGACGCAAATTTTGGACCTAAGATACCAAAATTGCGAATGATGCAAGGATATCTTTACCGAGGGAATATCAAAAACTGACTCCACTGGGGAAAAGAGGTTGGGAAGGATGTCTCAATCCGTTTTAGGAAGAGAATCCGTTTTTCTTTTCGGGAAAGCAAGTGTATGCTTCACCGGGAAATGATAGCTTTGTAAGAAAAGCTTACCTATCGACATTATCGACTATCAACACGGGGATAGACTTGTTTAATAATGCGAAGGTGAAAGGTATGAAACTGTATTACCGACTATCAGCACGGGGATAGACTTGACAAGGTAAAAAGAGTTTCAAAGGTTCGGTTAATATTACCGACTATCAGCATTGTGATAGACATGTTAATAATATAACCAGAACAAAAGGGTTACTGACTACCAGCCTCGTGATAGTGGTTTTGAAGACATGATCAATTATCAGCCAAGTGATAAAATGATTCTGGAGACTTTGTTAGGGGAATTACTGGTTATTCAGCCTTGTGAACAGTAATAAGGCCCTGATTGTCAAATGGTCTTCATGATTGATTTCCTAGAGAGGAAAAGTCTTTTGAAAGAGACATAAGCTGCTCAGATGATGAGGCTATTGCTTATGGTCTGTTTTTCACGACTCTGTTTGAGGAATCGGAATTTGAATCTTTTGGTAAAGACAAGGTTCTATCCATGAATGAATTGGAAAGAAACAGTCAAACAAGACTTTGTACCCAATGAGGAATGAACTCGACTGGGGATTTTCTCCTTTGTTTTGAGAGGAGAAAACTAAAGCAACCTTCTTCCACGAGGAATGATCTCAGTGGGGAACTGGAGAAAGAAAGGATGTTATTTCTGCTTATGGGTGACAACCTACTGGAGAGATGACACGCCTATACTTGTTTCTTTTTTTCTTTTCTTTCTTCTTTTTCTTTCTCTTCATTTTTCTTTTTTTTTTGGGATAGATATATCCTAAACAAGTAAGTATTGAAAAATGCAAGAATGCATAAATGATGCAAATATGTATGAATGATGAATGTCATGAATGTAGCATGCATACTGACAATACTGACAGACAAAGAAGTATATACTGGAGAAGGATCGACGTCGCAATACATCCGGATATTTAGCAAATGTTCTTCAACACGGTGTAGATAACACGGGTGATGAATGTGCTGCATGTTTTAAATTTCTCTGGGGAAGATGAGCATTTTTTCTCATTGAGATGGAAGAACTTTTTCACTGGAGATGGAAGATCTTCGTCACTGGGGATAAAAGACCTTCTTCACTGGGGATAGAAGAGCTTCTTCACTGGGGGTAGAAGAGCTTCTTTATCTCGAGGGATAATTGCTTCAAGAATTCTTTTCTGGGACAAGAATACCGTTGTCTCAACAATTTTTCAGGGAGAATCCTTTTGTTCATCCTATGGAGACGACTGCTGATGTTCCTTCTGTTGTTCACAACCCAAAGGAAAATTTCGCTTTTATTTTGAAAAAGAAAAGTGAAGTAAATTCATTTAAAACTTATTTTTTCTTTTTTGTTTCAAAAGTGAATAACACAATTAAAGCGTCATTTTGCAAGCTGAAAGAAATTAAAGATTGCAAACAAATGGGCACAAGGCTCAAATTTATTTAATAGGATGGAAATCAGCTAAAGGCGTGATTCCATGGAGTATTTACAAAAGTTGAAAATGGTAATTATGCGGAAAAGGCTACATTGAAAGCAATAACCACTATTCCCCCTAACAACTTTGAGTTCCAACTGTGCTGGTCGCTTCAGATTGGCGATAATTTGATCGTAGATCCTTTGATGAGAAAGACTCCTCAGGTGACGAAGTATGGACTGATGCAGTTACTTTGTCATTACTCCCTAATTTTTGCCTAGATTGCCCTTTCGGGTTTTCAATCTACCAGGATGAATTTTTTCTGTTTATTGTCTCTAATTTTTGCCTGGACCGCCCTTTCGGGTTTTCAGTCCACCGAGACGCTCATTTTTGCCTAAGTCGCCCTTTGCGGGTTTTCAACTTACCGAGCTGTTCTTTTGTATTTTTTAGACAAAGTATTTCTTGACTGCATCAGCATTCACAGGATGTGGGAGTTCATCACCATCCATGGTTGCAAGAGTCATGGCGCCGCCAGAAAATGTTCTTTTGACAACATACGGGCCTTCGTAATTAGGAGACCATTTGCCCCTAGAGTCTGGTTGAAAAGACAAGATCTTTTTAAGCACGAGGTCGCCTTCTTGAAATTCACGAGGTCGAACCTTTTTGTTGAAGGCTTGTTTCATCCTTGCTTGGTATAACTGTCCATGGCAAAGAGCAGTCATACGTTTTTCTTCGATTAAGTTCAACTGATCGTATCTGCTTTGACACCATTCAGCCTCTGATAACTTAGTCTCCATGAGGACTCTCATTGATGGGATTTCAACTTCTACGGGGAGCACAGCTTCCATGCCGTATACTAGAGAAAAGGGAGTTGCCCCTGTTGAAGTACGTACTGAAGTACGGTATCCATGTAAAGCAAATGGCAGCATTTCATGCCAGTCTTTGTAAGTGACGACCATTTTCTGGACGATCTTCTTAATGTTCTTGTTAGCAGCCTCAACTGCGCCGTTCATTTTTGGTCTGTAAGGAGAAGAGTTATGATGCTCAATCTTGAATTCCTCACATAATTCTTTCATCATTTTGTTGTTCAAGTTTGAACCATTGTCAGTAATGATCTTGCTGGGAATACCATATCGGCAAATGATGTTATTCTTGATAAACCTCACAACCACTTGTCTTGTAACATTGGCGTAAGATGCTGCTTCGACCCATTTGGTGAAGTAATCAATTGCTACCAAGATGAAACGATGACCGTTTGAAGCTTTCGGCTCGATCATTCCAATCATGTCGATACCCCACATGGAAAAAGGCCATGGAGATGAGAGAATGTTGAGTAGAGTCGGTGGCACATGGATCTTATCTGCGTAGATCTGGCACTTGTGACATCTCTTCACGTGTTTGTAACAGTCTGATTCCATTGTCAACCAATAGTATCCTGCTCTTAACATTTTCTTGGACATTGCATGCCCGTTTGAATGAGTTCCAAAGGACCCTTCATGCACTTCATGCATTAACATGTCTGCTTCGTGTCTGTCCACGCATCTGAGCAAAACCATGTCGAAGTTTCTTTTGTATAGCACATCTCTGTTCAGGAAGAAACTGCCAGAAAGTCTCCTTAGAGTTTTCTTATCTTTGTTTGATGCCCCAAGCGGGTACTCTTGAATTTGAAGGAAGCGTTTGATGTCGTGGAACCACGGTTTATCATCGATGACTGCTTCAGTTGCAAACACATAGGCAGGCCTTTCAAGGCGCGTAATTCTGACTTTAGGCACATCGTTCCAGTGACTGACTTTGAACATGGAAGATAGAGTAGCTAAAGCGTCTGCCATTCGATTCTGATCTCGAGGTATATGATGCAATTCAACTTTATTGAAGAAAGTCAAAAGACGTCTTGCATAATCTCTGTAAGGAATCAAGCCAGGGTGGTAAGTTTCCCATTTGTCTTTGATTTGGTTGATCACAAGGGCTGAATCTCCATATATGTCGAGGATCTTGATCCTTAAGTCAATGGCTTCTTCGAGACCCATGATACAAGCTTCATATTCTGCGATGTTGTTGGTGCAATCAAATAGCAATCTGGCGGAGAATGGGATGTGAGTACCCTTGGGAGTGATGATGATTGCCCCAATTCCATTGCCAAAAGCGTTTACTGCTCCGTCAAAAATTAGGCCCCATCTTGATCCAGGATCAGGACCTTCTTCAGGTAACGGTTCGTCACAATCTTTCATCTTCAAGTACATGACATCTTCATCAGGAAAGTCAAACTTGAGAGATTGATATTCATTAATTGGTTGATGCGCCAAATGATCGGCGAGAATGCTTCCTTTGACTGCTTTTTGAGCACGGTACTCAATGTCATATTCGGATAACAGCATTTGCCATCGGGCAATCCTTCCTGTTAAGGCAGGCTTTTCAAAGACATACTTGATCGGATCCATTTTGGAGATTAACCAAGTAGTATTGTTGATCATGTATTGGCGGAGACGTTTTGAAGCCCAAGCCAAAGCACAACATGTTTTTTCGAGCATGGAGTAACGAGACTCACAATCTGTGAATTTCTTACTCAAGTAATAGATAGCATGCTCCTTCTTACCGGTTTCATCTTGCTGTCCAAGCATACAGCCCATGGATTCTTCCAACACGGTAAGGTACATGATTAATGGTCTCCCTTCAACTGGAGGAATCAATATTGGTGGTTCTAACAGGTACTCTTTGATACTGTCGAACGCTTTCTGGCAATCTTCAGTCCATACAACCCCTTGATCTTTGCGGAGAAGCTTGAAAATTGGCCCACAAGTAGCAGTCATTTGAGAGATAAATCTGGAGATATAGTTCAATCGTCCGAGAAATCCTCTTACTTGCTTTTCAGTCTTTGGTGCAGGCATCTCTTGAATAGCTCTGACTTTGTCGGGATCTACTTCGATACCTCTTTGGCTGACAATGAAACCCAAGAGTTTTCCAGATCTAACCCCAAAAGTACATTTGTTAGGATTCAAACGAAGCTGATATTTCCTTAGTCGTTGAAACAACTTCAGAAGGTATTCAATATGTTCTTCTTCTGTGCTGGACTTGGCTATCATGTCGTCCACATAAACTTCAATTTCTTTATGCATCATGTCATGAAAGAGAGTAGTCATTGCCCTTTGGTAAGTTGCGCCTGCATTCTTCAATCCAAACGGCATTACTTTGTAGCAAAAGGTACCCCATGGGGTGATGAAAGATGTCTTCTCCATGTCTTCAGGAGCCATCTTGATCTGATTATAACCGGAGAACCCGTCCATGAAGGAAAAGACGTTGAACTTAGCGGTGTTATCAACCAGCATGTCGATATGCGGTAATGGAAAGTCATCTTTTGGACTGGCCTTGTTCAAGTCACGGTAGTCAACACACATTCTGACTTTGCCATCTTTCTTCGGAACTGGCACTATGTTAGCCAACCATTGAGGATATTCTGAGGTGACAAGAAAACCTGCGTCGAGTTGCTTTTGAACTTCCACTTTGATCTTGTTAGCCATATCAGGGTGAGTCCTTCGCAATTTCTGCTTAACTGGCGGACATTCTGGCTTCAATGGCAAGTAATGCTGAACAATATTGGTATCCAACCCAGGCATGTCTTGGTAGGACCAGGCAAACACGTCAACATATTCTTTGAGAAGGTCTGTCAACTTACTCTTGATATCAGTATCAAGCAGCGATCCAATGGTCACTTCTTTTTTGTCTTCTTCAGAACCCAAGTTGATCTTTTCTAAAGGCTCTTTGTGAGGCAGAATGGCTCTTTCCTCGTGCTTAAGTAATCGAGAGATCTCGTCCGGGATCTCCTCTTCTTCCTCTTCTTCGGCTTCGAACACAGGAAACTCAAAGTTGGGAGAGGGCATAGGGTTATTGCATTCAATGGGTTTATCAATAGTAAATCTGCACATGTGATTTATATTTATTTCAGAAAATTTATGAATGCAGGAGTGTATGTAGATTTTTTTTGGAAAAGTTTTTTTTTTTTTTTATTTTGGTTTTTTAGGATTACCATTTCCAGAAAAAAGCAAAAAATAAAACACATAATGTAGGGAATTCAAAATGACGCTTTATTTATGATTCATTTTTGAAACACAGCCCTAAACACAAACTCATTTGTCTTGGGCAGGACAAAGAGGGAAACTTTTAAAACAAAGCCCTATACACAAAGTTATTTGGGCGGAATATTTAAAAGCAAGGCCCTATAAAACATCTCTCTGCTTTGGGCAAGGCAGGAGGTCAAAATAACAGCGAGGTGATTACTTTGAGCGGCGAACAACATTCGGAACGTCGACAGCTTTCCAGTAGCAACGAACTCCTCTGTGTATTATGTATTCAGGAAAATTCCCCTCGGAATCATCTTCAGTATTGACATTGACCGCTGGTCGGGCAGGATTTGAAGGTCCTGGTTTGTCAACCTTGTTCTTTGTAGAGTTGAAACGATCTCCTTCTACTTCTTGAAGAGCATAAGATGAGTCACAATCTTCAGAATTTTCAGGATGTATTTCCCAGTCTTCAGGATGAAGAGACTCATTGTCAGCGACACTTTCTGAGTCAGCTGCGGGATCATCTTCCCCTTCATCTTCAAAAATGGCATTTATGTGATAATAACCATCTTCAGGATTATAAACATTGGCAGATGCATTAAATCCGAAATCTTCAGTAATTTCAGGTTGCTGAGAAAATTGACAGTATTGGTAAACCTCTTCTGGTTGACTATCATATTCAAAGGAATCTCCCCATCCAGTTGGTTGGATATCCTCAATCGCAATCTTGTAACTTTCAGGTGCAGTATATTTCACCATATAATCAAATTTCCCACTTGGTTGTCCCAAGGTGTCCCAGATCTCTGCAGGAACAGGCTCAATTTCTTTGCCTTTGGGTTTCTCTGACGGAGGATATGGTTCTTCCTGAGATATGTATCCCGAGTCATTGAGATAACATTTCCATTCTTCTTCATCATCGGAGAGACCTTCTTCGATGCATTCTTCGATAAGGACATTAACCTCTTGAGGAATTGGGTTAAGGAATCCTCCACTAATGAATGTTTCTTTGATCGGACGAAGGGTTTCATCCTTCTTGGTGCAGTTTGAGAACATTGGTGAACATCCGAGTCCTGCTCTAGTTTCATTCTTGGTCGGGATCACAACTTGCCCCCAGCCAGTGGTAGTTCCATCCTTTACTACTTTCACTGCCTCTTTGTAAGAAGAGATTGATGCTTTCTTTCTGGAAGATTCGTCTTCTAAAGAGAGACCTTGGAACTGAGTTCCTTCCACATCATCAGCACTGATGAAAGAGAAATTGGATAAATGGCTCACCATCAAGGCTTGTTCTCCACTTATCGTTACCAATTTTCCATTTGTTACAAATTTTAACTTCTGATGGAGCGTAGAAGTTACTGCCCCTGCTTCATGGATCCATGGTCGTCCTAACAGGCAGCTATAAGCAGCTTGTATGTCCATGACCTAGAAGGTGATTTGAAATGTATGTGGACCAATTGTCATGGGAAGATTGACTTCACCGATAACAGATTTTCGCGATCCATCAAATGCTTTGACAACTACACCACTGAACTTCATAGGCATTCCTTGGTAAGACAAGCGAGCAAGAGTCGTCTTTGGCATCACATTCAAGGAAGATCCGGTGTCTACCAACACATTGGACAAAGAGTCTGACTGACAGTTCATAGAAATGTGCAAAGCAAGATTGTGATTTCTGCCCTCCTCGGGGAGTTCTTCATCACAGAAGCTTAAATTGTTACAAGCTGTTATGTTGGCTATTATCCCATCAAAGTGGTCAACAGTCACATCATGATCTACAAAAGCTTGATCCAAGACCTTCATCAGGGCTTCCCTGTGGGCTTCTGAGTTTAAAAGCAATGAAAGTATCGAGATCTTCGAAGGAGTCTGCATAAGCTGATCCACAATCTTGTATTCACTTCTTTTGATAAGTTTCAAAATTTCATCAAAGTCAGGATTCACATTGGTTCCACTGGACTGACCAACATCAGTGCTTGTATTGCTGACAGGAGTTTCCTCAGGATTCCTCACTGGTGTATTGATAGGATTTTGTCCGGTAGCAGGAGCAATAGGCTGCTTCGGAGGTAGTGGAGTATACACACGTCCACTTCTTGTTACGCGACTCACATCGGCGATATTCACGACAGATGAAAGAGTAGGTAAAGGAACTTCTTGTCCATCCTTTATCATTGTAGCATTGTAGTTGTATGGAACTGCCTTGTCAGAGTCATAAGGAACAGATCCAGGTAGACAAATGATCAAAGGAGCAACAGGAACCTTCGGCTTGTTGTAAGTAACTTCCATGCGCTCAGGCATGTTGAAATGAGGAACGATGACGTTAACTGTAGGCATTTCCGAGTTGATATCTGAGACTAAAAGCTCATGCGGATAACATCCTATCATGTTAACTTCATTTTCATCCCTATTTCTGTAGATCTCAATAGTACCATTATCTAGCAAAACTTGGAGATCTCTTCTCACAATCGAACACCCGTGAGGATCCACACAACATATTCTACAGGAACCGTATTGATGTTGGCGAAAATTCTGCCCCCGACAAAGAGTGGCGTGCATTTGTACCAAATCTGCTCTTGAGAAGTTGATATTATAGACTCGGTATTGGCCAGGACATCCATATACCATGTTTACAACATGCCCTCCATGATTGGGCAGCGGATTTGCTTGCACATTAGGATTCAAATTTCTGAAAGAGAGGAGATTAGACCTAACCAACCTCTGGACTTCATATTTCAAAGCTATGCAATGCTCAAGATCATGGCCAGGTGCTCCTTGATGATAAGGGCATGAGACCTCAGCTTTGTACCACCATGGGAGTTTCTCAGGTACGGGTGGTGGCGCTTTAGTTTGAACAAGACCTCTTTCAATCAAAGCAGGGTACAATTCCGTGTATGTCATTGGAATTGGATCAAACTGTGGAGCTCTTTGTACTCGAATCTGATTATTGTTTAACTGCTGAGCCTGTTGTCGAGGCTGTTGTTGTTGAAACTGAGGAGTGAATCCCGGATTTGGTGTTGTGTTAACGACTGGTGTGATAGAAGCAACCTGTCGCTGACGATTGACATTTCCTCTCGGCCTCCCTTGGGATACCATGTCAACACTTTGTTCTTTCTTCTTTTGGAAACCACTTCCGAACTTTTTGGTTCCGCTTGAAGATCCACCTTCTTTAGTCAGACGTCCGGTTCGGACTCCTTCTTCTAGACGCATCCCCATGTTTACCATTTCGGTGAAATCACTTGGAGCACTAGCAATCATGCGTTCATAATAAAACGGACCGAGAGTATTCAAGAAGATCTTGGTCATCTCTTTCTCTTTTAATGGTGGATTAATCTGAGCAGCAGTTTCTCTCCATCGTTGGGCATACTCTTTGAAAGCTTCATGGTCTTTCTGAGCCATGGATCGAAGCTGATCTCTGTCCGGAGCCATATCCGAGTTATACTTGTATTGTCGGACAAAGGCCTCACCTAGGTCATTGAATGTTCGAATATTAGTGCTATCCAAGCCTGTGTACCACTTCAGTGCGGCACCAGTCAAACTGTCTTGAAAGTAATGGATAAGCAACTGATGATTATCTGCATAAGTAGACATCTTTCTGGCATACATCACAAGATGGCTTTGTGGACAAGAACTACCTTTGTACTTCTCAAAGTTTGGGACCTTGAATTTAGCAGGTATCTGTACACTGGGAACCAAACATAGTTCCTGGGCATTCTTTCCAAACAAATCTTTTCCCCGAATAGCTTTGACTTCCAGCTGAATCTTGTTGAATTGTTCTTGGAGATCTCCTACAAGGCTTCGCTGATTTGTGCTATCACCCTGATCATGATAAACCTCATTGTCTCCGTAAGGAACAGTGTGAACCATAGGAGTCGGAACCGTCATAGTGGGTTGAGAAAGTGCCATAGTAACTTGAGAAAAAGTTATCCCCTGATTTGGAGTGAACTGTGAACTCTGAGCAGCAGGCGCTTCAGTTGTGGATGTTTGAACCCCAGAAACATTATGGCGGAAACCTGTACCGAAGCTGAAAGGCGTGCCCCAACCTTCTGGCATGGAGAAAGATGGAATACCGAATGCAACTGTAGAAACTGGAGTAGCGACTTCAGAAGTCACTGTTGCTTGACTGTTAGGTGGCGGCGGCTGATTCTGTGCGGCCATTAAAGAGTCAACCAGAGTAGTGAGACTTTCCAACTTTTCCTGAAGGGTGGTCACTGTACCACGAAGCTCAATATTCTCTTGTTCAGAGTGTTCCATTACTCTTCTTCTGCTTGAACGAGTATTGTATCTGTGATCTGATTGCGAGCGCGGTCGAGAAACTTTGAGACGCGACAGCTTGACGATCTAATGGAGAAAGATCCAAAAGATGAGACTCTATACAACAGACTCGATATGCAGAATGATGTATGTAAAAATAAATTTATGATTTTTCCAAATATTTTAAAGATTATTTTCTTGCAAACATTTGAACACAAACAAATCTTTTATTCATTCATTTTTTTTTATTGCAATAATGGGAAATGTTACAACATTGGAGCGTAGCTCTTTACAAAAGCAAATGATAAATAAAAAAGCTAAACAAATCCTAAGCATCTTCATCAGACGAAGAACCAAATGCATTGTGTAGCTTGAGCTTCATGATTTCTTTCCCATAGTAAGCTTTCAATTCGGCCTTTTCGGTCTTTAGCTTGTCAACAATATTCTTCCAATCGTCAGGAGTTGGAGCGTTGCTTGTTGAACCTTCAGGTTTTTTCTGCTTTCTTTGATGTATCTCTTGATTGCAGCGTCTTTCTGACGAATCTTCTCATCTTTACTCATGAGCCATCCATCTTGACAGTAGAGAGTTTCTTCGTGATCTTTCACTTGTTTCTTCAACCTTCTATTTTCCATATCGGTCCTACGAAACTTGTGCTCCCAAGCATTTTTCTCTAACCTCATCTTGGCTAAAGTGTCTTGGTATTCCTTCATAGTGGGAATGGGAATATTGGGTAGTTGAGGTACCACAAGAGACATGGGTTTTTCATAATCATAAGGCATTTGAAACTCCTTTGCTCTTTTCTTTACCCAGCAGGTGTAGGCGTCCGTAGCAATGCAATTCCTTTCCTCACCTTTTTCTTTCCAACGGACGTCGTACCAAGCTCTCATCATTCTTGTCTTCAACCTTTGAGGATCTTCCCTTTCTTGATAGAAGTAGCTTTCTACTGCGAGACCAACAGGTTTAACTGAATTTGCATACCCGAGTTGTCGTCGGGCTAAGATCGGATTGTAGTTAATTCCTCCTTGTGTACCAATGAGAGGTACGTTGGCGAATTCTCCGCAACTATCAATGGTTTCTGTACCACAGCGAGCCAAGGTATACCAACGGATATCATTATTAGTAAGAGACATAAGTCTTCGAGGCCAACGCAAACCTTCTCGGTTTTCTGTGAAAATAGGAGACTCAGGTAAGTGTGAAACAATCCATTTGAACAACAAAGGTGCACAACATACAATGATTCCACCGCCTTGGCGATTCCTATGATGGACAGAGAAATACATGTCACCAAGTAAAGTCGGAACAGGATTTCCAATCAGAAAAATCTTTATGGCATTGATATCAACAAAGTTGTCGACATTGGGAAACAGAACCAACCCATAGATGAGCAAGGCTAGTATAGCTTCAAAAGCTATCATGCTACTAGTTTCGATGAAATCAAAGGCTTTCTTTATCAGGAAGTGTGAGGTTAAACCCGGGAGGTTTCCTTTGGTAGTCCAATTACTCTCTACTTCAGACTTTTTCAAATGGGTACTTGCTGCAATGACGTGTGACTTAGGAATGGCTTCCAAACCATTGAAGGGTATTTTGTCAGACACAGGGATACCCAAAAGATTGGCATATTCTTCCAAGGTTGGTACCAACTGGTAGTCTGGAAAGGTAAAACACCGGTAGACGGGATCATAGAACTGAACCAAAGTTTTGAGAAGTCCTTCATCAACATGAGTGTTCAGGATAGGCAAAAGTTTTCCATAACTTTTCCTAAAATTGGAAGGATTTTGTACAGAAGATGCTAACTCTATCAGTTTTCCCACATCAGGCGCTTTGAAACCGTATTTCTTGGTATGCCTTTTTACTTCTTCCATGACTAAATCCTAAAATGTTTGCAAAGAAAATTTCTCTAAATCTTTGGAAAAATCATGTTTTTATGGAAAAAAAAAATGGGTTTTTTTTTAATGTATGAATGCGTGGATGCATGAATGCCACATATTCAAACATGGTAAAACAGACATGGTAATGGTAACGCAAACATGATACACAAACATGGTAATTCAAACATAGTACACACAGGTTCAAAGGTCCAGCGTCACGAGCATGAGGTCAGAGAACCAAATAGGGATAGATCTAGTTAATCACCTGTACAGCATGTTCTACTGATACGTCAGAGTCTACATTTTTCTTTCGGATATTACCGGCTTTCACGACTAAACTGATGAGCCAGAAATATTCTCAAGAAAAACTCGTCTGAGTGTGGTTCTCCGCATGACAACTATCCAAGTCTTCACCTGGATCGTTTCTGCACCACGTCCTAATAAGGCCAGGATGGGTTGGGGTTCTACGGCCAACTCAGCTTCTACAGTTCAATGCGGCAATAATGTCTTCGCTACGAAAGCATGCTAAACATATATTACCAACAAGGAACCTCCACTGAGCGGAAGGATTCTCAAGTGCGCCTGCACATGACTATACCCTCCACCTAATTTCTTATGTGTACTTAATCCGGGTTAGGATTTGTCCATAATGTATCACTTGTAACAGAACCACACAAGTAACAGAACCAAAGAATCACACATGTAACAAAAATTAAAATAAAAACAATAATTAGAAATAACCCTTCCTTTGGAAACAATAAAAAGAAATCCCCAGTGAAGTCGCCATTTTTCTGTCGCGGGCGAAAAATCGTTTTGTTCCTCTTTTTTGTGGGATGAGACACCCGATGCCTTCTTTGGGCTCGAGTGCTCATAAAAAATGATTTTTCTTTTGTTCCGACCAAACTTTTTATTATTTCCAAAGGAGGAAAAGGAAAAAAGCTGCAATAACCTAAAAGTGGGGGGAGAGATCTTGGGTAAGAGGGTTGGTTATACGAAGGGAAGGTATTAGCACCCAACGTATCTGTAGTACTCTACAGGGTTCTTTATTGTTTTTTATTCTATGCTATGGTGAAAGTTCTGTTGTGAAATAGGTGGGACCTAAGGGGTTTGTTTGATTATGCTCGCAAAGATCATCGCGATCCTCTGCATACATATCCCTTAAAGGGAATCAGAGCATCTGTAGCTCGGGGTCTACGGGTGCTAAGGTTTGAATGGTTTTTTTTGTTTTGTTTTGTTTTGCTCGCCAAGGATCGACCTTGTGCCTACGTATTCTCAAAGGGATGTTGAGAAAGTCAGAGCAATCGTAGTTCCCACTTATGCTAGTGGAAGCAAAGGAAAATAGACAAATGTCGTCTAAATGCTAGATGTATCTAATCTATATCATCACATACATCTGTTTGATTTTTGTTTGTTTAACCAGCCTTGTGGCAAAAACTTTCAATGAAGTCAGCCTTGTGACAAAAAGTTTTGATTAATCAGCCAGCCTCGTGGCAAAAGTTTCAATGAAGTCAGCCTTGTGACAAAAACTTTGATTAATCATCCAGTACGGTGGTAAAACAGTTTGATTGATTAGCCAGCCTTGTGGCAAAAAAGAAGTTTGATTGATTGATTGATTGTTTGTGATGATATATAAGAGATACTCCTAGCATAGAGATGAAAAATGTCTAATCTCCTAGGGTACTTGATTTGGATATTGGGGATGCTTATAAGAAGCCCGTGGGTCCTTGTACGAAGCCCAAGAGGAGGCTATCCGAGGGTCCTTGCATTGTAAGCCCAAGAGGAGGCTATGGGAGGGACAATCCAGGGTCCTTGCATTGTAAGCCCAAGAGGAGGCTATGGGAGGGTCACTCGTTTGTACAAAGCCCAAGGGGAGGCATGGTATAGTTGGTTTGAGCTCTTAGAGCGATTTCACCGGGAAACCATACTCTATGTCCTAACCTAAACTAGGGAGATTCTTTGCACGAAGCCCAATAGGAGGCTATGGGGAACCTAGTGTTGTACTAAGTTGAACAAGCACACATATCACACATATGAACAAACATGAACAAGTATGAACAAACATGAACAAACATGAACAGGTTATAAATAAGCATATATATATGACAAAGTGTGTGTATATAATGGAGTTTATGAAGGAAATATACCTGTAAGCATGATCCATTTGTATACACGGGGGCTCGGGACTTATACTCGAGGAGAGGTCCATTTGAGTTTATTCAAAGCTATGTAAACAGGTATTTACAAGGGGCTTGGGACTTATACCTACATGGAGGCCCATGGTATTTTTTGGGAAGATTTAAAGAAACCTTCATTTTTGGTTTGTTATTCAAAGTTAAAAAAAAACAGATTGATTGAGATATGTATAAAAGGCGTACAATGAAATACCTAATTTCATGTACTGGAGTGGGTATGTACAAAAGGGCTCGGGGCTTATACCTACATGGAGGCCCATGGTATATTTACAAAAACATGGTTGATTGTTTATTTACAGACGCGTTGTTTGAAAAACTGTTTGAAAGTTTTTTTGTTTTGAAAGAGTTTTCTGTACAAAGAAAAACTGTATAAAAGAAAAAAGAGTGGGTCTTATACTCTCTAATATTCGAGAGGCCCCACATCATTTTGAAAATCAATTGATCAATTAAAAAGATTTAATCAATAGTTTCAAAAAGAAAATGGTTTATTGTCTTTGAAATGAATCGTGATCGCTTGTTTTAAAATGATTTGAATTTTGAAAGGAGTCAAATTAATCAAGATAAACAAAAAGATTGTCTTCAATTAACACTTAGATGATTAGGGTTTATTCAAAAAATATTTACAAGTGATTAGGTTAAAAATTAAATGAAAAAAACAATATTTAAAGTATTAAAAATACTTAAAAATAAGTCATTTTAAACCTATTTAAAAATGTATCAAATAAATATTTTTTGATGATTTTTTTTGGTATTCATAAAATATGTATATTAAACAAAGAGTATGCAAAAAATGAAGTTAAAATGAGTTAATTTGTTATGTTAATTAATTAAGTGAAGTTGTTAAGAAAATGAATGAGAAAAGTGGCAAAAAATAAGCTTTTGGTCCTGCCAGGGTTTGAACCCACGCCCTCTCTCTCACCAGCCAAAACACACAACCAACTGAGCCACGCTTGTGGCTTGTTAATAACACGCATCAAACTGATTATATTTTAAAACTTGGATTTGAAATTTCTGAAACAAAAATGGCGCCAAGAACACACCTTCAACTGATTTTTGAAAATCTTTGAAACTGGATTGTTTTGATCAAGTAGATAGTCTATCTTGCTCGGTTTTGGACGAGGAACACAATGGTACCAATTAATTGCATTTATTTTCACTCTAAGATCATTGGTTTTCTGATGAACACGAAGAACCCTAATCTTATGATTCAATCTGAAATTGTGTATAATTGACGAATTGTGAAATTGATTGAGGGCTATTGATCAGTGATAGTGCAGAAACAAGATAGCAACTCAATTTTTCATTTATGATGCATGTATGTATGAGTTTGAAGTTCATAGCACTTACCTTCAAAAACGGCCAAGCTGGGATTCGAATTCTGCAATAGAGGTGTTACAGAAGTTGTTTGATGATCTGGATAGCTTCAATGGACCATATGGAAGGTGTCTGGATGCTTGGAGTGGATTGAAAACATCTGGATCAGTTGGTGGAACCCGATCTGCAGTTGCTTCAAGTATGAATCGAGCTTGGTGATTCTGAAGTTTTTGATTGATGATGAGTGTTGGGATAGTTCATATGTGATATATATGAGGTGTTGGAAGTGTTAGTTTGGACAGATATAGCTTGGTATGGATTTTGGTATGATAAGGTTCAATATATGCAAATATGGAAGTGAGGTAGTGATTTTGAGTTTTGAGGTGTTTTTGGGTGTATGAGTGATTCAAACACATCCCATATGGTGTTTATGGTTTGCTAGAATCATCACTTTGGCCATAACTTCAAGGATTTGGAGGTTGAGTTTTCTACCTCTTTGAAAACTATGAAACTTGCAATTCAAGAAAGAAGAGAGAAAACCTATAATTGTGAGGTTTTGGTGTGATTTTGAATGAGGTAAGGACCTCTATTTATAGGCCAAAGTTTCTGAATACAAAGCTCTTGCAAGTTGATCAAGAATGATGATTTGGCTTAAGAGATAAAAAGGAATCTTTCACATTAAATGCAAATGGTTAAAAGTGACTTAACCATGGTTATTTCTCAAGCTTCTTATCCTCTTCCATTCTGATCTCAAATCAGAAAATATCATTCAATTATTGCTTCTATGCATCATTACTTGGATCATTTGGCAAATTGGTTCATAACTTAGTGAAAATGGCATGTAATTTCAAGTGAAAAGTTCACTAATGTCAAAATTCAAAACCATGGCTACACTCCATATTTTTTCATGCTCTTGGACATTTTGGAAAGCTCATATTACACACTTCAAAACCCTAGTTGAAAGTTTCTTCAAGATCCTTAAGGAAGTGGGTGAAAAAGATCCATGAACTTTGAGAAAAATGAAGTTTCAAGTGAAATTTTCCAAAGATGCCAACTTTGAAGCTCCATATCTCTTAAATGGTTGATCTTATGGAAAAAAATTATATGTGTCAAAGTTGTTTATTGGAGCAAAATCTACAACTTTCATGTTGGAAGTTTTTTTCAGTTTGTAGGTGAAATTTTGAGTTATTCCCCTCCAAAGTTTGGAAAAAACCATGAAAAACACATAGAAAAATTTTCTAAGTATGAAAGTCAAACTTTTGACTTTTTGATTCTTGATTGATTTTCTTGATTTTTCTTGATCAAATGACTTCATATATCATATATTGATGATTCAAAACTTCAAAAGTCATGGTTGACCAAAATTCCCCAAAAGTCAATGGTGATCTTGTACAGTTGACTTTTTCAGACGAATCGCGTTTCTGGAGATTTTAAATGAAACAGGCTATCCTCACCATATGAATGGTATGAATGGATCATATTGAGGTATTGGAGGATATTGAATCATAGTTTGAGTTGTGACATCTTGTCCTGATTAAAAAGTCAGTTGTTCAGTGAATTAGGTCAAAAACCCTAATTGTCGACCTGATGAAATTGATGACTGTGGATCTTGAATTGAGATACAATTTCCATTGTATGTTGTCATAGGGATTATTTGAGGATGATTGAAACCTTTGATTGACTTCCTGGGGGTTTTTAGGGTTTCCCAAATGTGATCCCTGATTTTAGTCCCTGATAGTTCAAAACCCTGATCTGAGGATTTGTCTGATCAATCTTTGTGTAGGAGATGTTATGAGCCAATGGATTAGGCTAAAATGGTGTACTTGGGATGTGAGGTCATGTCCCCAAGTCATTAGGTCAAATTCTGAGCAAAAGTCAGGAGTATGCTATCTTCAGTCAAAACCCTAATCTGGTTGATTCAAAGTCTTTGAGCTTGTTGAAATGAATCTCTGAGGACCAAATGTTGATTGTTGATGAAGATGATTCATTTGAGATGAAGGGAGAACAAAACCCTAATTGACTGTTGCTTGCACTGATGAGTGATCTCTTGATTAAATCCCTGCTGAGTCACAAGTATCAAACACAAGCTATGCAATTTGTTAGAGATGCAGATGATGCATATGCAATGATATGAGGTGGTATCTTAGGTCAAAAATTGGGGTATGACACTTAGATCTTTAACCAGAAAATGGCAACCGAAAGTAACTGTAATATCCGAGAAGAAGAATCTATCTAGAATGACTTCAGCAACATTGTTCGGTAAACTTCAAGAATATGAAACAAAACTTGGAAGATTGGAGAAGCATGAAATTCAAGTAAAAGATTCAAAAGACATTGTCTTAAAAACAAAAGTCAAACATCATGATAGCAATCAAGAGGGTGAATCCACTATTGAAGAAGATAATGAGTTTATCAAAAAGTTTGAAAAATTTCTAAGAAAATAAAGGAAAAAGGAGATCATTAAAGGGGAAGCACCAACAAGGAAGGTTAAATGCTTTAAATGTGGAGAAAAAGGACATGTCAAAAGTGAATGCCCTACACTTGAAAAGAAGAATAAATACTTCAAGAGAAAGAAGGACAAAAGGCCAAATAAAGCATATGTAGCATGGGATGACAATGAAGTAAGTTCATCTTCCGATTCCAAAAGCAAAGAATATGCAAATCTAGCATTCATGGCTTCGCACCATTCAAATGATGAAAACGATGAGGTTAGTAATGAATTTTCCATTTATGATAATGATGTACAAGGTGCCATAAATGAACTCTTGAATGAATGTAAAATGTTATATAGAACCATATCAACACAAGAGAAACAAATCAAGTCTCTTGAAGAGAAAATTGATACTATGCAAAAAGATTTCGAGGTTGATAAAGAAAAACAAAAGTCTACATGTAATAATTGTGAATCACTTTCCTTTCAAATTGTCCAATTAAAGAGAGTCCTTGAAAGATATGAAAAAGGACAAATTGGTTTAGAGGGCGTTCTTAGTCAACAAATTGGTTATTCAAAGTTTTCAAAACCGAGTTCTAACAAAACTTTTTTTGTTAAAGCTAGTGGCCAAACATCCCAAGAGAGAGTTAACAAGCCCAAAGTGGTTCACCACCATCCAAAGAAAATATTTCCTAAAAGGAAACCTTATGTTCCTAGATATAGAATTAATTTTGTTCCTACATGTTTTTATTGTGGTATTGTTGGCCATACACCTAATGCTTGCTGTGTTAGAAACTTCAGTGTGGCAAGTGGTCATTATGTGTGGGTTAAGAAAGGAACTAACTATGATGGATCTAAGCATTTGATGGGAGATATAAACTAACTTTTAAATCTAGTTAAAATCCAAGGGTGATTTCACATATGGAGAATACCTTAAAGGAAGAATTCTTGGCATTATCAAAGTTGAAGCACTAACTTTCACATCCAATTAAAGATGTACTTTATGTTAAAATACTAAAGTAAAATCTTCTAAAAAGCAAAAGTCAACTTTGTGACAAAGGCTTCAAAATCATATTCACAAAAGATGAATGTTTTGATGAAGTCACTCATGAGGTAAAACTCATAGGTAAAGAAGTAATATTTGTTCTTATTTTATAATAATTTATCTTTTTTCCATCCTTTTTGATAATGACAAAATGGGAGAAGATATTTGTGTATATGTGTATGCTTGCTTGTCTCTAACAATTGCAGCCACAAAGAAGTAAAATTCTCTATAAATCAAGGGAGAGCTTTGATCGAGGGGGAGTTATCAAAGTTAGGAGGAGCATTCACATAAGAACATTACACTTCATATTTCAAAGGTTGTTATCATCTAAAAGGGGGAGAATGTGAAGGCAAGCCTCTACAACACTATGTTTTGATGAAGACAACTATCATGAGTATACATCAATAAATGATGAGCAAAAAGATCAAATTAGCTACGGATCAATATTGCAACCTACATGGAGATTAGCTTTGATTGATTGATCTTCATGTCATAATGGTACAAGCTAAATCCTTTTTACATTGATATTCCTTAGTGCTCAAAAATCATATAAACTTTCATAAATATGCATGTCCAAACTTATATATGCATGGCATAAGTTTCCATATTGTCATACCCCAAAATTTGCACATTATATTTTGGCTCAAGCACTGAGAAATAAGCCTGACTATCTCTCTCCTAAGCAACTACCCCACAATTAGGGTTTTGCTTCTCAAGGTCAAATCAAGTTCTATGACCTCAAATGGATCCCATGGCCTCTCATATGCTTCAAATAATCCTCACATCAAGTTTCAAGCTCTTATTCACAAGATTTCCCGGACAAAAGCTTCAAATAATCCTCACATCAAGTTTCAAGCTATTATTCACAAGATTGCCCGGACAAAAGCTCAAAAAGTCAACAGTCGACTAGTTTGATATAAAAGTCAACTATGGTCAAATCACAGTCAAAACTCTTGATTTTTGGTCAACATCCACATTTTGAAGTAACATTCATCATTTGATCAAGGGTTGACCAAGATTCATTAAGGAAAGCTTCAAAATCACTAAATGTCCAAGTTTCTAAAATTAGGGTTTTGGACTAAAAGTCAACCTAACTTTGACTGACCATATCTCCCACATGGTTCATCATAAATTTCCCAACCAAAGCTCATTTTGAAGGAAATTGAATTCTCTACAACTTTATATCTCTAAAGCCAAGGCCAAAAATGCACCATTTGAGAGATATGAGCCAAAACATTACAGGTCCTTCTAGAAGCTAGCAAAAAGCTGTTTTTTGTCAGGAGCCATATCTTCAAGATAAAATCTCCAAATGCAAAAAAGGTTCCAAAATGGCTTGTAGAGGACATCTTGGGATTTCTAAAATGTTCTAGAAAACTTCCATACAATAAAGAATGAGAGAGATATGCTTGGTACAAGTTGGTGGATTTTTGAGAAAAGGCTTGAAACCCTAATTTGCTTATTTCATATTTTTGAGCTTAAGGGAGGCCCATTGGTCATATAAAAATTATTTCATGATTTTATTTCTTTTATATTTGATTTTATTCATTTAAATTCAAATTAAATCAAATAAAATCAACTTTTATTAAGATGATTTTTTATGAATCAATTCTCCAAATATTTGATCCAATCAAATCTCATCCAATGGCCGAGATTGAACAAGAAATATGCATGAAATAGATTGAGCTCAAAAATAGAAAGTTTATGTGCAAATCAAATCATATTTTTTTCTCAATCAAAACAATTGATTCTTTCCAAAATTCTTGACCTAAAATAATCCTCTATATATACACAAGCTACCCAATATCAAAGTGGACGAAAATCGGTGGAGAAGGCTAGGGTTTCAAAGAGCAAAATATCAAAAGAAAGTGCAAAATTCGTGTGGCCCTCTCCAAACATTCTCAAGGCCAAACACTCATCCCATTCCACTTCTGACACATCATAGAGTGAATCTAGGTAGTTGGTATCATTCAATCACGTATAGAACTCGCATACCATGTTCATATATTTGCTTTCATTCTTGATTTTCATTTTTTACTATCTAACGTGTTTTGACCTGAGCTAAGGACCTCTTTGAGTTATTGAGGAATTTTAGGAAAGGATCGGACCATTGAGACGAAACTATAACGTCCGAAACGTGAAACACCATGCTTAGGGCATAAGGAAAGAAAGCTTCGAATTCTATGATACAAGTCGTTTCAAATCAAACCAACATCACCAATGGATTCGCAAGGGTTCATTTAGGTGATCTGGGCAGTTTCTTTTCCACGTTAACGTTGATTTTGCAGGTTTCATGGAAGGGGAAGAACCTGCGGGAAAATCCGCAGGTAAATTCGCATCAGAATTCAAAGAAAAATTTGCAGGTGACTGCGAAGAAGAAGGTGAATAGTACTTGGATGCGCGCGTGGATGTTTCATGCGATACTATTCGCTGGTCAAAATTTTTGTTCCTCTCTCCATCCATGAGTGGCCAGTCAACAGTCAAAGACTCCCTCTCTCTTCTTTGTATTGGCCGGCGTGTGAATGGATGGGCCCCACTCTAAATGGGTTGGAAAGAGAAAAGCAATGTAGTCTTGATGACCTGGGTTCGAATCAGGCCTAGGTTGTTTTATTTTTAACAAAACTTTGCTTTCAGATCCAGCGTTTCTCCCCCAGGCGCGTATACGATGTTCCCTCACATCTCCTCCACCAGATCTCCATCAACGCAGACCCAAGGGTCCAGAGCGCGTTGCTCCAACATTTTCATTCTACATATTAATAATTAGGCTAAATAATTAGATTTAATATACTTTAATTCCTATCGATCAATTAACTTAGTAATTAGGTTAATTAATTTGATTTCAATAATTAATTTAGGACTAGAATTAATTAGGTAATTTAGTAATAACAATTTAGACTTAGGTTTATTTTCACATATTTTCGAATCTATCGTGATTCTCTTTTCATCTCAAACTCCGTTGATTGACGCATGCTTGCTTATTTATCGTTTTTTATGTTGTTATTTATTTAAATTCTAGAAATTGTGTATAGGTCGCAAGGGTTTTTATGTAATAGTAATTAGGATTTAATTTCTGCTTTTATTTTCCGCACTTTACTTTATGCATCCCCGACAGGTTTTTATTGTAATCCCCCTCCCCAAAGCCATCTAATAGCGTAGGACGTTTACTTTCCACAATTTATTTTCCGTCAATATATTAACTGCGTGGTTAGTAAAATAGGGAGTGACAAGACTAATAATTGGACGTAGCTCACTAATACAAGATAAAAATATCTGAATTGAACCCACGTGATTGTTACACACACACACCTTTAGGGTAATCCCTCTTATTGCTACCTTTCGAATAAAATAGTCAAGTCCCTCGAGAGTAGGGATACCTTAGCCTGCTGCCTACAAATAAAATCATCATAAAAAGATCTCGTCCATCCGATGTTGCCTACCATAAATGATCTTGATGATAGTCCCTTTCGATTGCTAAGGTATCCTTACTGGTTGCCTATAAATGACTATTCACATCCTTTCCTAAGACTTCCTGCCATTCTTATGGTATGGATAGACTTATGGTAAACGATGACCCTCAATGACCCGATCACATCCAATGAAAAGACTACCTGCCCTCTTTATGGTATGGATAGCCCTTTCAAACGAAAGACTTAAAGAACAAGAAAGAACGTAATCTTAGGGTAGGTGCTCTTAAATGCTTGCTCACAATCAATTCAAACATTCAAAAATACTTTTCACACCTCTTTTCAAAATTACTTTCAAAAAGGCTACACTTATTTACAAGTTAAAGTCCTTATTCAAACCTTTTTACTATACACACACGACACCTTTCAAACAATTCAAACAAACAAAGTGAGCTAAGCAATTAAGAGCCCATGGATAACCTACCCCCCAAACTCAAAATCTTTCAAAGGTCTTTCCTTTTCTTTTAGCCTTTCCAAATTAGATAAAATAAAAGTCGGTGGCGATTCTTGCTATCCACAACATTTTTAAAGGTCAGTTCTCCCACCGTATTACAGAACTGGCGACTCTGCTGGGGACTAATAAACAAAAGAGGGGTTACCTTAGAGCTAGGATCACTTTAAAATTATTTGTCTTGTTTGATTTATATTTCAAGGGTTGTTTAGGTATTTACTTGTGTGAAAGATCCTACACCCGGTTCTAGTGTACCTTAGGTATATGGCATGAGACCAAGGAGGTTGTACGGCGTATACCGCTATGGTTGATAGGTAGCCATCGTTAGTGTGACACTTTGGTTTGCCCTGATGTTCCTTGGGATCCGACTTGAGGAAACATTTGGCTGCTGCGTGGTGTCATTAAGCATTAATTTGCCCCTAGAACCCTAGTTGAACTTGACTTTGGCCTATTAGAAAGTAGCGAGCTGGCTGGCTTTGGTTCCGACTGAAGTTGGTTGATACTCGAAGCTACACTCATATGGACTGGACTTTCAGGATTTTTTTGGTCGGTGATTCGATTGCTGAACTGAAATAATGCCTTCGAGAAAGGTCAATGATATGAGCTCCCTAGAACCTGATCTTTATCTAGGACAGGTTGAACCAACTAAACTTCACTAGGGAGGGTACTTACCTATGGACTCTATACAAGCCTTTAAACCTAAGGACACTTGTGTGACTTACTTGTGTGTATTGCTAACCCTTTGATTTCCTTGCAGGATTTGTTTGTAGGACTTATTTGTCCTTACTATCTTGTGCTTGGCCTAACGCATTACATTCGCATGACATAATAACATCATCATAACATAGCATGTTAACTAACCCTTTCAAGGATCTTAAGAATTTACGGCGCACAATTTTAGGTGCCATTATCAAGGACGAAATTCTCATCAAGGGGCAAGAGGATTTATTTTCTTCAAGCCATATGTCTTCCAGTATAGAGACTCAGTACCTATCAAGGGGCAAGAGGATTTATTTTCCTCTACCCATATACCTTCGAGTTCAGAAGAATAGGCACCCCAAATCAGAGGTTATGACCCACTGGATATGGTGAGCTTGATTCCCATAGAAGAACATCCAAGAATCAGAGTTCTTCAAACGAAGATGCGACCAAATCATTTTCTAATGTTGCTAACTAAATTCTTTAAATATCCTTGAAAACATTGCATTTTCATTAATAACATCGCATAGCAGGTTTCTTACGACGGGTTTCTCACCTCCTCACTGTTTACTTTTGCATCATGAATCTCGAGCAATATGTCAGAAATCTTCAGGCTCAGAACAACCAGTTCCAAGAGATGATACTTAACTTGGCCAAGGGGCAAGAAGAACTGAAGGCACTTCTGATCAAGAAGGAGAAGAATCAACATAGGCATCAAGGTAGTCAAGATAATCGGAAATCCAAACCTAAGCGATCATTTACTCCGTCGCACATGTCGTTGTCTCAAGTTCTGCAACAACTCTCAATCAGAACTTGATAACCCTATTGCCTCCGTATTCAGTTCCTGCCAATCCTGCTCCTAGGCACAAGTATCATGCGAGATGTGCTTATCATTCGAATAGTCCTGGACATGACACCGACAATTGCTGGACATTGAAGAATAAGATCCAAGACATGATTGATGCTGTTGAAATTGAGTTCAACCCTCCTGAGACTCTTGTGGTGATCACCGCTCCCATGCCTAGTCATGACAAGACTGATTAATAGCTAGAAGGATGGATTGTCAGATCATTAGTTCTACTTTCATTTGCAATTCCTATTATGTTTGTTTAAACATTCGACTTATGATAGACATTATTCGTTTTAATAATCATCATCAGTGCATTGCATATGTTTTCTTTGAATAAATCATTTCGCTAACACTCATTTAAACTGTTTCTTTACTTTGTTTTGTTTTGTTTTGTTTTGTAATATTCAACTCCTGCTAAGCTGTAAGCCTTTTGAGGGATATCGCAACCTCATACACTTTGCTTTTGAACGGACTATGCTGACGATGTACATGCATTGTTTCAATTCCTAAACAGTGGAGATATAAGGATGTTAATCCCTCGTCAACCCCTTTGAGCCATGGAAGTAGAAGTTTTCTTTCTCGTGCAGATTATAACCTTGATCATAACCTGGGGCAGGATAGTTACTCAGTTAAATCAATTATACTAGCCATTGTTTACACAAATAATGATGGGTTCCCGCAACCACTAAGTTAGGCAGTCAATATCCACCAAAAAGAAAAAAGTCGAAACATCCCGTTGACTGTAATCTCAAAATAAACAGTTCAGGAAAAATTTAGGGATAACAAAGTCAAAAAAGAGGTCATTACAAATCCTTGACAAAAGAAAACATTACAACAAAGGATGACTTCCTGTCCAAAAAAACTTCCGGTGCTTTAACCATCATCAAATGTTGTAACACCCTTCTAAAACCCCGCGGATTATCAAATAAAAATTCAGAGTAAAACATAAAAGAAAGGTATTACAACTCCGAAATAACTAAAACCACACAATGTCATGCATTAGGGAAATATCAACACATATTATTTAGTAATTATGTTAACACAGCAGAAATTAACTCAAACTGAATAAATATAAACATCGGGATTCACATCCAAATTTACCGATCTAAACCAACAAAACATTATTCCTACATAAGAAATAATCCATCAATCAAATTCTAAAACAAACGTTCCCCTAGTGTTACAAGACCAGAGCATGACACCGACATAACCGTACTAACGAAGTAACTCTACGAGTTATCCTCACCCAGCACAAGCCGCTAATATTTAATCTGAAAAATAATCAACAGTAAGGGTGATTCTCATTCTCAGTTAAACAATGTTATCAGTTCATAAACGATAAAATATCAACAGTATAATATTCACCCAACATCAGTATATATTCAGGATATACACACATACACCCAATACAACAATTGGCCAAGCACGCAATATTATAACATTGGACAACTTCCATTCATGTCATAATATATCAAACACCTAATGCAATGCAACTACATGCATGTGGTACCAAACATGGGATAACCCATCTCACCGATCCACCACCATAAAGATTCGGCTACTTCTCTCACTAATTCCACACAATGGGAATTAGCTACCGCTGTCCCACCACCATAAGGGATACATCCCACAATAAAATTCTTTATGAATGGATGCACACATATCACATACTTACAACACCACCGATCCGATGAACAACATCGTCTCACATAACTCAACATAGTTATCACCAAGAAGTATGTACATGTATCATGCATTATTCATAAAAAGCAATCATTATCATACGATCAAAACAATCACCACATGATCACATTATCAGCATTATAATCATGTTGTCACAACATCACCACTTTAATCCTATGAACAACATTATCATATCTCGACTCACCACACAGTGCATACGACAATAATACACTCCACAATTATGTACCAAGTACATAATATCAACACAACAACAACATGGGATTTACATCATCATAATACCACGTATAACACATCCATCATAATTCAACATATTGAATTATCCACCATTGGTATAACATACATTCATCATGTAACAATCATAACAATACATGGAAATTATCATTCATCAATTCCATGTATCACAATTAGCACATAATACACAATACCCATACACGTTATCCTTAAATAACATTAATCCACGACACACAAAGATACAATTACATGTCATTTTCAAAACCACATTAATTAAATTATCTAGTGCTAATTAATTTATTTTAATCATAAAGAGCATTTCGTTAGCTTTCTAACTCTTTGAACGGGAACCAAAACAGAGTTACGGTTCAAAAGATATGAGTTTTATAAAAACAAGTATTTTTCAAAAACGTACAGTGGTAATCGATTACCCAAACACCAGTAATCGGCTACTGAAGTTCAAAACCCTAATTTTGCTGTTTTTACTCTGGGTAATGGGTTACACCCCTTTCGGTAACCGATTACCTCGTACCTGCAACCCAAAAACCAGTTTTCAGCATCATAAATCCCCCTAAACATCCCCCAATCGAACCAATACAATTGTACACAAAAACAGAGGGATTTCACATGCAATATGAGTTATATCATTAATCATACAACACTTTTAACATCAACAATCATTACCAACAAGTACTCACATAAAGATCACAAAAATTGAACCTAAATACCAAAACCCCGACCTAGAACATATTCTCTATCGAATCAATAGTATATAATTTCAATCATAACGCCTACGACCCGATAATAGAGGTTAACCGGAAGAGTCCCCCCTCACCTTAGCCAAAAATCATGAATCTTCCTCTTTCTCCATTCTCCTCTTCCTCTGCTCTTTCACATTCTTTTTCTCTTTTCTCCCAATACCTTCTTTTTCTTATTTCCTTGTTTTTATGAAAATAAAATAAAACATAACCTTAGTAAAAGGCCTACACTTAGCACCCCCTCTTTACTAACACCATACTTGGCCCAATAGCCTATCTCATAAATCCTCCAAGTAATTAAACAAAATATCAATTAATTCTAAATAATAATTTAAATTCCGATTAAATTAAAATTAGAAAATATGGGGTGTTACAAATGTCAATGTTAAGACTTCAAGCTCTGCTAGGACTTAAACGCAAAGTTAACTGAGCATAGGATCGAAGGACATCATGAAGATTGGGATGGGTACAAATAAACTTTGAGTCAGTATCCTTTGTTTCTTAAACCGTGAACCAAGCCACGTTACAACCTTTGAAAGTCCTAACTGAAGCATTGTTAGTTCGAAAGCATACTGTTACCCAAAAGGTATCCTGATTCCTTAAGGTTTGCCATAAACGCTTAGTTGATATGACGTTTTTACAAACATCACGCTTTTACATCTTCTGTTTTAATGTTTTCAAAAAATTCAAGACAGACATATGCATTGCATCTCATGAATTCATTATTAAACTTATTCTGCTACATAATTTCAAATGCTAGCATCATGAAGAATCTGCATAGGGTACGACTAATGACTAAAAGTCATCCTGACATATGAAACCACTTCAGCAGTAACATCTCTTACAATTGACTCAATTAAAAGTCAACGAATACAAGGGGATGACATGTTTTGTCCAATCAATCTGGGGCAATCAGGTCAAGATTTAAAGAATCTCTCAGGAACGCCGAACAATCAGGGGCATGCACCCAAATATATCTGAAGCTACTTCCCAATTAACCAGGGGTATTGTCCTCAGTTTATGAGTACTAGGGGCGTCACCCATAATATATATCCCGGAAGGTCCTCACAAGGCGAATCTCTCAAAAGTCTCTACTGGCTGGGGCAAAGCTATGCAAGGCCTGTTTGGCACTACTCATTGGTGTGTCCCAATCAATACAAGCCAAGGAATGGCATTTACTATAATCACTGGGGGCAATGATCAAGCATCCATGTCTTCCCACAGAGTCAGTTTCACAAGATCATATCCCCATAAAGTAATCCTCAAGAAGCTATCTTCGAATAATCTCTTCTCTAAATCCACCATCACCATAATGGTTGACACTCACAGTTGAGCTGAGTCAGATGGGACATCAGAGATTCTATTCTTCTCTCTTATCCTCAGTCAGGGTACATCAAGATCAACCATTTAAATTGCTTTCGTCCCCAAGCAGAAGTCAAAAGATCCCCAGCTGAGTATCCTCAAGCATGGAGCGGGAGTTTCTACTAAAATGGAAGACTTGTACTCTATATTCTCCACAACTGTCAGGGATTTATTTTTCCCCTCCAGACGATGCTACGATCTACTGTCATCATCGACAACATGTTGCATCCATACATCATTCATAATCAATCATTACATAAATACATACCATGCATCATGACATTGCATGCTGCTAACTTTTTTTTAGGTAAGTTCCCAAGCGGACGAATATCATCAAACAACTTATCAACTCTAACAAGCAGATCTTCTTCTCCAAAAGCAATCCAGACGAATTCGTTCTGATAATCATTGCTATCATGTTAGTCCTTTGGCGATGATATACAACTACAACTTATTGCATTGGTCCCCGAGCAGTAGTAAGTTGATCCTCATCATGTTATTCCCTCGGCAGTGACATGTTACATCAGGCCCCAGGCAGTAACCCAAACCCTTCTTATCATGTTAGTCCCCTGGCGGTGATCAGTTAGTCCTTATCATATTAGTCCCCCTAGCAGTGATATGTTACACCAGTCCCCTGGCAGTGACCCAAATCGTTCTTATCATGTTAGTCCCCTGGCGGTGATCAGTTGGTCCTCATCATATTAGTCCCCTGGCATTGATATCTACATCAGTCCCCTTGAAACAATCAAAATCCTTCTCATCATGTTAGTCCCCTGGCGTTGATCGGTTGGTCCTTATCATATTAGTCCCCTAGCATTGATATCTACATCAGTCCCTTGGCAACAATCAAAATCCTTTTCATCATGTTAGTCCCCTAGCAGTGATCGGTTGGTCCTTATCATATTAGTATCCTGAAAATGATATATACATCAGTCCCCTGGTAGTAATCAAAATCATTCAAAGATCTAATTCAGTTACTACGAACGGTGCTGACACGGTCAACATTCAAAGATATAATTCTATCATCACGAACGGTGTAGACACGACCATCTTTCCAAGATCTAATTCAGTTACTACAAACGGTGCTGACACGATCAATATTCCAAGATCTAATTCTATCATCACGAACGGTGTAGACACGATTATCTTTCCAAGATCTAATTCGGTTACTACGAACGGTGCTGACACGATCAACATTCGAAGATCTAATTCTATCATCACGAACGATGTAGACACGATCATCTTTCCAAGATCTAATTCAGTTACTACGAACGGTGCTGACACGATCAATATTCTAAGATCTAATTCTATCATCACGAACTGTGTAGACACGATCATCTTCCCAAGATCTAATTCAGTTACTACGAACGGTGCTGACACGATCAATATTCCAAGATCTAATTCTATCATCACGAACGGTGTAGACACGGTCATTCTCAAAGATCTAATTCGGTCGCCACGAACGGTGCTGACACGATCAATCTCCAAAAATAGATGGCATATTTAAGCCCATCTCCAACAAACATCTCTCAATACATCGAGCTCATATACAGTCTAACATACAACTCACTCTGACTTTCATATTATCAAAGACCATATGGCATCTCTAAGCCCATCCCATGTAGCTTTCTGCCAATGTCTAGATGGCATCTTCAAGCCCATCTCTGGCAAAGGTCCCTACTTCAGAAAGGGCAAATTTTTGGGTATTCTAGTGTTCAATCCTCTTCCACCTTCAGATTCCGATAGGCACACAAGCCAATCTACATTTGCCCATCATATTTTGGCTCAAGCACTGAGAAATAAGCCTGACTATCTCTCTCCTAAGCAACAACCCCACAATTAGGGTTTTGCTTCTCTCAAGGTCAAATCAAGTTCTATGACCTCAAACAGATCCCATAGCCTCTCATATGCTTCAAATAATCCTCACATCAAGTTTCAAGCCCTGATTCACAAGATTGCCCAAACAAAAGCTCTAATAGTCAATAGTCGACTAGTTTGACCTAAAAGTCAACTATGGTCAAATAACAGTCAAAACTCCTGATTTTTGGTCAACATCCACATTTTGAAGTAACATTCATAATTTGATCAAGGGTTGACCAAGATTCATCAAGGAAAGCTTCAAAATCACTAAATGTCCAAGTTTTTAAAATTAGGGTTTCGGACTAAAAGTCAACCTAACTTTGACTGACCATATCTCCCACATGGTTTATCAGAAATTTCCCAACCAAAGCTCATCTTGAAGGAAATTTAAGGCCAAAAATGCACCATTTGAGAGATATGAGCCAAAACATTACAGGTCCTTCTAGAAGCTTGCAAAAGGCTGTTTTTTTCAAGAGCCATATCCTTAAGATAAAATCTCCAAATGCAAAAAAGGTTCCAAAGTGGCTTGTAGAGGACATCTTGGGCTTTCCAAAAAGTCCTAGAAAACTTTCATACAATAAAGAATGAGAGAGATATGCTTGGTACAAGTTGGTCAATTTTTGAGAAAAGGCTTGAAACCCTAATTTGCTTATTTCATATTTTTGAGCATTGGGCCTTAAGACTTGGACTTTTCACGTAATTTTGATCTTAAGGGAGGACCATTGGTCATATAAAATTATTTCATGATTTTATTTCATTTATATTTGATTTAATTCATTTAAATTCAAATTAAATCAAATAAAATCGAGTCTTATTGAGATGATTTTTTATGAATCAATTCTCCACATATTTGATTCAATCAAATATCATCCAATGGCCAAGATTGAACAAGAAATATGCATGAAATAGATTGAGCTCAAAAATAGAAAGTTTATGTGCAAATCAAATCATATTTTTTTCTCAATCAAAATAATTGATTCTTTCCAAAATTCTTGACCTAAAATAATCCTCTATATATACACAAGCTACCCAATATCAAAGAGGACGAAATTTGGTGGAGAAGGCTAGGGTTTCAAAGAGCAAAATATCAAAAGAAAGTGCAAAATTCGTGTGGCCCTCTCCAAACATTCTCAAGGCCAAACACTCATCCCATTCCACTTCTGAGACATCATAGAGTGAATCCAGGTAGTTGATATCATTCAATCACGTATGGAACTCGCATACCATGTTCATATATTTGCTTTCATTCTTGATTTTTGTTTTTTTACTATCTAACGTGTTTTGACCTAAGCTAAGGACCTCTTTGAGTTATTGAGGAATTTTAGGAAAGGATCGGACCATTGAGACGAAACTATATCGCCCAAAACGTGAAACACCATGCTTAGGGCATAAGGAAAGAAAGCCTCGGATTCTCTGATACAAGTCGTTTCAGATTAAACCAACATCACCAATGGATTCGCAAGGGTTCATTTAGGTGATCTGGGCAATTTCTTTTCCACGTTAACGTTGATTTTGCAGGTTTCATGGAAGGGGAAGAACCTGCGGGAAAATCCGCATGTAAATGCGCATCAAAATTCAAAGAAAAATACGCAGGTGACTCCGAAGAAGAAGGTGAATAGTGCTTGGATGCGCGCGTGGATGTTTCACGCGATACTATTCGCTGGTGAGAATTTTTGTTCCTCTCTCCATCCATGACTGGCCAGTCTACAGTCAAAGACTCCCTCTCTCTTCTGTGCATTGGCCGGCGTGTGAATGGATGGGCCCCACTCTGAATTTTCTTGACTTTTTTCTAATTGTCTTTGTATTTCGTATTTTTTTTATTTTTTAAGTCAATTTATTTATAACTAATCAGCGTGGCAGGGTTAGAAAGAGAAGAAGCAATGCAGTCTTGATGACTTGGGTTCGAATCCGGCCTAGGTTGTTTTATTTTTAACAAAACATTGCTTTCAGATCTAACGCTTCTCCCCCAGGCGCGTACATGATGTTCCCTCACATCTCCTCCACCAGATCTCCATCAATGCTGACCCAAGTGTCTAGAGCGCGCTTGTCGCACGCTCGCGAAAAATGAACAGAGTCGCCACCAATATATTTATCCCATAAGGGAAAGGGATATCAGAAAACCTAACAAAGGAAGGAACAGGGTCTTGCGACCAGAGAATCTAGGTACGGGAGTCGGTTACGCAAGGGGAAGGTACTAGCACCCCTCGCGCCCATCGTACTCGATGGTATCCACCTATGTTTATTTCTATCTAATGGGTGTGTACTATGTCTATGTCTACATGCGAATGAGTGCAAAATGTAGGGAAAATAAAGAATTGTACTCGCACGGGCCCTACCTCGCTGCCTACGTATCCTTTTCAGGAATCAGAGTTACCGTAGCTCGGCTCACGATTTTTTGTTTGTTTTTGTGTTTTTTAGTTGGGCGGAGTTAACGTTCGCGCTCTTGCATAAGGGATCGACCTAGGATGCGTTCGAGCGGAAATAACAATGCCCTTAGGAAGAAGAAAAAAATAGATTGGTTTGTGTCTTTTAGGGTAATTCCATGATGACGAAAACCCACTACAAGGCTTCGCATCACTTCCTTACTTTGTTTTAAATCTGAACATTTATTAGTGTTTTAAGTGTTTTTGGTTGGTGTTTTTTAAGGGGATTTATTTTGTGACTTAGATCATACCAAAAAGAGTTTTGTTTTTTGAATATTTAGAGAACGCACATCGAGGCCTACGCCACAATCAATTCTCTAAATGGCGGTTAAGAAATACACCGAGGCTTCACACCTCAATCATTTCTTTTCCGCTAAGTAAAAGAAATACAAAAAGAAGTTCTTTTGTGAATATTTGGAGAATGCACATCGAGGCCTACGCCACAATCGTTTCTCTAGATAACGGTTAAGAAATACACCAAGGTCTCATACCTCATCATTTCTTCTCCGCTAAGTAGAAAAGAACATACATCGGGGCCTACGCCCCAATCATTTCTTTCCTACTATGAAATATAGTAACGGTATGATCCTTGTCGGTATTTTATTAAGTATTTTAAAAGTTAAAAAGAAAAGAATGAAAGAAGGGAACTATCTCTAAATTCTAGTCTTAGTTGTCTATACAAGGGAATCAAAATAATAAAAGCTATACAATTTATTAAGGAAAACAAACTATTATTCACAAACACACATATATCAATTAGTTCTATAAAAAAGCAAGACTAAAATTAATTCCTAAGTCTATTAACAAGTTTTATTTACAAGGAAGTATCGATACAAAGAAAATTCAAATATATTGTGAAGAAAAAGATTTATTAAAAAGGGTTAAAACAAATGAGAAAAATTAACAAAAATCATGGAGGAACATTGCGTGGTCATCAAACTTAGAGAAGCTATATGTTGTAAGGAAAGACCAAAACACCAACTGAAACACCAACCTCCACGGATAGAACTGAGCACAAGAACCTTGAGAATGAGAGATGCTTCTACATAACATTTTGATTACTTCTTGGAAAGAATATTCTGACAAAGTTGCTCGAGAATTTGTGGTGCTTTTATTGTTATCATACCAACGAGTTCGATCATGGAAGTAACTTCCAACTAAACGAGGAGTATTGCAAATGAGACTACAGAAATGAAATGATGATTGCCATTGAGGAGGCTTGACTCCATCTAGGCTTATTGTTCTTTGGTGATACTTTATGGAATGCGGACATTTATTTGGGCATGAATTCTTCAATTTATGTGCAGGCCATTTGGAGTGAATGATATTGCTTTGGAGTCAATGAGATCTTGGACTTTGTGTTTCAAAATATTACAATCCTCAATTGAATGTCCAGATGTCCCAGAATGGTACTCACACCTTGCATTTAAGTCATATCCTTGAGGAATCGGTGTTGGAGGGGGCTTAAACTACCTTAGTTAGATCATAGAATCCTTGAGTAAATGAGAAAGTAGTCGACTATAGGTCATAGGAATTGGGTCAATTCTTCTTGGTGGTCTCCTCGGCATTTGTGGACCCTGTTGCTGGTGATGATTCAAACATCCAATTTGTTCAGGTGTCTTCCTTTTTTGATTTGGCTGGGAAACAATCAAAGACTGATAAAGTGGAAGATCCGGAATCCAAGACGGTGCATTGTGCTTCTGATTTGAAGTAGATCCGACATAGAAGTATGAATCAACCTTTTCTTCCACCACAGGTGGAACTCTATTTCCTTGAACACTCATACCCTCGGGGGTAAGCAAAATCACTTTTGAGTCAATGAGATCTTGAATTTGATGTTTCAGCGCCCTACAATTCTCAGTATCATGACCAGGTGCCCCAGAATGAAACTCGCATCGAGCATTGGCATCAAAATTGGGGGGAAGCTTTTCAGGCATGGACAAATCGCGTAGCTCAACCAACCGAAGTTCCAGCAAGCGGGGAAGTAACTGAGCATAAGGCATCGGGATCGGATCGAGAACCCTCTGGGGCATCTTAGGTTTTTGTCCATACATTTGGCCCCCTCGATTCATTCTAGGAATATGAACCAGTTGACGTGGAAGTAATGGCACTTGAAATTGAGGGAGAGCTCCCTGAGGCATCCCATGAATGGAAAGAGATCCTATTGAAGAGAAGGAGTCAACAATTTCTGTTGCAGCGGCAGGGACAACATCACCTTCTTTTCTTAGTACCGTCCTCAGAACTTCCATGATCAGGCTCAACTGAGTCTTTAACTGATGGTTTTCCTCTTTTAGTGCATCCTGATTATGGATCAAGTCTTGCATCTCCAACATGAGATGACCCATTTGTTCCCTCATCTCATCCATTTCCTCACGGAGTTGTTCCATAGTTGATATCGAAGCTCGTGGCGGTGAGAAGTCAAATCTGTTGTTGATCTTGAAATCTGGATAGGAAGGGTCCCATAAGTCTTTGAAAGACCCATGAAATGCATGATAGTATGAATGCATGTTTCATTTATGAGGGATCCTAAAGTCTTTTCATACACTTTCATTTCTTTTTTTCTTTTGAAATCAAAGCTTTGTTTTGTATGGAGTATCTTTTCTTTTCTTTTTTGCTGCTTTTCTATTTCCTTTTTCTTTTTCTTTTTTTCTCTTTTTTGGAAATAGACTTTAGGATCCCTCATAAATGAAGTGGATAAAGCAATGATGTTATGCAATGCAAAAGCATGGGATCAAGGTCCACATAATCTTAGTAACCACTGTACAATCCTCTGAATAACTGATGTAGGTCAGATGTTATGAGATCAAAGGTCCGACATAGGAATCTCAGAACCATAGAAACAATAGTCACCAACAGAACTGAATAGTCACCAATGGTACCTGTCATGTATATCCCTCCCCACACACAGGTGAATCTAGGTCAGGGTAAGGTCAAAATGGCAACCAGCGTTATCAGTCCTCCTGAGGTACCACCATTGTTGCATCTACATGCCAACAATGATACCCCATTTGGACCTCGACTGGGCGTGGGTCTCATGATCGCACTAGACAAGACCTGACATCTCATCGGCGTCATGACTATCCACTCTATCCTAGGTGTCCTATGTGTCAACTCTGGCCTGGGTATTGGGCCTTTTACCTCATAGAAACAACCCACCCAACCTGCAAACAGAGAAAATATGTGGTCCCCACGGGGACCCATAATATAGTCCAGATGCATGCGAAAAGTAAATATGATATGAAAGCAGGAAAATAAACATGATATGCAAGCATATATACATGATGCAAACATAAAACAAAAAAACACCCAATAAAAGAAACAAACAAAGGCTAGGATCGACTCGCTAAGTATGGACCCGCAATAGGTCTAAAATCCCCAGCAGAGTCGCCAGCTGTCGCACGCTCGCGAAAAATGAACAGAGTCGCCACCAATATATTTATCCCATAAGGGAAAGGGATATCAGAAAACCTAACAAAGGAAGGAACAGGGTCTTGCGACCAGAGAATCTAGGTACGGGAGTCGGTTACGCAAGGGGAAGGTACTAGCACCCCTCGCGCCCATCGTACTCGATGGTATCCACCTATGTTTGTTTCTATCTAATGGGTGTGTACTATGTCTATGTCTACATGCGAATGAATGCAAAATGTAGGGAAAATAAAGAATTGTACTCGCACGGGCCCTACCCCGCTGCCTACGTATCCTTTTCAGGAATCAGAGTTACCATAGCTCGGCTCACGATTTTTTGTTTGTTTTTGTGTTTTTTAGTTAGGCGGAGTTAACGTTCGCGCTCTTGCATAAGGGATCGACCTAGGATGCGTTCGAGCAGAAATAACAATACCCTTAGGAAGAAGAAAAAAAGAGATTGGTTTGTGTCTTTTAGCGTAATTCCATGATGACGAAAACCCACTACAAGGCTTCGCATCACTTCCTTACTTTGTTTTAAATCTGAACATTTATTAGTGTTTTAAGTGTTTTTGGTTGGTGTTTTTTAAGGGGATTTATTTTGTGACTTAGATCATACCAAAAAGAGTTTTGTTTTTTGAATATTTAGAGAACGCACATCGAGGCCTACGCCACAATCGTTTCTCTAAATGGCGGTTAAGAAATACACCGAGGCTTCACACCCCAATCATTTCTTTTCCGCTAAGTAAAAGAAATACAAAAAGAAGTTCTTTTGTGAATATTTAGAGAATGCACATCGAGGCCTACGCCACAATCGTTTCTCTAGATAACGGTTAAGAAATACACCGAGGTCTCATACCTCAATCATTTCTTCTCCGCTAAGTAGAAAAGAACATACATCGGGGCCTACGCCCCAATCATTTCTTTCCTACTATGAAATATAGTAACGGTGTGATCCTTGTCGGTATTTTATTAAGTATTTTAAAAGTTAAAAAGAAAAGAATGAAAGAAGGGAACTATCTCTAAATTCTAGTCTTAGTTGTCTATACAAGGGAATCAAAATAATAAAAGCTATACAATTTATTAAGGAAAACAAACTATTATTCACAAACACACATATATCAATTAGTTCTATAAAAAAGCAAGACTAAAATTAATTCCTAAGTCTATTAACAAGTTTTATTTACAAGGAAGTATCGATACAAAGAAAATTCAAATATATTGTGAAGAAAAAGATTTATTAAAAAGGGTTAAAACAAATGAGAAAAATTAACAAAAATCATGACAATTATTTACATACCCTAAAATATCTATAAACAATTTTTATGTACTTTTATTTGAATTAAAATTGGAATTGTGAATTAAAAAGTTAAAAGAAAACTAAAATTAAAGTAAAATTGAAATCTACACAGGTGGGGGTGTATTGGCAGCTTTCTAAATGAACTAAAATCATGTTAACAGTGAGATGGGCCAGGAAACTGGGGGTGGAGATAGCATGGGCGCATAGAGGCCCAGTGCATTTTGTTGATCCTGATTTTATTTTCAGAAAATAAAACAAAAATTAAAAATTAAAAAAAGAAACGGTGCGTTTTGTTTTGGTTCAGTGACTATCAGAGTCAAAATTGTGACTCTTCACACTCCTTCTTCTCTCACTTCGTTCATTTTCTTCTTCGCGAATGGCGATTTCCGACAAAACGCCGCCGCCATCGCCTCCCTCACAATCACTCTAACTACCGCGATTAGAACACAAACCCTATCACAAAAAACCTCATCTTCATGAATTCGGTGTCAGATTTCAGAGAAACGTAACCATAGCTCTAGATCGGTGGATGAGAATTCGAAACCCTAAGCTTGAAATTAAAGAACGAATAGAACGAGAATCGCATCAGAACCACAAGCAAAATGTCATGACGAGAGGAGTCAACGATAAGCAAGGAGTTAGAACTACATACCAACGGAACCGAGGTTCGTTCCGGAAGCTGTTGATATCGAAGATGCAGGTAGAAGATAAAGCCAGAGGTGAGGTAATAGTTAGCTTCCCACAATCTTCTTTTCTTGATTTCCGTTTTTGCGTGGATGATTCTACTTCTTCTCCCTTCTTCTTCTGTTTTCGGTTTTCTGTGTTCTTCTGTGTGTGTGAGAGCTGAGGGTTGTTAGAACAAGATTTGTTCTGATCAATATTCTTAGTTTTGATGATAACAAGGATATGAATTTTGTGTAAGATAATGTGGTACTCTAATACATTGCAATTTCCCTTTCAGGAAATATATATAGAGTATGCACAAATCAGCGCTCAGAAGCTTTGTCTCAGAAGGTTCAGCATGCAACATCAGAACATGGTCTGGCAAGACATCAGAAGATGGTCAAGGCAGAATCAAAACATGGGTCTATGAAAGCATCAGAAGAACTTGAAGATCAGAAGCAGAAGCACTGAAGTTCTCATGGTATCACGCTCAGAAGCACTTCAAGGTCAGAAGACAAGAAGATGCTATGCACCAAGCTGTTTGACTCTGATGATATTCAAATATTATATTCAAACATCAGATCAGAAGAAAGTACAGGTGGCAGGCTACGCTGACTGACAAAAGGAACGTTGGAAGCTATTAAAGGCAACGTCAGTAGACACAGCGTGAACAAGGCTCGAGGTAGTTGACAAAAGCGTGAAACATTAAATGCAAAGCTGTACGGAACACGCAAAGCATTAAATGCGCTCAACGGTCATCTTCTCAAGTGCCTATAAATATGAAGTTCTGATGAGAAGCAAGGTTAACAACTCTGAACCAATTCTGTGAATATTAACTTGCTGAAACGCTGTTCAAGTCAAAACTCAGAAACTTCATCTTCATCAAAGCTCACTACATTGCTATTGTAATATATTAGTGAGATTAAGCTTAAACGTTAAGAGAAATATCACTGTTGTGATTATAGCTTTTAAGAAGCATTGTAAAACTCTTATTTGATTACATTAATTTGTAAGTAACTAGAGTGATCAAGTGTTGATCAGGATACTCTAGGAAGTCTTAGCTTGTGTCTAAGCAGTTGTAATTAGAGTGATCACGTGGTGGTCAGGATACTCTAAGAAAGTCTTAGCTTGTGTCTAAGCATTTGTTCCTAGAGTGATCAGGTTGTGATCAGGATACTCTAGAAGACTTAGTCGCGGACTAAGTGGATAACCATTGTAATCTGTTGCGATTAGTGGATTAAATCCTCAGGTGAGGTAAATCACTCCATGGGGGTGGACTGGAGTAGTTTAGTTAACAACGAACCAGGATAAAAATAACTGTGCATATTGTTTTTATCGTTCAAGTTTTTAGACTACACTTATTCAAACCCCCCCTTTCTAAGTGTTTTTCTATCCTTCAATTGGCATCAGAGCGCCGGTTCTAAGGTGCAAGCACTTAACCGTGTTTAGAAAAGATTCAGGAAGAGAAAAACGCTTCAGTAAAAGATGGCTGGTGAAATTCCAACAAATCCAACTCCATCTACATCTGGCTCTGCTGAGCAATACAATGGTAACAATGGTTATACTAGACCACCAATATTCGATGGTGAAAACTTTGAATATTGGAAAGATAAACTGGAAAGTTACTTTCTTGGTCTGGATGGTGATCTATGGGATCTTCTGTTGGATGGTTACAAACATCCTGTTAAAGCTACTGGTGTAAGGCTCACAAGAAGCGAAATGAATGATGATCAAAAGAAAGATTTCAAGAATCATCACAAATGCAGGACTGTTTTGCTGAATGTTATCTCTCATGCTGAGTATGAGAAGATATCTAACAGGGAAACGGCCCATGACATATATGAGTCCTTGAAAATGACTCGTGAAGGAAATGCTCAAGTCAAGGAGACTAAAGCTCTTGCTCTAATCCAGAAGTATGAAGCCTTCAAGATGGAGGATGATGAAGATATTGAGAAGATGTTCTCAAGATTTCAAACTCTGACTGCTGGATTGAGAGTTCTGGATAAAGGCTACACCAAGGCTGATCATGTAAAGAAGATCATCAGAAGCTTGCCCAGAAGATGGGGCCCAATGGTGACTGCATTCAAGATTGCGAAGAATCTGAATGAAGTTTCTTTGGAAGAGCTTATCAGTGCCTTGAGAAGCCATGAAATTGAGCTGGACGCAAACGAGCCTCAAAAGAAAGGTAAGTCTATTGCATTAAAATCTAATATTAAAAAATGCACTAACGCTTTTCAGGCCAGAGAAGAAGATCCTGAAGAATCAGAATCTGAAGAAGAAGATGAACTGTCCATGATCTCCAGAAGGGTAAACCAACTCTGGAAGAGCAAGCAAAGGAAGTTCAGAGGCTTCAGAAGTTCAAAGAGATTTGAACGTGGAGAATCTTCTGGTGACAGAAGATCTGACAAGAAGAAGGCTGTCTGCTATGAGTGCAATGAGCCTGGACATTACAAGAACGAGTGTCCAAAACTTCAGAAGGAGAATCCCAAGAAGAAGTTTCATAAGAAGAAAGGTCTTATGGCAACATGGGATGATTCTAAATCAGAATCAGGATCAGACTCTGAAGGAGAGCAGGCAAACTTTGCGCTGATGGCGACAGAAGATGATGGATCATAATCTACATCAGAATCAGATTCTGAAGAGGTATTTTCTGAACTATCTAGAGAAGAGTTAGTTTCCAGTCTAACAGAGCTTCTTGAATTAAAAGCTCATCTTAGTATCAAATACAAAAAGCTGAAAAAGCAATTTGAATTTGAAACTAAGAAGCTTGAGTTGGAAAATTCTAAATTAAAAGAAAAAGTTTTAAAATTATCCAATAATGTTGGATCTCCTTCTAATTCATAAAAATCCACTCCCAGTCTGAATCATATTCTGAAAGAATATGATTTAAGTTTCAGGAAGTTCTTATCTAGAAGTATTGGCAGAAGTCAGCTAGCTTCTATGATATATGCTGTGTCTGGGAACAAAAGAGTTGGCATTGGTTATGAGGGTGAAATCCCATACAAGCTTGAATCTGTGGATGATATGAAAATATCATACAAGCCTCTGTATAACCAATTTAAATTTGGCCACTCCCATGATATTAAGCACACATCACATGCACAAAGTTTTCACATAACACACACCAAGAAGCATGTGACACAACCTAAGAAATATCATGGAACTCAGAATAAGAAATATCATGCTGTTCCTCCGGTTAAATATTTTGCTAAACCCAAGTTCAATCAGAACTTGAGGAGAACTAACAAGAAAGGACCCAAGAAGTTGTGGGTACCTAAGGAAAAGATTATTCCTATTGCAGATATCCTTGGCGGAAAAGAGGACAAAAAGCAAAATGTCATGGTACCTGGACTCTGGGTGCTCGCGACACATGACGGGAAGAAGGTCTACATTCCAAGACCTGGTGCTTAAACCAGGTGGAGAAGTCAAGTTTGGAGGAGATCAGAAGGGCAAAATCATTGGCTCTGGAACCATAAGTCTTGGTAACTCTCCTTCCATAACTAATGTACTTCTTGTAGAAGGATTAACGCATAACTTATTGTCCATAAGTCAATTAAGTGACAATGGTTATGATATAATCTTCAATCAAAAGTCTTGCAAGGCTGTAAGTCAGAAGGATGGCTCAATCCTATTTACAGGCAAGAGGAAGAACAACATTTATAAGATTGATCTTTCTGATCTTGAGAAGCAGAAGGTGACTTGTCTTATGTCTGTTTCTGAAGAGCAATGGGTCTGGCACAGAAGATTAGGTCATGCTAGTTTGAGAAAGATCTCTCAGATTAACAAACTAAATCTGGTCAGAGGACTCCCAAATCTGAAATACAAATCAGATGCTCTTTGTGAAGCATGTCAGAAGGGCAAGTTCTCCAGACCTGCATTCAAGTCTAAGAATGTTGTTTCTACCTCAAGGCCGTTAGAACTCTTGCACATTGATCTGTTTGGCCCAGTCAAAACAGCATCTGTCAGAGGGAAGAAATATGGATTAGTCATCGTTGATGATTATAGCCGCTGGACATGGGTAAAGTTCTTGAAACACAAGGATGAGTCTCATTCAGTGTTCTTTGAATTCTGCACTCAGATTCAATCTGAGAAAGAGTGCAAAATCATAAAGGTCAGAAGTGATCATGGTGGCGAATTTGAGAACAGATTCTTTGAGGAGTTCTTCAAAGAAAATGGTATTGCCCATGATTTCTCTTGTCCTAGAACTCCACAGCAAAATGGAGTTGTAGAGCGAAAGAATAGGACTCTACAAGAAATGGCCAGAACCATGATCAATGAAACCAATATGGCTAAGCATTTCTGGGCAGAAGCAATTAACACTGCATGTTATATTCAGAATAGAATCTCTATCAGACCTATTTTAAATAAGACTCCTTATGAATTGTGGAAGAACAGAAAGCCCAACATTTCATATTTCCATCCTTTTGGATGTGTATGTTTTATTCTGAATACTAAAGATCATCTTGGTAAGTTTGATTCCAAAGCACAAAAATGTTTCCTTCTTGGATATTCTCAACGCTCTAAAGGCTACAGAGTATACAATACTTAAACATTGATTATAGAAGAATCAATCAATATCAGGTTTGATGATAAGCTTGGTCTTGAAAAACCAAAGCAGTTTGAGAATTTTGCAGATTTTGATATTGATATATCAGAAGCAGTAGAACCAAGAAGCAAAGCTGCAGAAGCTGGCAGTCTCAGAAGCAATGGATCAGAAGATCAAGTTGCTGCATCTTTAGAGAATCTGAGAATTTCTGAAGAACCTACAGTCAGAAGATCACCTAGACTTGCTTCAGCTCACTCAGAAGATGTGATCCTTGGGAAGAAAGATGATCCCATCAGAACAAGGGCATTCCTTAAGAACAATGCAGAATGTCAATTAGGTCTTGTGTCTTTGATCGAGCCAACTTCTGTTGATCAAGCTCTAGAAGATCCAGACTGGATAATTGCCATGCAAGAAGAACTAAATCAGTTTACAAGGAATGATGTATGGGACTTGGTTCCTAGACCAAAAGGATTTAACATCATCGGTACTAAGTGGGTTTTCAGAAACAAGCTAAGTGAGAAAGGTGAAGTGGTAAGAAACAAAGCCAGACTGGTTGCTCAGGGTTATAGTCAGCAAGAAGGGATTGATTATACAGAAACCTTTGCACCAGTGGCCAGGTTAGAATCTATTCGTCTATTAATTTCTTTTGCCACTCAACACAACATCACTCTTTATCAGATGGATGTTAAGAGTGCCTTCTTAAATGGTTACATAGATGAAGAAGTTTATGTCCATCAACCTCCTGGTTTTGAAGACTCCATGTCTCCAAATCATGTTTTTAAATTAAAGAAATCATTATACGGATTGAAACAAGCTCCCAGAGCTTGGTATGAACGTTTGAGTTCTTTCCTTCTGGAAAATGGTTTCACTAGAGGAAAAGTGGACACTACTCTCTTTTGTAAAACATTTAAAAAGGATATTTTAATTTGTCAAATATATGTTGATGATATTATCTTTGGAACATCTAATGCTACACTTGGAAAGGAGTTTGCTGAGTCTATGCAGGCTAAATTTGAAATGAGCATGATGGGAGAACTCAAGTATTTCCTTGGGATTCAAATCAACCAAACTTCCGATGGAACCTATGTTCATCAAACGAAGTATGTGAAAGAACTTCTGAAGAAGTTTAATCTTTCTGAAAGCAAAGAAGCCAAAACTCCTATGCATCCAACATGTGTACTGGGTAAGGATGAGGTAAGTAAGAAGGTAGATCAGAAGTTGTACAGAGGTATGATTGGATCTCTTCTATATCTAACTGCTTCTAGACCTGACATTCTCTTTAGTGTTTGTTTGTGTGCTCGATTCCAATCAGATCCAAGAGAATCTCATTTAACAGCGGTTAAGAGAATTCTAAGGTATCTGAAAGGTACTACTAATGTTGGTTTAGTTTACAGAAGATCTAAAGATTACAACTTAGTAGGATTCTGTGATGCTGACTATGCTGGAGATAGAATAGAAAGAAAGAGCACTTCTGGAAGTTGTCAATTTCTTGGAAGTCATCTGATCTCATGGTACAGCAAGAAGCAAGCTACTATTGCCCTCTCAACAACAGAAGCAGAATATGTTGCTGCTGCTGGTTGTAGCACACAAATGCTCTGGATGAGAAGTCAGCTGGAAGATTATCAGATATATGAGAGTAACATTCCTATTTTCTGTGATAATACTTCTGCTATATGTTTATCTAAGAATCCTATTTTACATTCAAAAGCTAAACATATTGAGATTAAACATCATTTCATAAGGGACTATGTTCAGAAGGGTGTTATATCTTTAAACTTTGTGGATACAGACCATCAATGGGCTGATATCTTTACAAAACCCCTTGCTGAAGATAGGTTTAAGTTCATTCTGAAGAATATCAGTATGGATTTATGCCCAGAATGAGAAGATGAGAAGATCTTGTATGAGTATCTTCTGAAATGAAATTGGATTTTTTTTGTTATAAGAAGTTCTGATTGAAATCAATTAGAAATTGTGATTCAGTTATTACTAACGTTTCATTGTCTAAGTTGATTCAGAATCTCTTTAAAAGCAAAACAGCTGTAACTGGCTATCCAGATGGTAAACACGTGTTCACTATTTCTGGACAAGCGTGCGTGCAGTTGAGGGGACGTCTACTTAGGTAACTGTGCAAATCACGTCTTTTATCATTATTATCTCTCCTCACGTCACGTAACATTAAATGCTATCCATCATTTACTCTCTTTCAGTTTTCTTTTTATTCTCTTCAAACGTTTCTTTTCCCTCTTATATTTCTCTCACTTTGCATTCAGTTTCTTTTTCGTTCTCTCTCTTTGCATTCATATCATAAACCCTAGCAGCTTCCAATATCTGCAACTTCATCATGAATCCATCGTCAAGCTCTGGAAATCAAGAAAATGATCGAAAACAAAAGAGAAAGGCAACTGCTGAACAAGAAACCAAACCAAAAAGAGTAAGGATCACCTATGACCCTCTCAAAGTGAACCCATTTGAAGCTATGATGTCTGGAAACTACTCTAGACGTGTGTATCAACCCCTCGACGGTACCCCTCAATCACCTTCCTCTCCACAGACCTCCACCACCTCTTCCTCCTCATTCATCCTCTCGGAACCACCTTCTTCACCATCTGATATCTCCTCTCCTTCAACCCATCCCTCAGATATTTCTTCATCTCTCTCACACCCTTTTCCCACCAGAACACCTAACCCCTGCAGTGTTGTTTTTCCCGACTCCAGGTTCACTGTCAACCCTCCAACCCCTACCACTCAATCATTTCTGGAGCTTTTACATTCTGATGTAAATGGCTGGTTAGAGATTCTTGGTGCTGCTCACCTTAACCATCTGGATGAGTATGCTACAAGCAACCTTTGGGATACCTTTCGTCAGGATTTTCTGGTTAGGGCTACAGACACTCAGAGAAGGATCATGTCTGAAGCTCCTGGTGTTCGTGGTCTTCGGTTGGAAGTTGGTGAAAGCAGCTATCACCATCTCATCAGGAACAGAAGAGTTCTTGAGGAGAAGATACCTGCAGATGAGTTGGAAGAAGAAAATCTCTGCAGAGACATCGTGGTGTGGAGACCATGGTTTCCTGTGCTGACTGGAGATTTTCAGTGGCTGTTTAACTGGTTCAGAATGAACCCTTCTAAAAAAGCACCTCACATGGTCTTTCCAGTAGTGGTTTATCCTGCTGAAGTTGATGGTCCTACTCCTCCAACAAACCTAGCAGCTATTCTTCAAGCGTTGGAAGTTGGAACTTCTGAGCTGCCTGAACCAGAATATGCTGAGGCTACTTCTGAGTCAGACTCAGATGAGGAGATGGAAGATGCACAAGCTGAAGACCTTCCAGAAGATCACCCTGCTGAGATTGCTGTCCCTTTTGGCAGAAATTCTGGTGCCTCTTCTTCTGGTGAAACCTCAGCTCTGATGGAGACCTTGGAAGCTCTTCATCAGAATCAAGCTATGCTGGCTTCTCGTTTGGACGCGCAAGAAGCAGCCAATGCTGAGTTTCGCTCTTTCATGGCAAGGCAAGCTACAAGCACTGACGGGATTCACGATGTTCTGGCGCGGATTTTGCGTAGGCTAGGGTCTTAGTCCTGTGGTCTTTGTAGTTTTCTTTCCTTGTTGCATCTGTTTTCCTGCATTCCTCTTTTGTAATCTTTCTTGTTGAAATCAATGAAAAGTTATCTTTTTTCTTTCCATTTGTCTCTTGCTTTACATCTGAATCTTTTATGCTTTTTGATGTTATGACAAAAAGGGGGAGAAAATATATGATAAATGATCTGATTAATATTATCAGTTACCGAGTAAAAAGACCCCACATTTACTAACAGAAGCTGCAAGCTTCATATGTTTTTAAATTGTGTTGGTGCAGGAATCGAAGATTCAAGATTAACATAAGAAGCAACGAGATAAGCAAACGAGATGATGAAGCAACTCTTTAGAGAATCAAGCTCTTGGATTCTTGAAGCAAGCTGAGTGCTAGGAAACTTCAGAATCAGAAGCAAGAAGGAAGAATGATCAGAAATTCTGATAATAGAATATGATCCAAATCATTGTCTATTTGCTCTGATACATTGTCTATTGGATCTGATATATTCTATATGGCTTATATGGCTCTGATACATAGTTTGTGTTCTGATACACATCTTATGTTCTAACTCATTCATGCTGACTTTTGTCGTTTAGTTTTGTTCTGTAACATTTCAGGATGTAGAGATGCTCTGATGATGCTCTGGTACATTCAACAATGTTCTGATACAATCTAGCATGAAGTGATGTAAGAAGAAATTCAAAGCTCTGAAGCTATCTGAGGGAAGCAGATATCAGAAGCTGTGAATGTTCTAAAAGATCCAGAAAACTCAAGTTCTGAAGCTGTCCTAAATGGAAGCATGAATCAGAAGCTGTGAATGTTCTGAAGATTAAAGAAATTCAAGTTTTGAAGCTGTCCTAAATGGAAGCATGAATCAGAAGCTGTGAATGTTCTGAAGATTAAAGAAATTCAAGTTCTGAAGCTGTCCTAAATGGAAGCAGGAATCAGAAGCTGTGAATGTTCTGAAGATCAAAGAAATTCAAGTTCTGAAGCTGTCCTAAATGGAAGCAGGAATCAGAAGCTGTGAGTGTTCTAGGGATCTAAAGAAATTCAAGTTCTGAAGCTGTCCAATGGAAGCAGAAGTCAGAAGCTATGAATTATCAGAAGCAAGAAGCTTATGTGATCGTCTCTACCGAAATAATCAGGGAAGTCTTTTATTATTAAAGTTCTTCGAGTATTTATTTCAGGGGGAGATTATTCATCTCAGGGGGAGATTGTTAATCTCAGGGGGAGACATATTCAAATGCTTATGCTATAGCTGTGTAATTTGTCTTTAGCCGTCTGCTCTTTCTGATCGCAAATTCATATCATTTATATATGTTTTTGTCATCATCAAAAAGGGGGAGATTGTTAGAACAAGATTTGTTCTGATCAATATTCTTAGTTTTGATGATAACAAGGATATGAATTTTGTGTAAGATAATGTGGTACTCTAATACATTGCAATTTCCCTTTCAGGAAATATATATAGAGTATGCACAAATCAGCGCTCAGAAGCTTTGTCTCAGAAGGTTCAGCATGCAACATCAGAACATGGTCTGGCAAGACATCAGAAGATGGTCAAGGCAGAATCAGAACATGGGTCTATGAAAGCATCAGAAGAACTTGAAGATCAGAAGCAGAAGCACTGAAGTTCTCATGGTATCACGCTCAGAAGCACTTCAAGGTCAGAAGACAAGAAGATGTTATGCACCAAGCTGTTTGACTCTGATGATATTCAAATATTATATTCAAACATCAGATCAGAAGAAAGTACAGGTGGCAGGCTACGCTGACTGACAAAAGGAACGTTGGAAGCTATTAAAGGCAACGTCAGTAGACACAGCGTGAACAAGGCTCGAGGTAGTTGACAAAAGCGTGAAACATTAAATGCAAAGCTGTACGGAACACGCAAAGCATTAAATGCGCTCAACGGTCATCTTCTCAAGTGCCTATAAATATGAAGTTCTGATGAGAAGCAAGGTTAACAACTCTGAACCAATTCTGTGAATATTAACTTGCTGAAACGCTGTTCAAGTCAAAACTCAGAAACTTCATCTTCATCAAAGCTCACTACATTGCTGTTGTAATATATTAGTGAGATTAAGCTTAAACGTTAAGAGAAATATCACTGTTGTGATTATAGCTTTTAAGAAGCATTGTAAAACTCTTATTTGATTACATTAATTTGTAAGTAACTAGAGTGATCAAGTGTTGATCAGGATACTCTAGGAAGTCTTAGCTTGTGTCTAAGCAGTTGTAATTAGAGTGATCACGTGGTGGTCAGGATACTCTAAGAAAGTCTTAGATTGTGTCTAAGCATTTGTTCCTAGAGTGATCAGGTTGTGATCAGGATACTCTAGAAGACTTAGTCGCGGACTAAGTGGATAACCATTGTAATCTGTTGCGATTAGTGGATTAAATCCTCAGGTGAGGTAAATCACTCCATGGGGGTGGACTGGAGTAGTTTAGTTAACAACGAACCAGGATAAAAATAACTGTGCATATTGTTTTTATCGTTCAAGTTTTTAGACTACACTTATTCAAACCCCCCCTTTCTAAGTGTTTTTCTATCCTTCAAGGGTGATGATGGTTGTTGCTGTCAGGGAGTGGCTGAGCTCAGGTTGGTTCAGGGCTCAAGGCGAGCTCTGAGCAACCTTGATTGTTAGCTTTTGTGTGAGGAAGGTGGGGGTGAGAAATGAATGGTGATGTAGGTTGAGGAAGATGATGATAAAGCGTGAAAATGTTGGAGAGAGAGATTGAGAGGTGTGGGATGAAGAATGATAGGTTGAAGGTTATGGTGTCGAGATTCGAATTGTGGAGGGAGATTTGAATTTATAGGAGTGTGATTCTGTTATAGGTTGCAAGAGGTTGGAGGAGTTTGTTAGGGATGAAGAAGTCTGAACTGTTAGATTGGGAGAGTCTGTTATGAAACTGAGGGTTGAGATTAAAGTTTAGAGAGTTAGTTATAGGTTGGGATGTTGAGGAACTGGTTGTGAACCAAAGGGTGAAGATTGAGAGGTTAGTTATTTTTCTGTTGGATTCTGTCATGAATTGTTATAAAATGCAACTGTTAGGTGGTTAGAAAAGTTTGTTAGATGCTGCTAGGTTAGTTATAGGGTTTGGAACTGTTAGGACAGTTAGTTAAAAAGTTTGTTAAAACTGTTATGTGGTTAGAAATCAGTTAGAAAATGTTAGTAAAATCTGTTAGTTATTTTGAATAGGCTGCAATGCTATTTAACTATCTTGGTGCAGGTTTAGGATATTTGAATGGGACTCGATAGGACTTGTTAAAGGCTTCAAGTGTGAACTACTTGGCTGGATTCGAATTCTGGATGAAGGTTTGAGCATTGAGTGTGTAGATTATGGTAGGATTGGAGCCGATTTTGTACTGAGCTGGTTTTGTTTGTGTGCTACAGGGATTTGTAGTGATGGTTCAGATTGAGTAGAAGCGGTATGGCTCGGTTCTTTCTAGATGCAATGCCCTTTTTTGATCACCTGTTATGGATTGTGCATGAGGACATGTTGACAGTAGCAGGGACTATAGCTGATGATTGTATGGTGTAGACCTTTGGTACATGGACATATATTGGGTAAGTGCTTATGTACAATTCTGTTTTGAATATGGCTGCTGTTTTTTTGAACTTATAGGAATGTCTGAAAAGGATTGAACTTATTTTGTTTTGGTTTTTTTTTTGTTTATGAATGTAGCTAAACAGAATATTAGTTTGAATTAGTAGAGTATGGTTTGGAATGATGTGATATAGGATAATGTTTGAACCCGAATGCGTATGACTGTTATGAAAAGTTTTTGAATGGTTGAGAAAAAGAACTGGTAAATTGATTGGCTAATGGTTTTGTAGGAGGACTGATTTAGATGTGGCATGCTGATTCGAAGATGTATTTGAATGGACAAGTATGGTATGAACTCTTGCAGCCCTTGAATATTGAATGATGTACCGAGTTCTTTGCCTTTGTTTTGAATTGCTTCATTTCCTTTCTTTTCTTGATTGTATAGGTTCGGTTTTGACTGAATTTGGTGATGGTGCAGTTTGGATTTTCGGTTTATCGTTGGTGACGGTTGGTATGTTAGAAGGTTAGTTGTTGAGTTTAAGAGTGAAACTGAGTTATGAAACAAGCTCTGTGGGGATTCCATTTTCTGTTAGCTTGATGGTAATTGTAATTAGCTGTTAGGACAATTAGCTTGATTTCCTGTATGAATTGGATGCCTCTGTTTCTCTTTTTTGTACAGAGCTGATTAAGGTGGATATGAGGAAAGATGGTGCAATGTCCTCATGGATGGGGCAATGGTTATTTGGACAAGATATTCGAAGTCGGAGGATATTCAACTGTGCATTAGAAGACGACAGCCGAGGACTAACTGCAGTTCCTTTTGATGTAGTTTAAATTTATTCTATCTCTCTTTTCAATGTACTTAGGTGAATCTGAATGTAATTTGGCCTTGAGAATGTGTTAGATTTGAAACCTATAGCGAGAATTGAACTTGAAGCTTGAAACATGTAGCGAGACTTTTCTTCAAAATGAAATTTGGCTTCTGCGTCATTTACTTCTTTCAATGCATGAACACAAAGAGAATTGCACATTAATCTTCCAATTAACAGTTGTCTCAATACCTTGCAATCTTCCAACTTCAAATGATTGTAAGAGTCACATGGCTCAAACTTCAAATAATAATAAGAACCTTACTCCATGGTCAAACCTGAACATAGTAGATGGTTCTCAACCTATGATCCATGCTATCTTGGTTAATGAACTAGCTCCTGTAGATGAAAAAGAGACAACACGGAACCTTGAAATTGGAATATACCACTCCAAGGTCACATAGACCTGACGAATGGACCCACGCTCGGGAAATAAATCTCAATCAGGTGAGCCTGTTGACTACTACAAGATTAGGGAAATAAACCCAAGATAACCGTCTTATCGAATGCCTTTCAAAAGACCTGTACCAACCACCGTCTTGATTAAGTGTCAAACACCCTTCCTCCTTTTTTTTTTTGAAGAAATGAATAACCTTTTGCCAAGATCTATGTGGAACTCCAACTTGTTGCATGACCCTTAATCCTTTGCCAAATTTATTGACTAATGATGCATGATGTGTTAGATGACCTACTGGAGAGTATGCAGATGAAATGCAAAGCTGTAAGCCAGTTAAAAATTAAAGGGTAGGACAAATTTGGGGTATGACAGCGCTGCTTCACCATGGACCTCCAGGCCTTCGCCACATTGGATCGGGCTCTATTAGTTCTAATTTTTTTATTTTTTTTATTTTATTATTTGCTTTCCTACTTAATTTCTCTTAACTTTTTTTAAAAAAAATTTATTTGTAAACAATTCAATTAATTAGGTTATTTTAATTAGATAATTAACTTAGAAAACTAAAAGTAACATTTTCATTATATATATTAATAATTAGGCTAAATAATTATATTTAATATACTTTAATTCCTATCGATTAATTAACTTAGTAATTAGGTTAATTAATTTGATTTTAATAATTAATTTAGGATTAGAATTAATTAGGTAATTTAGTAATAACAATTTAGACTTAGGTTTATTTTCACATATTTTTGAATCTATCGCGATTCTCTTCTCATCTCAAACTCCGTTGATTGACGCATGCTTGCTTATTTATCGTTTTTTATGTTGTTATTTATTTAAATTCTAGAAATTGTGTATAGGTCACAAGGGTTTTAATGTAATAGTAATTAGGATTTAATTTCTGCTTTTATTTTCCGCACTTTACTTTCTGCATCCCCAACAGGTTTTTATTATAATCCCCTCCCCAAAGCCATGTAATATGTAACACCCCGAAAATTATTTCTAATTATTTAATTTAAGTAGGAAAATTATTTAATTGGAATAATTGATTTTATGAGGAATATTGAGAAATATTGGAAAATAATGGAATAAGAGCTATTGGGCTTATGGTGTGATGTTAGTAAAAGAGGGGTGCTAATTGGTTAGGCCTTTTACTAAGTTGTGGTTAATTTATTTTATTTTATTTTTTCATAAAATAAGAAAGAGGAACCATTTGGGGAGAAAGGAAGAACACGTAAAAAGAGCAAGAGAAGAGAAAGAGGCAAGAACGGGAAACCGGAAGGAGAGCATTCAAGAGATTCATCGAGGTAAAGGGGGACTCTTCCTTTTAGTATCTCTTATGTGATCTTAGGTAATAGGTAGATTGATGTATGGTTTGATTCAATTAGGCATTGGGATTGTTAGGTTAGGTTGTTATAATTGGATTGAATTGATGATAATTGTGTGAACTATTTGGTTAATAATGCGTTTAAATGATGTTTTGTGGTGTATAATTGAATATATGATGTTTTGTGGTGTATAATTGAATATATGATGATTGTATGCCTGTATGTGATGTCTGGAATCGTTTTTGGGTGAAAAGGGTGTGAAATCGCAGGGTCTGTCGCAGACTTGGGGTTTGCTGAAATCGCAGGTCCGCTGAGCGGAGGGGGGTCCGCTGAGCAGAGGTCCCAACGTAGGTTGCTTCTGTTGGACGTCGCTAGAGGTCCGCTGAGCGGAGGTCTGAAGGATTCACTTATGTCTTGCTTCGCTGAGCGAACCTTGCTGTGTGTGAATTTTTCTAAAACTTAAAATAACGTATCTTTTGATCCGTGTATCATTTCTTAGTGCCGTTTTGGGTGTTGTGCAAGTAATTAAATGTTTTATATGATGAATGATGAATATGGGCGGTGGCCGACTTTATTTCTTTAAAACTCGATTTAATTACTTGATGATAATTGAACATTGTGTGCATATGAGATAGGTGTGACAATGTGTCTGATGTGATGATGAATTGGTTGTGATTGATATTGTGATTGTGATGAATGCATGGCTATTTGAATGATGTTGAAAACATGTACATACTTATTCGATGATGTGGTGTTGAGGTGAGTTGTTCATCGTGATTCGGTGATGTTTTAAGTATGTTATGTGTGATTCATTCATTCATATGCATTTGATGATGGATCCCGTTGATGAGTGGATCATTGGTGGCTAATTCCCATTGTGCGGAGATTAGTAAGCAGTCATCGTGTGTCCATGGGGGTGTGAGCGATGAGGTTAATCGTGTGCCCATGTGGGGTGTGAGCGATTAAAGGGCAGTATCGAGGAGAGAAGTCCTGTGAATGTGATTCACGAATTTTGGTTCCACATGCATAGTGTCAGTTGTGTCATATGCATTTTGTCATAGCATGATTGTGTGGATTTATGTGTTTTGTATCGTAATCTATTATTGTGTGATTTGATGAATAATAGATGTGAATCTGAATGTGTATAATTGGGTGAACGGTATATTATGATGCTTGTTGCTTATGAATTGCATAATATTTACTAATTGAGAATGAGACTCACCCTTACATGTTGTTATTTTCAGATTGAGGAGTAGCGGCATTAGTGCTTGGTGAGGATGACTCGTAGAGTTTATCCGTTTATGTTGGGTCGTGTCGGTCAGGCTCTGATCTTGTAACACTGGGGGACGATAGTTATAGAGATTTATGAGAATTCTCTATTTTATTTGGTGTTGGATTATATTTCCATTTGATTACGTTAATGATGTTTCTTATTCCGTTGTGATAAACATAATTGTGTTTTGTTAAATCGTTTCCTAATGAAGCATGACTTTGACCATGATTGGTTTATTTATTTTAAATAATTGTGGCACCCTTGTGTTTATGTTTTTACTCTGATATATTCATTTAAATTGCCGCGGGGTTTAGAAGGGTGTTACATAATAGCATAGGACATTTACTTTCCGCAATTTATTTTCCGTCAATATATTAACTACGTGGTTAGTAAAATAGGGAGTGACAAGACTAATAACTGGACGTAGCTCACTAATACAAGATAAAAATAACTGAATTGAATCCACATGATTGTTACACCTACACACCTTTAGGGTAATCCCTCTTATTGTTGCCTTTCGAATAAAATAGTCAAGTCCGTCGAGAGTAGGGATACCTTAGCCTGTTGCCTGCGAATAAAATCATCATAAAAAGATCTCGTCCCTCCGATGTTTCCTACGATAAATGATCTTGATGATAGTCCCTTTCGATTGATAAGGTATCCTTACTGGTTTCCTACAAATGACTATTCACATCCTTTCCTAAGACTTCCTGCCCTTCTAACGATAGTCCCTTAAGATTATAAGTATCAAAATTAGCACAACTACATTGTAACGATAAAACATTCATTCATTGATTAAAAGATACATTGAAAGTTCCTATATGCATTTAGCATTTGATTGAAAGATACATAGAAAGTTCCAAACATAAATTAAGAAAACTATAACATCTAAGGAATTACAACGGTTAAAAAAATGTCATATGTTCCATGCATTATTAGAGTGCAATCGATGTCGTATTTCACCTTATCCCTGAAGGATAGAAAAACACTTAGAAAGGGGGGGGGGGGTTTGAATAAGTGTAGCTTTAAAACTCTTAAGATAAAAACAATTTGCACAAAGATTTTTATCTTGGTTCGTTGTTAACTAAACTACTCCAGTCCACCCCCTTTGAGTGATTTACCTCACCTGAGGATTTAATCCACTAATCAATCTTGATTACAATGGTTTTCCACTTAGATACCCTCTAAGTCTTCTAGAGTATTCTGATCACAACCTGATCACTCTAGGAAATCAATGCTTAGATACCCTCTAAGACTTCTAGAGAATCCGATCACAACTTGATCTTCTCTAGTTCCTTTACAAATGAATGTAAACAAATTCTTACAAGAGTATTACAATGCTTCTTAATAAGCTATAATCACAACTGTGATATTTCTCTTAAGTTTGAGATTAATCTCACTAAGATATTACAACAGTAATGAAGTGAGGTTAATGATGAAGTTTGATAGCTTTTGATTCAGCAGCGTTTCAGCAAGATTGAAAAGTTGTTTGTAAATCGGTAACCTTACTTCTGATCAGAACTTCACTATTTATAGGCGTTTTGAGAAGATGACCGTTGGGAGCATTTAATGCGTTGCGTGATCCGTACAGCATTTCATTTAATGTTTCACTCTTTTGTCAATTACCTCGAGCCTTGCTTTTCCTGCTTTTACTGACTTTGCCTTTAATAGCTTCTAACATTCCTTTTGTCAGTCAGCGTAGCCTGCCATCTTGTACTTGCTTCTGATCTGATCTTTGTAGATACAATGTTTGAAATAATCAGAGTCAAACAGCTTGGTGCAGAGCATCTTCTTGTCTTCTGACTTTGAAGTGCTTCTAACGTGATACCATAAGAACTTCAGTGCTTCTGATGCTGATCTCAAGTTCTTCTGATGCTTCAATAGACCATGTTCTGATTCTGCTTGACCATTTTTTGATGTCTTGCGAGAGCATGTTCTGATGTTGCATACTGAACCTTCTAAGTCAGTGCTTCTTAGCGCTGAATTGTGCATACTCTTCATATATTTCCTGAAATGGAAAATGCATAGGATTAGAGTACCACATTGTCTTATACAAAATTCATATACATTGTTATTATCAAAACTAAGAATATTGATCAGAACAAATCTTGTTCTAACAATCTCCCCCTTTTTGATGATGACAAAAACATATATAATTGATATGAATTTGCAATCAGAATATCAGATGACTAAAGACAATTACATAGTTATAGCATAAGCATATAAACAAGTGTGTGAATATGTCTCCCCCTGAGATCAACAATCTCCCCCTGAGATTAACGATCTCCCCCTGAAATAAATACTGGAAGAATCTATAAATAAAAGACTTCCCTGAGTATTTTCCATTTCAGTCGAGACGTTCACATTTTGCTTAGAACTTCAGAACATTCAGAGCTTCTACTTCTTGCTTCCATAGGACAGCTTCAGAGCTTTGAAATTCTTCTTGAATCATTGCATGCTTGATTGTATCAGAACATTCTTGAATGTACCAGAGCATCATCAGAGCATCTTTACATCTTGAAATGTTTCAGAACAAACTATACGACAAAAGTCAGAGCATGAATGAGTCAGAACATTCTTTTAAGAAGGAACAAGTATCAGAGCAAAAAACTCTGGTAAGTTCTTAAACAGAATGTATATCAGAACATATAAGGGATAAGAATGTGTCAGAGCATATTCTGCCACGAGAATATCTGAACATTCTTCCTTCTTGCTTCTGATCTTGAAGCTTCACAGCACTCAGCTTGCTTCAAATCCAAGAACATGCTTCTTTACAGAATTGCTTTTCCCCATGTATTTGCTTCTCATGTTGAGCTTTTTCAGAATATCTTCAATTCTGCAAAAATCTCAAAGACATAGAACTTGCAAATATTGTTAGGAATGTTGAGACTAACTCCCAACAACTGATATAATAAATCAAATCAATTATCACGTTTTCTCCCCCTTTTTGTCATAACATCATAAAGCAATCAAAAGATTCAGATGAAAAACAAACAAAATGAGAGAAGATAATGTTTCATTGATTCATCAAAACATATCAGAAGATATAAAAACAGATGCAAGAAACAAGAGACAACTAAGACCAAAGGACTACGACTAGCCTAGCTTAGAAACTATCTTGGCCAGAAGGTCTTGAATCTCAGAAGTGCTTTCAGTCTGCTTCTTCATGAAGGTTATGAATTCCTCATGCGTTTCCTCATGCTTATCCAAACGAGAAGCAATATCAGCTTGGTTCTGTTGAAGAGCCTTCACAGCGTTCACCAGAACAGAAGGTCTAGCAGAAGAAGCTTCACAGCTATCGTTCAGAGGAACAACATGCTCAACAGAAGCATCTATCATGAGAACGTCATCTTGATTTTCCTGAATAGGAAGTTTCCCAGCAGGATGATTCTCAGCACTTTGCTTCTCAGCATCAGCTTCTGACATAGAAGCATCTTCAGCATATTCTGGTGCAGGAAGATCAGAATCTCCATTCTCGAGAGCCTGAAGAATTGTAGCCAGATTCCTTGGAGGAGTAGGAGCAGCAACTTCTGATGGATATTCAACCTCAGGAATAACCATGTTAGGTGCCTTCTCAGAAGGATTCTCCCTAAGCCAGTTGAATAGCCACTGAAAGTCTCCAGTCAGAATGAGAAATTGAGGCTTCCATACAACCATTGTGAGACAAGGTTCATCTTCCAACTCATCTACAAACTTTTTCTCCTCAAGAGATCTCCAGATTCTGATTGGATCAGAACATTCTTGAATGTACCAGAGCATCATCAGAGTATCTTTACATCCTGAAATGTTTCAGAACAAACTATACGACAAAAGTTAGAGCATGAATGAGTCAGAACATTCTTTTAAGAAGGAACAAGTATCAGAGCAAAAAACTCTGGTAAGTTGCAAAACTTTTTACTCGTGATTCTGATTGAAGCGATTCTGGACTTTTTGGAAAGCTTACAAAATTCCCTACATTTTGCATATAAGATTTGTCTTCGGGAAATTTGTGAAGAGGAAGAAAAGTGCATTTTAATATTTGGGTCTGATGCTGATTTTTGGAAAATTCGGCATACGGGAATTCTGGACCAGTCCCATTGCAAGGATGATAACTTTATACTCCTAAACCGGATTTAAGCGATTCTTGAAGTTCTGGAATCTACACGAAATTCCCTTCATTTTGGACTATAAATTTGTGTTTGAGAGGTCTGTATTGAAAGAGATAAGTGTGTTTGAAGTTGGGTGATTCTTGCTGAAAATTTGGAAAAAGTTGTAGAAGTTGTTGAAGTTGTTGGGAAGTTTTGAATTGTGAGTTAGGATCGGAAATGTGAGTCGGTGAGTACAATTTGGAAAAGAACACTATTAATGTTGGTAATGATGGTTTATACTTCGATATCGTTGTCGGCTGCCTATTGACAAATTGAGGACTTGATCACCCTTAATCCCTTGTTGATAGTGGACGAAAATCGTGTTGGATGGTATAGACGTATCTTGCTATCTTGATGGTGAGTAAAGTGATGGATGCTATAACGAGAATCTTGTTGATAAGAGTATGTTGTGATGTTGTATAGTCGAGTATAAGCGAGGTTGAGCATGGTTGTGTCGGATAGATTTTCGAGGACGAAAATATTCAAGTGGGGGAGAGTTGTAACGCCCCAAATTTAATCATTGGATTTAATCGAAGTTCGTGGATCAATCGGAATTGTCGGTATTATTTTGGGAAGCGTATTTGGATTATTAAGTTAAAGTCGGATTTTATTCGGTTAGTCGGAGAATTAATAAAGTTGATTTCGTTGAAGAAATCATAGTAGAAATAATATTATTATTAATATTGGACTATTTGTATTTAATTCGAATTTTATCGACGAAGTCAGAATTATTTTATTAAGTTGGCATGGTAATTAATCGGATTAATTTGGTGAAATAAAGTTGAAGTGTTATTTTATTAATGAGTTTAAAAATAACTTTGAGTTTAATTTGAGTTGTTGTGAAGTAAGGAGGGGGTATGTCACTTAGGTCCAATTAAGTTATTTAAGTGATTAAATAAAATAACTTTACTATGTTGGATTTAGAATTGGAAGAACGAAGAGCTATCATAACACAAAGAGGAATAGGGTTTGGAGGAGAGGTGAAGAAGAGAGTCATGGCGGAAGAGAAAAGCTAGAGGAAGTCCAATTTTCGGAGCAAGTTTCTGCAGTGAGACACCTTAGTAAAACGGACGTTTCTCCCAATCCAACCGTTGGATCTTCGCGGTTCTTGGGCACAACGTTCCAGACTCGTAGAGGTAACTTCTGACCGGAGCGATTTTCGTTTTGATGATTTTAAGTCCATCTGAAAAAGCGATCTCCAAACAGGTTTTTGGTGCGTCTCTGCACGTTGTTAGAAAAAAATTTCGGAGAAAAGTTGGAAGCGACGGCATAAGCTATGGCAACCGGGAGAGTATAGCAATCTCATATCCAAGGTAAAGGTGGGGTTCTAGCTCTATAAACGGGATTATGATGAATGATATGTGGGGTTATGGTTGTATGATTGCCTCTGTTTTGTGTGTTGTGATTGTATTGTTGAATGTTGAAATTGATTGACGTCGGTGAATAAGGTTATAAAAGTTCAATCAATGGTTGTGGGAAATTAACCTAGGGTTTATAATTATTATTATAGAGGAATCAGTTGTAGAAAATTGCTAGATGTTGGTGGAGTATAACTATAATATTGCTATGTTCCTGTGATGGTCGAAATTGAATTGTACTGGAATGGAAGGAAGAAAATTGAGTTTTAATTTTGTTGGAAGATGCTGTCAGCGCAGGTAAGCGCCAAGGTTTGGACGCGGCGCGAACTGAAGGTTTCTGGGGTGTTCGCGGCGCAAAGAGAGATTCGCGGCGCATGCTATACGAGTTTTAGAAATATGTTTTAATTTCTGGCTGTTGATGTTTTATGTTGGTTGTTGGGATCAAGCCTTAGTAGGATTAACTTGAGAAGAATTATAATTATTATTAGTGAAGAAATTGGTTTAAATTAATTAGAATATTATACCGTTGGAATTGATTAATTTAATTAGTAGAAATCATAGTGATGATTCTTAGTGATGAGATATGTAGTTAATGGATTAAGTTGTATAAAGATGGAATTGGTGTGGAGAAGAAATAGCAGTAGTAATAACAATGATATGTGTAGCAGGCTGAATTAGTAGCATAATTGGAATTAATAATAGAATTAATGAATAGTAGAATTGGAATTAGAATGATAAGAATTGTTGGTAGTAGATTAATTAATAAATTGAAGAATTAGTACCTAGATGTTTAGGGGTTGTTTTGTAATGATTAAGTTGATGCGAATTGATGCATGTTTAAGTTGTTGTTTTCGTTGCTGTTGTTCTGGTTGTTGTTGTTGATATGTTGATTAAGTTGCAGGTCTTATGACCAATGTTGTTTAAGTTATTGATGATGCGTTGATTGAGTTGCAGGTCTTATGACCAAGGTTGATTAAGTTGGTTGCGGTTGTTGCATTGTTGTGTTGTGATGTTGTAGTTGTTGTTATTGTTGCATGCATACATTTGCATATTACGTTGGCCTAGATTGGCAAAATGTTTAAGTTGGCCTTGACGGCGCCTGTTTAAGTTGGCCTTGATGGCACCTGTTTAAGTTGAAATGCCTCGATAACCTGGCATATGTTTAAGTTGGGAGTTCTGCTCCAATGGTACCACATGCATTTGCACAGCTGAGTCGCATTTGAAGTTGTTGTTGTTATTACGTTGTTGTTGTTGTTATAAGTTGTTGTTGTTATACTTGTTGCTGATAATTGTTATTATACTTGTTATTGGTAAATAATTATTATAACCGTTGTTGCTATTTGTTATTATAACTGTTGTTTGAATAAGTATGAAGTGGTGAAATTGTATGATCTAATCTTAATATATTATTTATCATACGCTTGTTTATATTGTTGGATATCTCACCCTTCTGAATGATGTTTCCCTTCCACGGGAAATGGACAGGTACTCAAGAATAGTTGTGGAAGTCGAAGTATTTTTGTGAAGTCTTTAGTTACTGTTAGTTCGAGTTGGGTCGGTCTTGCTCTGATATGTAGCACTCGGGGGATGAACGATTGTCTTTTAATAGTTGTTATAACTATAAGTTGTTAACTTTTAAGTGGAATTTATGAAGTAATATGATGTTGGTGAAGTTGTTTTAGTTTAATAAAAATATTATGCGAAGTGAAGTTGAATAATTAATATTATTTTTATTATTATTAATAAAAGTTGTTTTATTTTTTAAAAGAGTAAACAGGTTTTATCGGTTCATCCGAGTTATGTGCTATGTATCTATGATATATGTGATTAAGTTGTTTGTTGTTTTACGTTGAATGTGACATCCTAATTGTATGTTGAATTTCCGCACTCTGATTTTATAAAATATTCGTTGGGTAGATTTGGGGTGTTACAGTCTAGTGTAGCCATTGTTTCCATTTCCATTGTGTTGCTCAGCAGAGCCAGATGTAGATGTAGGTGGTGGAGTTTCAACCATCTTGACTTAGCGTTTTTCTCTTCCTGAATCTTTTCTAAACACGGTTAAGTGCTTGCACCTAAGAACCAGGCTCTGATACCAATTGAAGGATAGAAAAACACTTAAAAAGGGGGGTTTGAATAAGTGTAGCTTTAAAACTCTTAAGATAAAAGCAATTTGCACAAAGATTTTTATCCTGGTTCGTTGTTAACTAAACTACTCCAGTCCACCCCCTTGGAGTGATTTACCTCACCTGAGGATTTAATCCACTAATCAATCTTGATTACAATGGTTTTCCACTTAGATACCCTCTAAGTCTTCTAGAGTATTCTGATCACAACCTGATCACTCTAGGAAATCAATGCTTAGATACCCTCTAAGACTTCTAGAGAATCCGATCACAACTTGATCTTCTCTAGTTCCTTTACAAATGAATGTAAACAAATTCTTACAAGAGTATTACAATGCTTCTTAATAAGCTATAATTACAACTGTGATATTTCTCTTAAGTTTGAGCTTAATCTCACTAAGATATTACTGAAGGATAGAAAAACACTTAGAAAGGGGGGGGTTTGAATAAGTGTAGCTTTAAAAACTTGACAGATAAAAATAAATTGCACAGTTATTTTTATCCTGGTTCGTTGTTAACTAAACTACTCCAGTCCACCCCCGCAGAGATGATTTACCTCAACTGAGGATTTAATCCACTAATCGCACGGATTACAATGGTTTTCCACTTAGTCAACAACTAAGTCTTCCAGAGTCTTCTGATCACACACTGATCACTCCAGGAACACTGCTTAGATACCCTCTAAGACTTTTCTAGAGTCTACTGATCAACACGATCACTCTAGTTACAATCTGCTTAGTTCACTCCTAAGACTTCCTAGAGTATTCTGATCAACACGATCACTCTAGTTCCTTACAACTTAATGTAATCAATTCAAGAGTATTACAAATGCTTCTTAAAAGCGATAATCACAACTGTGATATTTCTCTTAATCGTTTAAGCTTAATCTCACTAAAATATTACAAAAGCAATGTAGTGAGCTTTGATGAAGATGAAGATTCTGAGTTTTGATTTGAACAGCGTTTCAGCAAGTTTGATATAAGTTGTTTTGGTGCAGAATCGTTAACCTTGCTTCTCATCAGAACTTCATATTTATAGGCGTTGGAGAAGATGACCGTTGAATGCATTTAATGCTTTGCGTGTTCCGTACAGCATCGCATTTAATGTTATACGCTTTTGTCAACTACCTCGAGCCTTGTTCACGCTGTGTCTACTGACGTAGCCTTTAATAGCTTTTAACGTTCCTTTTGTCAGTCAGCGTAGCTTGCCACTTGTACTTTCTTCTGATCTGATGTTTGTGAATACAACATTTGAATATCATCAGAGTCAAACAGCTTGGTGCATAGCATCTTCTGATCTTCTGACCGTGAAGTGCTTCTGAGCGTGATACCATCTTCTGAGCTTCAGTGCTTCTGATCTCATGTTCTTCTGATGCTTCCATAGACCCATGTTCTGATTCTGCTTCGACCATCTTCTGATGTCTTGCCAGACCATGTTCTGATGTTGCATGCTGAACCCTTTGAGACAAAGCTTCTGAGCGTGAATTATGCGTACTCTTTATATATATTTCCTGAAAGGGAAATTGCATTGTATTAGAGTACCATATTATCTTAAGCAAAATTCATATTATTGTTATCATCAAAACTAAGATAATTGATCAGAACAAATCTTGTTCTAACAATCTCCCCCTTTTTGATGATGACAAAAACATATATAAATGATATGAATTTGCGATCAGAAAGAATAGACGGCAAAAGACAAATTACACAGCTATAGCATAAGCATATGAATATGTCTCCCCCTGAGATTAACAATCTCCCCCTGAGATAAATAATCTCCCCCTGAAATAAATACTCGAAGAACTTTAATAAAAGACTTCCCTGATTATTTCGGTAGAGACGATCATATAAGCTTCTGTCTTCAGAGAATTCATAGCTTCTGACTTCTGCTTCTGTTGGACAGCTTCAGAACTAGAATTTCTTTAGATCCTTAGAACACTCACAGCTTCTGATTCCTGCTTCCATCTAGGACAGCTTCAGAACTTGAATTTCTTTGATCTTCTGAACATTCACAGCTTCTGATTTCTGCTTCCATTCAGGACAGCTTCAGAACTTGAATTTCTTTGATCTTCTGAACATTCACAGCTTCTGATTTCTGCTTCCATTCAGGACAGCTTCAGAACTTGAGTTTTCTGGATCTTTAGAACATTCGCAGCTTCTGATTTCTGCTTCCCTCGGATAGCTTCAGAGCTTTGAATTTCTACCAACATCACTTCATGCTAGATTTGTATCAGAACATTGTTGAATGTACCAGAGCATCATCTGAGCATCTCTACATCCTGAAATGTTACAGCACAAAAACTAAACGACAAAAGTCAGCATGAACGAGTTAGAACATAAAATGTATGCTTGAACACATTATATGAATCAGAGCCATATAGGCTGAAATAATGTATCAGAGCAAATAATGTATCAGAGCCATAACATTATATGTATCAGAGCAAATAGAATTTTGTCAGAATAAATAGACAAATATAGATCAAATTCTATTATCAGTGCTTCTGATTCATTCTTCTTTCTTGCTTCTGATTTCTGAAGCTTGACAGCACTCAGCTTGCTTCAGTTTCCATGGTTTTGCTTCTTGTGTTTGCTCTGAAGATTCTCTTCAGTGTACCTGCAAAACACTTAAACCATATAGAACTTGCAGTTCTTGTTAGTGAATGTGTGGGAGCTTTACCCAGCAACTGATAGATTTAATCAAATCATTTATCATTTATCTTTCTCCCCCTTTTTGTCATAACATCAAAAAGCAATATTTCAAAAGAATTAGATGCATAAAACGACAAATAGAGTCACTGGAATGTAAAAGCAAAGAAACTTTTCATTGATAATCAAAAGATATTACAAAAGGTTCCTATGTTTAACAAGATGAGAAACATTCCTAGCAAATACAAAAAAGAATTTCCAAAGAGGAAATCACTACAAAAATTAAAAACAAAACCCTAGCAGGACACGCTCTGTGTCAACCCATCAAGAATCCCTGAGGACTTCTTGTCTTCCAGACTGGAACCTCCACTGTAGGAGAGATCCCAGAGACCAAGGAGGAAGTGAGGAACAGTTCACAGACAGAGAGCTAATGTTGCAAACGGGGCTTTCCCTCAACATAGAAGTCAAGAATATCATTCTTAACCTCCTCCCATAACTCAAGAAAGTCTTCTGTCTTTGGGTGAAAGTTGATAACAACATCAAAGAAGAGGTCTGACTTGAGAGGTATTAGGAGAGCCATCCCGAGATATGCAGAGATCTGTCGCCTTTGAGTCATAGATCTTCAACAGGCTAAGGGTGAACGCTAGGTTTGAGCTAGAATTTTTTTTTTTTTTAAAAAAAATTGTTTGAGCAAGAGACGAAAAAAAAAAAAAAAAAAGAAAGAGAGAAAAACTTGATGAGGAATGCAAAGAGATAGAGAGAGATGAGAGGGAAAGAGAAGAGTTTGAAGAGTATTTAAAAAGAAAATAAAATGAAACGAATGATGAAAAGCATTTAATGTTACGTGACATGAGGAGAGATAATAATGACAAAAGACGTGATTAGCACAGTTACCTATGGTCGGCGTCCCTTCAACTGCACGCGCGCTTATCCATGAATAGTAACGACAGGTTTACTATCCCGAGATAAAAACGTAACAGCTGTTTTGCTTTAAAAGAGGTTCTGAATCAACTTAGACAATGAAACGTTAGTAATAACCGAATCATAATTTCTAAAAGATTTCAATCAGAACTTCTGATATATAAAAAAATAATCCATTTTCATTTCAGAAGTTACTCATACATAAGAACTTCTCATCTTCTCATTCTGGGCATAAATCCATACTGATGTTCTTCAGAATGAACTTAAACCTATCTTCAGCCAGGGGTTTTGTAAAGATATCAGCCCATTGATGGTCTGTATCAACAAAGTTTAAAGATATAACACCCTTCTGAACATAGTCCCTTATGAAATGATGTTTAATCTCAATATGTTTAGCTTTTGAATGAAGAATAGGATTCTTAGATAAACATATAGCAGAAGTATTATCACAGAATATAGGAATGTTACTCTCAAATATCTGATAATCTTCTAACTGACTCTTCATCCAGAGCATCTGTGTACTACAACCAGCAGCAGCGACATATTCTGCTTCTGTTGTTGATAGAGCAATAGTTGCTTGCTTCTTGCTGTACCAGGAGATCAAATGACTTCCAAGAAATTGGCAACTTCCTGAAGTACTTTTTCTTTCAATTCTGTCTCCAGCATAGTCAGCATCGCAGAATCCTACTAAGTTGTATTCTTTAGATTTTCTGTAAACTAAGCCAACATTAGTAGTACCTTTCAGATACCTTAGAATTCTCTTAACAGCAGTTAAATGAGATTCTCTAGGATCTGATTGGAATCTAGCACACAAACAAACACTGAACAGAATGTCAGGTCTAGAAGCAGTCAGATATAGAAGAGATCCAATCATACCTCTGTATAACTTCTGATCTACCTTCTTACTTACCTCATCCTTACCTAGGATGCATGTTGGATGCATAGGAGTTTTGGCTTCTTTGCAGTCTAGAAGATTAAACTTCTTCAGAAGTTCCTTCACATACTTGGTTTGGTGAACATACGTTCCTTCTGATGTTTGATTTATTTGTATTCCGAGGAAATATTTGAGTTCTCCCATCATGCTCATTTCAAACTCAGCCTGCATAGACTCAGCAAACTCCTTTCCAAGTGTAGCATTAGATGTTCCAAAAATAATATCATCTACATATATTTGACAAATTAAAATATCCCTTTTAAAGGTTTTACAAAAGAGAGTAGTGTCCACTTTTCCTCTAGTGAAACCATTATTCAGAAGGAAAGAACTTAAGCGTTCATACCAAGCTCTGGGAGCCTGTTTCAATCCATACAATGATTTCTTAAGTTTAAAAACATGATTAGGAGACATAGAGTCTTCAAAACCAGGAGGTTGATGGACATAGACTTCTTCATCTATATAACCATTTAAGAAGGCACTCTTAACATCCATCTGATAAAGAATGATGTTATGTTGAGTGGCAAAAGAAATTAATAGACGAATAGATTCTAACCTGGCCACTGGTGCAAAGGTTTCTGTGTAGTCAATCCCTTCTTGCTGACTATAACCCTGAGCCACCAGTCTGGCTTTGTTCCTTACCACTTCACCTTTCTCACTGAGCTTGTTTCTGAAGACCCATTTTGTACCAATTATATTGAATCCATCTGGTCTAGGAACAAGATCCCAAACATCATTCCTTGTAAACTGATTTAATTCTTCTTGCATAGCAATTATCCAGTCTGGATCTTCTAGAGCATGATCAACAGAAGTTGGCTCGATTAAAGATACAAGACCTAATTGACAATCTGCATTGTTCTTAAGGAATGCTCTTGTTCTGATTGGATCATCCTTCTTTCCAAGAATGACATCTTCTGAATGACCAGAGATGAGTCTGGATGATCTTCTGACAGATGGTTCTTCAGAAATGCTTAGATCCTCCAGAGAAGCTGATACTTGATCTTCAGATTCTTTGCTTCTGAGAAGCTCTGCTTCTGATGCGTTGCTTCTTGGCTCAACAACTTCTGATATATCAATATCAAAATCTGCAAAATTATCAAACTGCTTTGGTTTTTCAAAACCAAGCTTATCATCAAACCTGATATTGATTGATTCTTCTACAATCAATGTTTCAGTATTGTATACTCTGTAGCCTTTTGAGCGTTCAGAATATCCAAGAAGGAAACATTTTTGAGCTTTGGAATCAAACTTACCAAGATGATCTTTAGTGTTCAGAATGAAGCATACACATCCAAAAGGATGGAAATATGAAATGTTGGGCTTTCTATTCTTCCACAATTCATAGGGAGTCTTATTTAGAATAGGTCTGATAGAGATTCTATTCTGAATATAGCATGCAGTGTTTATTGCTTCTGCCCAGAAATGCTTAGCCATATTGGTTTCATTGATCATGGTTCTGGCCATTTCTTGCAGAGTCCTATTCTTTCGTTCTACAACCCCATTTTGCTGTGGAGTTCTAGGACAAGAGAAATCATGGGCAATACCATTTTCTTTGAAGAATTCTTCAAAGGATCTGTTCTCAAATTCACCACCATGATCACTTCTGACCTTTATGATTTTACACTCTTTTTCAGATTGAATCTGAATGCAGAAATCAAAGAACACTGAATGAGTCTCATCCTTGTGTTTCAAGAATTTTACCCATGTCCAGCGGCTATAATCATCTACGATGACTAATCCATATTTCTTCCCTCTGACAGATGCTGTTTTGACTGGGCCAAACAGATCAATGTGCAAGAGTTCTAATGGCCTTGAGGTAGAAACAACATTCTTGGACTTGAATGCAGGTTTGGAGAACTTGCCCTTCTGACATGCTTCACAAAGAGCATCTGATTTGAATTTCAGATTAGGGAGTCCTCTGACCAGATTCAGTTTGTTAATCTGAGAAATCTTTCTCAAACTAGCATGACCTAATCTTCTGTGCCAGACCCACTGCTCTTCAGAAACAGACATAAGACAAGTCACCTTCTGACTCATAAGATCTTGCAGATCTGTCTTATAAATGTTGTTCTTCCTCTTGCCTGTAAATAGGATTGAGCCATCCTTCTGATTTACAGCCTTGCAAGACTCTTGATTAAAGATTATATCATAACCATTGTCACTCAATTGACTGATAGATAAGAGGTTATGTGATAATCCTTCCACAAGAAGTACATTAGAAATGGAAGGAGAGTTACCAGACTTTATAGTTCCAGAGCCAATTATCTTGCCCTTCTGATCTCCTCCAAACTTGACTTCTCCTCCAGACTTAAACATCAGGTCTTGGAACATAAACCTTCTTCCTGTCATGTGTCGCGAGCATCCAGAGTCCAGGTACCATGACATGTTGTGCTTTGTCCTTTTTGCAGTCAAGGATATCTGCAATAGGAATAATCTTATCCTTAGGTACCCACATTTTCTTGGGTCCTTTCTTGTTAGATTTTCTCAAGTTCTGATTGAACTTGGGTTTAACATTGTAAGCAATAGGAGGAACAGCATGATAATTCTTAATGTGAGTTTCATGATATTTCCTAGGTTGTGTCACATGCTTTTTGGTGTGTGTTATGTGAAAACTTTGAGCATGTGAAGTGTGCCTAATATCATGGGAGTGGCCATACTTGAACTGATCATACAATGGCTTGTATGTGATTTTCATTTCATCAACAGGTTCAAGTTTGTATGGGGTTTCACCCTCAAAACCAATGCCTACTCTTTTGTTTCCAGACACAGCATATATCATAGAAGCTAGCTGACTTCTGCCAATACTTCTAGACAAGAACTTCCTGAAACTTAAATCATATTCTTTCAGAATATGGCTTAGACTGGGAATGGATTTTTCTGAATCAGAAGGAGATCCAACATTATTGGATAATTTTAAAAGTTTTTCTTTTAATTCAGAATTCTCCAACTCAAGCTTCTTTGTTTCAAATTCAAATTGCTTTTTCAGCTTTTTGTATTTGAGACTAATCTGAGACTTGAGTTCCAGAAGTTCAGTTAGACCGGAAACTAACTCATCTCTAGTAAGTTCAGAAAATACCTCTTCAGAATCTGATTCTGATGTAGATTCTGATCCGTCATCTTCTGTCGCCATCAGCGCACAGTTGGCCTGCTCATCTTCAGAGTCTGAATCATCTTCTGACTCATCCCAGGTTGCCATAAGACTTTTCTTCTTATGAAACTTCTTCTTGGGATTTTCCTTCTGAAGATTTGGACATTCATTCTTGTAGTGTCCAGGCTCATTGCATTCATAGCACATGACCTTCTTCTTGTCAAATCTTCTGTCATCGGAAGATTCTCCACGTTCAAATTTCTTTGAACTTCTGAAGCCTCTGAACTTCCTTTGCTTGGTCTTCCAGAGTTGATTTAGCCTTCTGGAGATCAGGGACAGTTCATCTTCTTTTTCAGATTCTGATTCTTCAGGATCTTCTTCTCTAGCCTGAAAAGCGTTAGTGCATTTCTTGATATTGGATTTTAATGCAATAGACTTACCTTTCTTTTGAGGCTCATTTGCGTCCAGCTCTATTTCATGACTTCTCAAGGCACTGATAAGCTCTTCCAGAGAAACTTCATTCAGATTCTTTGCAATCTTGAATGCAGTTACCATAGGACCCCATCTTCTGGGTAAGCTTCTGATGATCTTCTTTACATGATCAGCCTTGGTGTATCCCTTGTCAAGAACTCTCAATCCAGCAGTAAGAGTTTGAAATCTTGAAAACATCTTTTCAATGTCTTCATCATCCTCCATCTTGAAGGCTTCATACTTCTGGATTAAGGCTAGAGCTTTAGTCTCCTTGACTTGAGCATTTCCTTCATGAGTCATTTTCAAGGACTCATATATGTCATAGGCCGTTTCCCTGTTAGATATCTTCTCATACTCAGCATGAGAGATAGCATTCAGCAAAACAGTTCTGCATTTATGATGATTCCTGAAAAGCTTTTTCTGATCATCATCCATTTCTTGCCTTGTTAGCTTTACGCCTCTGGCATTTACAGGATGTTTGTAACCATCCATCAGAAGATCCCATAGATCACCATCTAGACCCAGAAAGTAACTTTCCAGTTTATCTTTCCAGTATTCAAAGTTTTCACCATCAAATACCGGCGGTCTAGTATAACCATTGTTACCGTTGTATTGCTCAGCAGAGCCAGATGTAGATGCAGGTGTAGGTGTAGACTTTTCACTTTCATCAACCATCTTTTACTGAAGCGTTTTTCTCTTCCTGAATCTTTTCTAAACACGGTTAAGTGCTTGCACCTTAGAACCGGCGCTCTGATACCAATTGAAGGATAGAAAAACACTTAGAAAGGGGGGGGTTTGAATAAGTGTAGCTTTAAAAACTTGACAGATAAAAATAAATTGCACAGTTATTTTTATCCTGGTTCGTTGTTAACTAAACTACTCCAGTCCACCCCCGCAGAGATGATTTACCTCAACTGAGGATTTAATCCACTAATCGCACGGATTACAATGGTTTTCCACTTAGTCAACAACTAAGTCTTCCAGAGTCTTCTGATCACACACTCATCACTCCAGGAACACTGCTTAGATACCCTCTAAGACTTTTCTAGAGTCTACTGATCAACACGATCACTCTAGTTACAATCTGCTTAGTTCACTCCTAAGACTTCCTAGAGTATTCTGATCAACACGATCACTCTAGTTCCTTACAACTTAATGTAATCAATTCAAGAGTATTACAAATGCTTCTTAAAAGCGATAATCACAACTGTGATATTTCTCTTAATCGTTTAAGCTTAATCTCACTAAAATATTACAAAAGCAATGTAGTGAGCTTTGATGAAGATGAAGATTCTGAGTTTTGATTTGAACAGCGTTTCAGCAAGTTTGATATAAGTTGTTTTGGTGCAGAATCGTTAACCTTGCTTCTCATCAGAACTTCATATTTATAGGCGTTGGAGAAGATGACCGTTGAATGCATTTAATGCTTTGCGTGTTCCGTACAGCATCGCATTTAATGTTATACGCTTTTGTCAACTACCTCGAGCCTTGTTCACGCTGTGTCTACTGACGTAGCCTTTAATAGCTTTTAACGTTCCTTTTGTCAGTCAGCGTAGCTTGCCACTTGTACTTTCTTCTGATCTGATGTTTGTGAATACAACATTTGAATATCATCAGAGTCAAACAGCTTGGTGCATAGCATCTTCTGATCTTCTGACCGTGAAGTGCTTCTGAGCGTGATACCATCTTCTGAGCTTCAGTGCTTCTGATCTCATGTTCTTCTGATGCTTCCATAGACCCATGTTCTGATTCTGCTTCGACCATCTTCTGATGTCTTGCCAGACCATGTTCTGATGTTGCATGCTGAACCCTTTGAGACAAAGCTTCTGAGCGTGAATTATGCGTACTCTTTATATATATTTCCTGAAAGGGAAATTGCATTGTATTAGAGTACCATATTATCTTAAGCAAAATTCATATTATTGTTATCATCAAAACTAAGATAATTGATCAGAACAAATCTTGTTCTAACAATTACAACAGTAATGAAGTGAGGTTAATGATGAAGTTTGATAGCTTTTGATTCAGCAGCGTTTCAGCAAGATTGAAAAGTTGTTTGTAAATCGGTAACCTTGCTTCTGATCAGAACTTCACTATTTATAGGCATTTTGAGAAGATGACCGTTGGGAGCATTTAATGCGTTGCGTGATCCGTACAGCATTGCATTTAATGTTTCACTCTTTTGTCAATTACCTCGAGCCTTGCTTTTCCTGCTTTTACTGACTTTGCCTTTAATAGCTTCTAACGTTCCTTTTGTCAGTCAGCGTAGCCTGCCATCTTGTACTTGCTTCTGATCTGATCTTTGTAGATACAACATTTGAAATAATCAGAGTCAAACAGCTTGGTGCAGAGCATCTTCTTGTCTTCTGACTTTGAAGTGCTTCTAGTGTGATACCATAAGAACTTCAGTGCTTCTGCTTCTGATCTCAAGTTCTTCTGATACTTCAATAGACCATGTTCTGATTCTGCTTGACCATCTTCTGATGTCTTGCGAGAGCATGTTCTGATGTTGCATACTGAACCTTCTGAGTCAGTGCTTCTTAGCGCTGAATTATGCATACTCTTCATATATGTCCTGAAATGGAAAATGCATAGGATTAGAGTACCACATTGTCTTATACAAAATTCATATACATTGTTATCATCAAAACTAAGAATATTGATCAGAACAAATCTTGTTCTAACAATCCCACCAACGTTCCCTTCCTCTGGTCAAAGTAGCAGACCTTGTTTTAAGCCTCTTGATACTTCTGATCTCTTCGCCAGGTTAGTACTCCCCGTCCAAAAAAGACAGAATAGTCCTCTTTAGTTGGTCCATGGAACTAATATTCCAAAGCATTACCGGCATGGGGGTTTGACGGGAGATAAGATGACATGCCCGTTCCTTATGCGATACTCCGGTTCATAATCGAGACGCTTCATTAGTGGTCGGGGCTCTGATTTCCGGTGCGATCCATCTGGCCTAATGCGAGACATTGTTGTGTTTGTGTGTAGCAATTCATCCATAGGAAACCCTAATTTATAGAATGTTTGGGAAACTAAGGAGTATTGTTGCGTGTTGTTTACAAACACGCGTAAGTTGAAAATTTCTGATAAATGCAAGCACACTGATCAATGCCTGCTCTGGAGATTCAAAAATGACGGGACTAGACGAACGCATGCGTATTTGACTGTCCAAAACACACACTAACAGTATGGGACATCAAGACAACTTCACTAAAAGACAAAAAGGGAACCTTAATTTTCAAAATCTCTACTAGATGACCATTGGTGTGACTGTGGAAAATTTCAAGCATTTCGTATGCCTTGTTCACATGTCCTTGTAGCATGTGCATATGCGCACCGAGATGCATTGTCACTACTTTCTCCAATTTACAAGACTGACACCTTGCTCGAGGTATACAATGTCGCATTTCCAGTGGTAGCGAAAGAGGATTACTGGCCTGAGTATGATAGGGAAGTGGTTTGACATAATGACATGATGCGTCGAAAGAAAAAGGGTCGCCACAACAGTACTCATATTCGAACCGAAATGGATATTCATGACAAAATGGAAAGAAAGTGTAGCATTTGCCGTCAGCTAGGGCACAATAAAAGCAAATGTCCTAGTCGTGGAACAACCTCAACACATGTTTAATTGTATGCCCTAGAACAATTATTGTGTAACAACTTTGTAAAATATTTTCTTGTAATGAACTTTACCTTTTTAAATACCAAAATATTAATAATTAGGGTTAACAACATAGAGAAAAAATGGAGACAAAATCAATGAACGAAACTGAAAACTGTGTGTGAAATGAACCGGAATGAGATATTTTATCCCAAAAAAAATCCTAACACATAGGAGCCATTTCAAACGGCTCATATGTGTAAGCATTTGTACATAGGCACTATTTGAAATGGCTAACCTAATTAGGTTGAACATAGGCGTCATTTCAAATGGCGCATTCACTTAAAATTTACACATAGGCGCCATTGGTTTGGCACATACTCCAGAGTGTGCTGCCAAACCTAGACACTTTAATAAATTTCCCCAAAACATGATTTTTTTAGTATTTTTTTTTAAAGGTGATTATTTAATTTTCTTTTTAACAGAAGAACTTTATGTTGAACACTCCTTTGCTTGTAGAAAAGAGAAAAAAGTTCGGCTCTTTCCTAATAACTCACCAATCCCATAAATTAGTTGTACATGTCTACCAAATGAAAGCAATATAAACCAAGAATATTGTATTCATCCATAATTTAATGACATGTTTAGATGATTTCTAGTAGATTAGGCTGCTTTAATTTATTTATTTAAGGACAAATTTATGTCTAATCAATCAAATGGAAAAAAGCAAAGTTTGCTGAAGTGTGATGCATTGAATATAATTACTAGTTGCTTTCTTACCAGTACTATCATTTTGATTTTATTTTCTTTTACAAGGATCATTTAGAAATTCTTAAAAATGACGTTGAAAATAATCTCTCAAATCTCTATCAAAATATATACTTTGAATAAAGAATTGGAAAACCACGTGAAATGGACCCCACTCCTTTCTAATTTGTCTCCAATCAATTTGAGGGACAGTAGGTAGAGCCCTATGTTTCCAACAAGCATGTCACTATTGTCATTTCACATTTTAATTTTTTTTATTGCGTGACTAATTTTAGTAATGTTTCATAAATTTAACTTTTCTGAAACTTGTGAGTTTAACTTTTACACATTTCAATATTAATTTTTTTATATTTTCAACAATCTAGAAATATATTAAAGAATTATTTTTATTAGATAATCTCTTCGTTCTAGTGATCCAACACATCATTTTATATATATTAAAAAAAAGTATAAAAATAAGAAAAAAAATATTTTTTATAATATCCTTATCAATATTTGAAAGGGTGAAACTTTTATTTATTAGAAGATAAAATTAGAAAAAGTGTATTGAAAATTAAAGTAAGTCATTCATTTTAAAACATCATTTTATTTCAAATAAATCACTTATTATAGAATGAAGGGAGTAGTTAAACTTTCCGTTTAACTTGAGATCATAAATTTAAATTTAGTTTTGAGAATGACAAAAGATAAATTATTTATAAAGTGAGAAAAATAGAAATATTAATGTAGACAACTTTAAAAGTACTAGAATCAAATCATAAAAATGATTTTTTTTGTGATTATTTAAAATAATTTCAAAATAATTTTTATGAGAAACAGTTTTAAAATATTTCTTATTTAATTTTTTAAATGATTTCTTTAAAATAAAATCATCAAAAAAATTTAATACTTAAGTGGGCTTCTGTGAGAATCTTACTTGCACATATTTTTGTCTCAAAATGAATAAAGTTTTATCTTCTTAATATAAAATTAATTATTTATTTAATTATATCAATTCATTAATATTATTTATATTACTCTCAGTTAATTATTTTCTATTTTATATTTATTAGAAAGATGAATACATTGCCAAATATGTGAAAAGAAGTCCAGTTTAAATGGGCCTTTGTACGATTACAAAAAAAAAAATGGGCCTTTGTCATAAGAGAATTATAATGCTTTTAAGAGCGGAGAATTATTTCCGTCTTCCCCACAATTTAATTTGACACCCCCACATAAACAATACTTTTACTATTATGCCATAGTCTAACAATTCTAGTTTTTTTAATAAATAATATCATTAAGTATTAGATTTTTCGTCTGAATTTTGTGTCTATATAAAGAAATATCGGATATTATAAAAACATTAGATTTTTTAAGATTATTTGAAAAAAATATCGGAAATTTTTAAATTTTTTTGATAAAAAACATTATTTTCTGGTAATTGCATGAAAGAAATATCGGATATTGCAAAATAATACTAGAATTTAAAGATTATTTTAAGAAATACCGGATTTTCTATCTCAATCAGTCATTTACGGTAGGCAATGGGCAATGAGGTTTCAACTTCACCTAAATTCAATGACTATTTGATGGATAAAATAGCAAGTGTACTATTTTTATCGATGTAGTAATAAAAGGGGTTAATCCCAAGTATCGATCTCGAGAACTGCGTAGGAAATATAATTTATTTTAATGATTCAATTGAAAAAAAGAACATGGGAGTTTTGGTGATTGAGTTGAAATAATAACTAATGATAACAAATTAAGGTTTAGCGTAAAATTGGGATTTGGAAAATATGAGAAACCATGTTAGGGTTAGGCGTGTGAATTGCTTTGTGAAAACCTTTCATCCATGTTTGATGACATATTGTTCGAATGAACCAATACCGAATCTCAAGATTTGTTTTCCTTAATTCCTTAATTGAAAAACCTTTGATATTCATTCTTAATCCTAATTCCTTAGCTATTCACGGTGATATCAAGCAATTTGAATTGTTTTACCAAGAATTTAACGGTTACTACGGTTAAATCCTCATTCCTAAGCGATTTCAGCATAGTATTATTGTGCAAACAACATTAAGGTGGTTAGTCCGACCTAAACCTTAATCGTAAATCATGAACTATTGGTCCGACAGAAAAAGCATTAAGATCATTGCACAATAAATAAGACTCATAAAAACATCAATAGCATAAAAATCATGGACTTTGGTTCATAACATTCGCAATTCAGAGACACCCCCTAGCATTGGGGGGGTTTAGCTACTCATAATATTCAAAAGGATTACAAAATAAAGTGTAGACATTACAAAGATTGCCGATTCCGTTGATCTTCAATTGCGGTTTCCCTTGAAGATCGTCTTTCTTCGAAACCCTTGCTAGCTCTCCTCTGTTGTGTAATTCTCTAGTATGATCCAAGATGCCAAATGTTTTCAAAAACTAGGTCTAAATAGCCTCAGGTCACCAAACAACATTGGGGAAACTCCAAAGTACCCTTAATGAATCAAGGCACTTAAGAATTTGAAAATATATTTTTCTCCTCGCGCCTGCCAACACGGGTCGTGTCAGGCAACACGGGCACCCGTGTTAGCCCTCTGACCTTGTCCTTTTTCCTTCCTTGCTCCAGGCTTACTGACACGGGCCGTGTCAGGTGACACGGGCACCCGTGTCAGCCCTCTATTTTCATTCTTCTTGTGCACTTAGATCCATCCTGACACAGGTTATGTTAGGGTGTGTTTGGTTCGGGGTAGATGGAGTGGAGGGGAGGGGAGGGAATATTTTTAATTAAATGTGTTTGGTTCAAATTTTATGAGGGGAGGGGAGGGAAGGGGAGGGGAGCAAAACCCCTCCAAAACACACTTTTTGCGTTTCTCCAAATTGAAAGGGATTTGGAGGGGAGGGGAGGGAATCTCAACTTTAATATTTTAAAAATTATTATAAATACTATAATATCCTCAGTTTAATTTTAATATTTTAAAATTATTCATTTTCTTTTGTATTATTGCTCTCTTATGTGTGATTTTTCTCGATTGCTTCTATCAACTTATTATAATTATTCTCCACCTTCAAATTATTTTGAAATTTTTGTCCTTAATATAAATCATAATCATTTCACTTTTTGATTTTTTTTTATAACTCTTTTATGTTTATTTATGTTTTTTTTTAATTTTGTTATGTATCCTTTCATATTTTCTTTTATATCAAATTTTAAAAATTTCATTTTAATTAATTAATTTATTTTATTAAAAAATTTAAACCATTTATATTTAATAATAAATTATTTTATGTGTTAAATAATTCATTACGATTTCAAAATTGTTATCAACATATAGTTTAATTTGTTTTTGAACATTTTATTCGAATTAAGTGAACTCAATTTTTTAACGTTATGTAGTAAATTATAACTTTTTAGTCACTCAATATTAGAAATTTTACTAACAAAAAAATATGTATAGATTTTTCACATTTGAATATCATATTGTATCACTTATATAAGATAATAAAGATAAAAATGTAAATTATTAATAAAACCCCTCCCCTCCCCTCCTGAACCAAACATATTTTTAATTAAAATCTCTCACTTCCCCTCCCCTCCCCTCGTTTGAACCAAACACCCATCTAATTAAAAAAATCTCCTCACCTACCCTCCCCTTCTCTCCCCTCCATTAAAATCCCTCCCCTCCCCCCCTCATTTGAACCAAACACACCCTTAGGCAACACGAGCACCCGTGTCAGGCTTCTGTTAGTGAGAAATCTCACCTTTAACTTCAGCAGAATGACCTTTGGCTTAACATCACTTTCTTGGACTTGTTCGCTTGCACCTTGTCATACCCCAATTTCGCCCCAGTAATTTTCATATGCATAATCAAAGTTAGTAGTTGACTGGTTGTGAGGTCCATTGGCCCAGTCGTGTTACTAATCACGTCACATCCGAATTGTGATCGACTTTTACAATTTGAGTATTTATTTTTTCTTGCATCATTTGTTAATTGAATTAATAGTTAAATTTATTATTATTGAAATTAATATTTCTTTTAATAATTAAATTAATTATTAATTAAGTTAGCATAGTAAATAATATTTGCATTTTTATTTTTAATTAAATTTGCATTCAAATAAGTTTTTTTTATTATTATATTTGCATCAATAAAGAAATCATAGTTATAGAAGAAATCAATTGAAAAAAAAAAACATATATATTTCTAGTCTTTGAACGGGTCCCCATCGTCCCCCATCTCACAGCATCAATACACAATTCATAACAATAAGAAAAAAACAACCAAAATAGTCCAAAAAAACTGCATTTGCTGCTCCACCTCTTCTCCACTCTGCTAAACCAAGCCAAAACCTGCACAAAACAACAAGAAAAAAGCTCTGCTCCACCACCTGCTGCTACTACTTCAATATGCACCAAATGGTCCAAAAATTACACTGAAATAGACAAACAAGGAAACCTGTATCAAAAAGCACAAAAGCAACTAACCAGAATAGTTCAAATTCATCAAAAAATTCCCCCCAATTCTCATTACTCCTCAGCTATATAAAAGTGGTGAAATTATTCATGAAAAGGGGGGGGGGGGAGACACTCAAACAACAGAGAAATACACACAAAATCATCTCTAAAACAAACAGAAAAAAAAACCTCTCTGAAATCTCTGCTCAATTTCTCCCAACCAACAACACACCATTTGGTTCACCCTCTTCAACCCCTCAAACTCTGCCCAGATTTACAAGTCCTTTTGAACCTTCAAACGTTTATCCACCATACACACACAACAAACCTTCAAATTTCAAACAAACAACCAACAACACTCACTCAGAATCAAACTTCTTTTCATAGAGCTTCAGCACCTCACGCATCAACTTCAAACAACAAAACCTCACCACACTTACAACAACACAAAACTGCAGCGCATCACACCAACCAAACAAACCTGCAATACTCCGAATCCACACTCAATTCCGCTCACACGCACATGACAGACATATGGACAAATTGTAGCAAGTCGGAAACGGAAGAAGAATCACAGAACAAGCTCAAGCAATAAAAGGAGCCGAATTCAGAGCAGAGAAAAGAATCGAAAACAGTACCTGAGTCGTCGCTGATGCGTTCACTCATTTGTACAAGTTGTTCTAAATCATTTAGGCGATGGCCGTTAAGCCTTTGCTTGAATGCTTGTATTCCATTAAAGACTTTCAAAAACTCGAGTCGTTTCAATCATTCGTTTTCTCGCCCAAGTGTGAATCTCTTTCAAGCGTTTAGGCGATGGCCGTTAAGCCTTTGTTTGAATGCTTGAATTCCATTAAACTTTCCTTGCCCAAGTGCAAGCACCCATCTCAAAACTCGTTTCCTCGCCCAAGTGTGAATCTCTTTCACCGTCCAAGAGGGGTTTATACGTACTTGTACAGGTTGCTCTTTAAAGTGTTTAGGCGATGATCGTTAAGCCTTTGTTTGAATGCTTGAATTCCATTAAACATTCTATAATACGGTGAACTGACTTTTATTTTTGTAAGCAACCAATGTTGCGGTGAGCAAGAGTCGCCACCGACTTTTATTTTGTCCAATTTTAGGAAAGGTAAAAAGTACAGAAAAAGACCTTTTAAAAAGAAAACGGGCTCGGGGGTAAGTTATGAAAAGGGAAGGTGTAAGCACCCTTTTCATCCGTAGTTATCTACGGGCTCTTAGTTTGCTTAGCTCATGTTTGTTTTCGTTTGTTTGAAAAGAGTTTTTTGAATAAAAGGAATTTAACTTAAAAGCGTAGCCTTTGTTTTTGAAAGGAGGCATAAGGACTTTAGCGTAAATGCGTAACCTTAGCTTTTTGAAAGAATATTGAAAAGATGTTTTTAATTGAGCTAGGCATATTAAGAGCACTATCCTAAATAGTTGGTCTTTTTCTATGCTTTTTAAAGTTCCTAGGACTATCCATACTATATGGAAGTAGGTAGTCCTTGTTTATATTGGACGTGTGGGTCATCAAAGGGTCATCTAGGTCGTTGAAGGCAACAGGTAGAGATACCTTTAGCAATATTCGGAGGGACAATCATCGTTTCGTAGGCAACCATTCGAGGGACTAGATCATATCATCGTAGGCAACATTGTGGGTCATCGAGGGACTTATGATCTTTGCGATGATTTTTAATCGAGGGACTTTTGCTAATGGGTACCTCTACATTCGAGGGACACGACCTTATATTCGAAGGCAACTAAGAGGGGCGTACCCTAGAGGTGGGTGCGTGCAAGTGTGTTAGATTCAGTTATTATTTATCTTGAGTTAGGTTAGCTACGATTGATTAATTATCTTGCCATACAATCCTAAGCATACATCTAGCAATTAAATATATACAAAATAAAAATGCGGAAATGTAAACCTAAGCTATTACAGGGCTTCGGGGAGGGGATTACAATAAACCAGAGAGAGCGGAAAATAAAGTCCTAGTTAACTATTACAAACCCAAAATGAAATTTAAAGCATAAATGATATACAAAATTTAAAGAAACGGCTTGTAAATGCTCATGCAATAGCCCAATGCCTCAGAGTGTAGTACCTCGCAAAAACAAGAAAATGTTAGCAACAATGTATAAACAATGGGTGAATAAATGACAAAAATATGGAAAAATATTAATTATAATTAAAAAATAAAATAAAAAAAATAACACTAAATATAATAAACTTTAAAGAAAATAATTAATTAAAATATTTTTAATATTTTGATATGGAAAATAAAATTCTAAGTACTAATATTTTTTTTTTTTGTATTTTTTGAATTAGATGCATATTTTATGTTTTTGGATGTTTTGGTTAATTGAATTATATACAGGTTTATAATTATTCCTAATCCTAATTAAAATGATACACGTTTTTATATGTTATTTTCATGTATATATATAGTTAGATTAAATATTCTAATAAAATAAGAATAAAAACATTTTTGTGCTTTTTTAAAAAAATTAAACCAAATACCAAGAACATGAAAACACACGTGATATCGCAGAAAGAGAAAGCAGTACATGAAAACCATAGTAACTCTTCTTTTTCTTTCTCACAGCTTTTCCTTTCTTTTTAAACAAATTGAAACAAACAAAAAAATGGGACAACTTCATTACCCATCACAAAAAGTTGGGTAACATACATTCAACCAATCACAACATTCCATTTAATTTCAACATATTTAATTAATTATAAAATAGTATCATTAATTGTTGTTTCCAAGACATTTTACATTGAAGGTAACTCTACCCAACTTTTTGAGTTGGGTAGATAAGAATTCACCAAAAAAAACAAATACAACTCTATTCACATACAAATTTAAGAGATATGGATGGATTGCAATTTACCGGTGGGTTACGGTGGCTTTCCGTGCCGATTCGTCAGAGGTTGAAGGGTCTGTTTCGGAGTTGCTGCGTAGGAATGGAGGAGGCTTGATCGGAGATCTCCGTGGTGGCGGTTGTGGCGGAATCCGGTTTGGATCGAGGCAGCCTGGGGTGCGGCGGCCGTGAGGTGTGATGACGTCCGCGCTGAACACGACGGTCGGAGCTTGCCGTCAGGGGATCTCGCGATCTGGGTATGGCGTACAGCCGGATCTGCGATTCGCCGGTTGTTACAAATAGTAGTTGAGATGATTCCGATCTACTTTCTCCAACCTGTAAATGGACAACAACAAGGAGGGAAATAACAACAAGAGTGAAACATTATTATGCTATTCTTATTTCTTTTGCATTTGTGTGAGTTATACTGGGTGGCTTTGTTAATTTGAGAAAGTTGGTTTCGCTGTAGAAAAAGAACAACATGTTAGTGATGATGATTTTGTTAAAATCTGGGAATGAGATTTGTAAAAAAAAGGATGATATTTAAAAAACAACGTTTTAAAAGTAATGCCTTTGTTAGTATATAAATTATATGAAATAGAAAATGTGGTGATTATATGAAAGAGGTTTGAACGTGCAGTATATACAAGGTGTTAGAATTTGTTTACGGTAACCGTCCGAAAAATATATACAATGAAAAATATGGATAATTTGTGAATTGTTAATAAAATGAAAAAATGGTTAGTTTGTGAATATAACAATTAGAATCATCATCATCCGATTAGAAATAACAAGGGACCATCAGAATATCATCATCGGGTAAAAACAAGTTTGAGATTAAAACGGGAAAAGATTAATAGGTTAAAAATAAAATTGGGGGCCTCATATGAAAATCATCGGCCAAGAATATTGTAAAATTGGGGGTCTCAGGTATCATCATTGGCCGAAGAATAATTTTAAAGAAAAAAATTTTTTTTTTTGAAAGAGTGAAAAAAGTTTGTAAGATTATGAATGAGAGAAAGTTAGAAAATTATGAGAATTGTTGGAAAATTGTTAGTTAGGATTAGAAAATTGTTGATGAAAAAGAGAGTGAGAAGTCTCCTATTTATAGACTAGAAATTAGGTCAAAACAATCATAAAAAGGAAATGATCCAGCCCAGAGGCCCATGGATCTTTCTTGATGACCAAGTTTGAGAACCTAGACGTACTTGTGTCCAGGTGCGTCCAGGTGCAAAAAAAAAAAAGATAAATAATAGTTAAGAAAAACATAAAAAAGATAAATAATAGTTAAGAAAAACATAAAAATGTACCAAGTAGGAATTGAACTCGTGATCTTCTGTTTGCAAGCCTTTCATTCTTACCAATTGTGCTATGTTATTTATTTGAAATAAAAAGCCAATTGAAAGTATATGAAGCATCGGCCAGCATTTTTTATTTATTAAAATATAAGCAATTTAAGAATAAACTACTACATTTTTAAAATAGACTTTAAATCGAATATTTATAAAATTCAGGATGTCAATGTAAATGAACCCGAGATTTTATAAAATTCAATTTTGAAATAGCTTCGAATTTTTGAAAAGTGTGGGCAAATTTTGGGGTATGACACATTCCTTGCCCAAGTGCAAATACCCATTTCAAACTCATCTTTTCTTTGCCCAAGTGCAAATCTCGCCCAAGTGCGAACCACATTCAAAAACTCGTCTTCCCGCCCAAGTGCGATTAGACCCATCAAAATCTACCAACTAACTCGTAGTTCTTTCGAACTGCAATCGCTCTGATTCTTCCATTGAAGATATGTAGGCACAAGACTCAAATGTCTTGGCGAGCACACTAATAAAAAAAACATAATTTCGTAGTCTCGAACTACGAATGCTCTGACTTTCCCATTGCACGAGGGAATACGTAGGCACAAGACTCAAATGTCTTGGCGAGCACACTAATAAAAAATTATAATTTCGTAGCCTCGAACTACGAATGCTCTGACTTTCCCATTGCACGAGGGAATACGTAGGCACAAGACTCAAATGTTTTGGCTAGCACAATAATAAAAAAAACCAAATCCCGTTTCTTTCTTTTCCATATAATAAATTAGAACGCAAGTAGATAATAAGCTAACAATCGATCACAAGAATAACTAAATGGGTCCCATCGAGTATGATGGAGGTAAGGGGTGCTAATACCTTCCCCTTACTTAAACGACTCCCGAACCCGTTCATGGTTGCAAGGACCGTCTTATTTTTCTTTCGTGGGTTTTATAATTATTTTCCCTTTCCCATTGGAATAAATAAAATTTGGTGGCGACTCTGTGAGTTTAATTCGTGGTGTTATTTTTTACCCGCGACACACCTGAAACACTAACACTACCAAACCAAGCATCAAAAACATCCTAATTGACATGAAACTTAGAGCAATGCAATGCAAAACAAACAAACACGAAAACTGAAACAAACTACAAAAAAACGATAAAAGAAAACACATTGTGTTAACGAAACGATAGATTTTTGCCGAATGATTGATGAAAGCCAAGTACAAATGGTGACTGTAGCACCCCAATTTTTGCCCCATACATTTCATACATACGGACGTATCGCATATTTTATTTTGCACGCGTCCGTTGTTCGATCATTACATCACTGCTTATTAAAAAAAATAGACTTATTAAGGTCGACAAAAATAGCTCGCATTTTCATATATTTTGCATAGTTTATTCGGAGTATCATTTATCCGAAATTTTTTTTATATAATTAATAGTTTTTATTCATTATCATTTCAAATATAAAAAAAATTATGATATTTTATTTCTAACTTAGATTTGTTTTAGTAATTTGAATATTTTTTCTTATTTTTGTCTTTAAGTCCATTTTTATATTTCTTGATCTTTTTATTCTTTTATTCTAATCTCTTTTATTTATCTTTATTATTATTATTTAGTATAGTTTTCAGGATTGTTATTAGTATCATTATTATTGTTATTATTATTATTATTATTTACACAAAATAATTAAACAAAAAAGGGAAGCTTTTTGATTTCTTTTCAAACTAGGCCCAATTTGTTTTTTTCAAAACCCATTTTTACACAAAAGTCAAACAAAAAAACAACAAAATTCTGCAGCATTTTGTCTTCTCTTCCACGCTTTCTTTCTTTTCTTCACCACTCTGCAATACAAAACAAAACCCAGCCTGCACTATAGCTGCTCCAATCTGTCCAAATATTTCATAAAAAAGGACCAACAATCCTGCATAAAAAAAAGCAAACGATTCAGCTTACCATAAAAGTTCAAAACTCTCCAAAATTTTCCCCCCAATTCTGATTGAAAACCCTAATTTCAGCTTATATAAACAGAGATTGATAGCACAAGAAGGGGAGGAAAAAAACCAAGAAAAACTGCTCTAAATCCCATACAAAACAGCCACCGAAACCTAACAAACACTCTGTAAAACCTATTCCTCTCCATCTTTCACGATACACACACCAACACCCTTCACCTTGAGACCTTTCACCCTGCTCAAACATCTCAGACCTCACAATACAATCACACATCCCTGTCACTCACTCAAATCGCGGCCATACCATAACACACTCATAAACCACACAACACTCAGCAGCATAGTTCACTAACCACACAATCAAACCCCACCGCAACCCAAAACACACAAACCGCACAAACTCTCACATTCACGTATCACAGAGAAACAGCAACATCGCAATTCGCAGAAGAAGAAGAAGATTAGCGCAAGGCATACGAAACTAACCTCGAAGCAATAGCCGGAGTCGTGTGAAATCGGTAACCCTTTTGTTACGATTATGACGAGTCTTGAAGATCTGTTTATGTTTTCTTGTTCTTCCCTTTGACTATTATGCTTCTTGTAACTCATAATGTAACTCATAATTTTATACTGAATTGCTGAAACAATTTGGGAAGGGATTTGAATGGGGTTTAATTCTCATGCTTGATTTCATTTAGTTCTTGTGTTTTGATTAGAGGCGAGAGGGATGTATTCGGTTAATTGTTGTTGTAGCCATAGCAGAGAGGTCGAGATTGAAACCGAGAGAGATCAAGAGTCTTTCTTTTTTGTTTGCTTTTAACCTGCGTTTTCCAGAAAAGATTAACAATGTAGCATTTGAGAGAGAGAGCGAGAGATCGAGAGAGGAACGCGTGTTGTTGTTGTAACGAGAGAGGAACGCGTGTTGTTGTTGTAACGAGAGAGGAACTGTTGGTGTTGATACGGCGCCTCTTAATGGATTTAGGGTTTCTTGTTTTCCCAATTCCGATTTGAATCAGAGGTGAGGACTCGGATCCGGGTCGGTCCAGCCCGATGATCCACCTATATTTTTGTTTGCAGCTACTTTTTTTTTCTTTTATGGGCCAGACTTTATACCAGTTTAACACCCCATGGCCCATAATCTTTTGTATTTGTTTCTTTCATTTACTAAGGGTGTGTTTGGATTGGCGGTGGACAGAATTGATTCTGGAAGAATTGAGTTTAGTAGAATTGATTTCAACAGAATTGAGTTTAGAATAATTGATTTATGTTTGGATACAATGATATAGAAGTGATTGTCATCCATTAATGTTGTTTGGATAGTTTTAACAAAAGTGATTTTGAATTAGATAATTACCAAAATGGTAATAAATTCTAATACAAATAAAAAAGAAAAGAAGTAATTGATAAAAATTGAGAGGGTAAAGAAGGAAAATTTAAAAGAGTTGTAATAAATAATATATAATATATGTAGAATTGATTCTACTAAACTCAAAAGCTAGGAATTGTAGCTTCTACTAGAATTGCTTTTGGAGTAGGAGAATTGATTTTGAAAAAGTATCCAAACAAGAATAAAAACCAATTTTCAAGTTGAAGTGCATTAGAAGTGCTTTTGGAGCTTGTAGAAGGCAATCCAAACATCCACTAAGTGTTTTATTGCATATATGTTAGTTTTTTTTATATAAAAATGATGAGTAGTATTTTAATTAAAAGTTAGATTTCTTTTCACATAAAAAATCACAAAAAATGTTTATTATTTATTTTATTTTATTAGATTTATTAAAAAACAAAAAATATTTTACCTAGATGGATGTTTAGGATTTATCAAGAAATATTTCAAAATGATTAAAAAAAAATACCTTTTTAATCAAATCAAGTTTTGAGTTTTAATTGGAGAAGAAGGGTTTGTACGTACTTGTACAAGTTGTTCTTTAAGCGTTTAGGAGATGGCCGTTAAGTCATTGTTTGGATGTTTAGACTCCACTAAAGACTTCTTAAAAATCGATTTAATTCACCTTCTTTACAAAAATGCTTTTTATAAATAATTTGAGTTTAGTCGATAATGGATGAATCAAGAGGGGTTTGTACGTACTTGTACAAGTTGCTCTAAAGCGTTTAGGCGATGGCCGTTAAGCCTTTGTTTGAATGCTTAGGATTCCATTAAAGACGCCTTAAAACTCGATTTGTCTCACCCTTTTTAAACAAAAAAATGCTTTTAACAATCGAATTAATTTTAGTCTATAATGGATAATGAAGAAGGGTTTGTACGTACTTGTACAAGTTGTTTTTTAAGCGATTAGGCGATGGCCGTTAAGCCATTGTTTAAGTGCGTAGAGTCCGTTAAAGACTTCATAAAACTCAATTTAGCGAATGGTCTTTCAAGCGTTTAGGCGATGGCCGTTAAGCTTTTGTTTGAACGCTTGAATTCCATTAAAGATTCCATAAACTCGATTTAGCAATTGCTCTTTCAAGCATTTAGGCGATGGTCGTTAAGCTTTTGTTAAAATGCTTGAATCCAATTAAAGATCTTTCAAACTCTACTCATCTCGCCTTTTACAAAACAATTTCAATTCACTAAATCACATCTTTTTCTCGCCCTAGTGCGAATCTTTTCCATCATTCACGAGAGGGTTGTACGTACTTGTACAATTTTCTCTTTCAAGCATTTAGGCGATGGTCGTTAAGCCTTTTTTTAAATGTTTAATTTCTCTTATCAAACAACTCCAATTTTATTCTCTCCTTTTTATTTCAAACTCTTTTTCATAAACGAGACACTTAGTCAATTTCAAATGCAATTATACTTCCACATGTGAAGATCAAACGTTTTCCACTCGAATGCGATGATGGCCAAAATCTTGTTCTTATCTTGATTTAGTTATCCATTCTTGTAGTGATGCAAACAATCTCTTATCCATGTGCGCATAGTATTGTTTGAATGCGATTGAGTACCTCTCGCTAAAATCAATCAACAACCTTTCGTGGTTCCATACCCCGAACTACGATTGCTCTGACTTTCCCATTGCACGAGGGAATACGTAGGCATAAGATACAAATGTCTTGGCGAGCACAATAATAAAAAACTTTTTTTGTCCCTTTCCTTTTTCCAACCTAATAAATAAATAAAATAGATAATAAGCTAACAATAAATCACAAGATTAACTAAATGGGTCCCATCGAGTACGATGGAGGTGAGGGGTGCTAATACCTTCCCCTTGCTTAACTGACTCCCGAACCCTAATTTGGTTGCGATGACCATCTTATCCTTTCTTCTTTATTTGTGGGTTTTATCGATATTTTCCCTTTCCTTTTGGAATAAATAAAGTTCGGTGGCGACTCTGTTGTACTTCGAGCGCGCGAAACGCGTCGAGTCACATTTTTACCGCTACAGTGACCGATCACTATTGTTAACAAAACTAACTACAGTAAGCTTATGTCTACTCGCGGCTATGGATGGAGATATCACTAATGGGAATAAAGTGATGTTAAGGTTCCTAGACAACAAGACCAATATGACACTATATCTAGAACCAACCGGGTAACTCATATCAAGAGTTATCATTCATTTGTCTCGATTCTGCACCTTCTCGGAAGCGAACAACTATTTCAACTTCTCTAGTGCCATGTGAAGTTTTTCTCTCTTTCATGTTCCAAATATGCAAATTCAACAGAAAAAGTCAACTTCGTTGATGTAACACATACAGTCTCAAATAGGGGTAGTCGGTACCTATTTGTTTTGTATGTACAATAAATAATCAATAACTTCCAACCTATAATCAAATGAATGAAAGCTTATATTATTGGGGGAATGCAATACTTGTTTATTTTGTATGTACAATAAAAAAATCAACACCAAATGAAACATGTTCAATAAACTTCACTGAACCAGGATGTGTCCAAAAGATATCAACAATAACATTTGAATCGTCTATGTTTTTGGTCTAATGCATGTATTTATCTTCATGAATTAGACTCAACAAATTTTGAATTTCAGTCAATGGACCTTTCTTGTTCAACATGTACGTAGATCTTGCCTTGTACATGTAACACCCGGTATTTAGTTAATTATTTTATTAAATACTTTCAAATTATTTCGAATTTAATTATTGAATTTGTGGAGTGTTGAGAATTGTTGACATGGGTTTTATGATTAATTAGTCGATTAATTAATTGATTAAGTTGTAGAAATAGTATTGAAGAAATACTAGATTTGTTATATGGACTTAATTAAGTGATGGTGGTAGTAAAAGGTGGAGTGTGAATGTTAGGCCCAATAGGTTTAATGAAATTAAGTTAAGATAAGAATTAGGTTAATTAGAAGAGAAAAAGGTGGGCCCTTTATTTGACAATGTCATTTCTTATATAGACAAAATGTATTCTATTTTGTACATTTTTGAATAAAGTCACATGTTTGATATATGCCTAATCATATTGATTAAAAGATTGAATATGATGGCTACATGATTAATATAGTTTTATTGAATTTCACTAGTTATCATTCGTAAGTCAGTTTCATATACTATGTTTGTTTAATTGAAAGTGAAATATTTATTGAGTAAAATACAAATAAGAGTGAATATTATTTTTGGTAATCTCTTATAAAATTTAACTGGACCATATTAATCTTACTGTTAATATTTTTTTCAAATCGATTCTTTCTACTTTTGAAGTGTGACTTCGAATTTTATTTTTATTTTTCACTTTTTAAATATTAAATTAATTTTTAATTTTAACTTCATTTTTAAACAATTCTAATTTAATACTATAAAAACCAAAATTGTTTTATATAAAGAATTGAACCCAAGACTTTTAAACAACATCTTAAGTCTTTACCACTAGACCAATATTCCATCATGACAAAAAATTTCTATGATTTCTAGTAATACTAAATGTTTCTGAATTTAAAACAAAATTTACAAAATTTGTACCAATGGAATCTTGAACCTAAGACTGTTAAATTTAAGCATATATAAAATCATGTAATTGTCTCGCATGCACTCCCATATTTATAATCCTTTTCATTAAACTAATTTATGAAACTTTTGTTATACTCTGTCAACAACCATTTTGATTGATCATATCATGGATCATATCTTCTAGTTGATCATCCATATCTTCAGCAATTTCATCTCTATGTGACGCAATTGGGTTTTTTTCGCTTTACCATGTCACAACCATGTTGTATAATGTTGACAAATTACATCATAACATACATGACTAAATATTTCTTCATTTCCATTTTTTTCTATTCACGCATACAACACAATGACAATAAAAATTCCTTTATTTGTCAGGAAGTTTCTTTCAACGAATTTAAGAAATCCAACCACTCTATTCTATACTCATCACTTAATCTATTAGATTTCATCAACTATGATCCATAACTATGTACTTTCGAAAAATAAAATCAAAAACTACATAAATCATGTGTTTTTAATAAAAATTGTGCTAAGTTCAAAACTTTAATAAGTCACATTGTAATATTAAAACATTGCAAAGTCTCATTGTAATATTAAAACATTACTAAGTTACAATGTATTAAATCTATACATATACTAAATTATACACACATTGTTAAGTTACATTTATAAACTACTTATTTTAACAACCAAGATTCAACTAAAATTTCTTCACACCTTTAAGATAGATGTCAAAACATTGATATGTTAACACAATAACAACAACATCAAACCTTTAATCTCAACAACAACAATATTAAACTTTCAATCTCAACAACAACAATAAAAATATTAATCCTTTTACATAACACAAAATAACAACAATAAAATCAATAAAATCGGTAAACCTTCAATCTCAATAACAACAACAATATTAAACCTTCAACTTCAATAAAAACAACAATAAACATTCAATCTCAACAACATCAACAACATTAAACCTTAAATAACTCAACAACAACAACAATAGCGTTACTGTTACATACAAGGAGAAAGAATTTACATACCAGAAACATGATGAGGAAGTCAAAGCAATGAGTTTTGTTTGATTTAAGAGTTTCCTTCTTCAAGTTTCATTTGAGTTTCCTTTTTCAAATTTCATTTGAGTTTTCTCCGAGTTTCATTTCTCTTTTCCTTTCTTCGTTCGGGGTTGGAGTAGAGAAGATGAATATCTTGCAACACCCAAATTCAAGTAGAAAGAAAATAGAATATTCTTCTCAATGCATAAACATTTCTTAAAAATGGAGCTCAATTTTCACTAAAATATGGTTTTTGAATAGTTTAACAGCTCAATAACACTTATCTATTAAAACATTTTACTTAAAAGAAATATTGATAACATTTTACATTTCAATACTTTTTAAATCATAACCATAACTTAAAATCCTAAATTTAAACTCAGTTGTGATCCGACTCCGACGGACATGGAAGAAAAAACATACACCTGAAAAATAATCAATGGAGTGGGATGAGATAATAAGATCTCGGTGAGATAATAAGATCTCGGTGAGCTCCCAAAGAGGAACAAAATATCTCATGCCAAATTTAGTAAAACAACTATAAGAATAGTCCTTGAAAATTAAGATCAGATAAAACAATCAGGATAAATTATAAATTTACCTTAAACTCATATACTAACTAAGAACTTAGAATTTGCCTTTACACTTTAATTTAATTTATCCATGCTTGTTCCCACAATGCTTATCATTCTCGTACACATACATATGTGTAACACACAATATGATATCTTTTTCATTTGTTTTTCTAAATACCCTTGAGTGATATATAAGTCGTAAACAAATATTATTTTGTTTGTCTACCTTCAAGGCTCTACACATTATTAATATCTTTACACTATTAAATATACTCTATTATTTTACGGTTTTTCTTCTGGATGTTAACATGTTTCCTGCATATTTTCTTGTTGATATTTGTTTCAGGAAAAAACTTCCGTGGATAATTATTTTGGAAGTAGATCCTATGGTAAATTCGTAGGTAAATCTACACTAAATACCTACAGGTAAATCTACAATAAATTCCGCAGATAAATCCACAGCTAAAATATTTCTAAAACTAAAAAAAATGATTTGTTAAATTGAGACAGTGTAAGATCTTCGAATCTCTTAATCTTCATGGAGTGCTTTAGAACGATTTCCAAATTCAAGTAAATTTGTTATTAAAAGATTCTTTGAATAAGATTTGTGTTATTAAGAGAAACCGAATTCGATAATCTTCAGTTTACAACACTTGGAACACCATCACATGTGCATATATTATTTGTACTATATTAAGGTGGTGTCTTTGAAAGGCATGCACACACTTCTTAAAAGTATTATTGAAATGATACATTTTTTAATGATAAAATTAAGCATTATTCACTAATTTTTTTTACAAATATAACAATTAAATATCTTTATAAATAAAATGATTAGGATTAATGTTAGAGACAATCTTTTTTTTAATACTTTTTTTAATATTTACTCTTTTATTACATGAAATTTATATGAGTTTTATCGTTTTATATGAGATCAATTTATAAATTATTACTCACCTTAGTATTATCCAACAAAATAGACAAGTATTTTTTTTTAAATTCTGGTATCCAGTTTTGCGATTGAATAATTCAAAAGTACTAATCACACTGTTGATTAGCGAGAATCCTGTTTAAAGTCAGATCAAAGCTTTGTATGGACTACCCCAACACAAATAATTAATAGAATATAGACAAGTAATATGAGATAGACACATATTTCAAACAAAATATTTGATATGAAACTCTTGAATTCTCGGTCCCTCTACTGAAGTTTAGGTTGAAACTCTTTGGTTTTGGGATGTGACTATCTTCATGCTGCAAGTTTGTAGTTTTTTCTGATTCATCATCAGATATGTCCTCAATCACTTCTGATCGGGAAGACTGGCTTGATCTGCTGCTACTCACTTCAACACTCGGTTCTCTTTGCAAACGTGTTGCTCATTGATTTCAAGCCATCTTGTTCCAGGATGAAATTACCTCTCGGAGAGATCTTCCACCCCCACCGAGCATTTTTTTCATTTTTCTTCAAGGAAAACATTGCTCTCTTCAGCTTGTATCATCTCCAATGATTCATTTTCTTCAAAGGATACACTTCCAAGGATTCATTTTATTTAGAGGATCTTTCTTATTCCTGAATCTTAGACCCAAAACCAACCATTGAACTAAAAAGATCAAAACCAATCTCTTTCTTCATTTTTCTTGGTTTGTTTAAGGGATGTTTGTTACCCCAGCAATCTAAGGCGTTGTTAATTCTTTTACAAATTGTCTTTTACGTGGCGTGCCACGCTAGCTTCTGTTAATGAAAATTGACGGTTGTGACAAAAATTAGGGACGAAAAACTTTTTTTTTGTAAGAAGGACGAAAAAGTTTAGGAGGACCATTGTTTGACGTAAAATTTTAGAGAGACTAAAAGAAAAATGTATGATATTTATAGGGAACACAAACTTATTTAATCCAATAAATAAATATAAAGAAAACATAAAAAATGATTAACTTTACCTTTAATTTTAATCCAGTAGAATTTGGAAGTATGACTTGTATATTTCTCATTATTTTTCTTTGTACATAACTAATGATTACTAATTTAAGGCATTTGAAAAGCAAGTAAAATAGTCCAACTTTTAATATTTTTTCCATAACATTTACATTGACATCTTGTCAATTCAGTTCACCTCTATCCTAATTACTTATTCATCAATTCATCTTAAAAATGTCCATACATTTATCTTAACATATAGATATCCTACAATTTCACAACATCCATACACAATGTATCTTTCAAATCATCTATTATTTAGTCAATCATCTTATGTATTAACATTTTACCAAAAAAGTCCAAAAATCATATTTTCTACACATCATTTCTCAAATTGGAATAATTATTTAAAATATCATACAGTGTTGGATTCAAGTGAATGAACATTTTTTTGGAAAGCTTATAACGTCTATTTTAAGAATGTTCATTTTATTTTAGGACCTAAGGTCCCAATTGGTTCAGTTTAATCAAACAATGTGAACTAATACAGAAAAAGGGCAACATTTTTTGTCAATATTGTAACTACCATTTCTCTAACTTTACTTAAAGAAATGGCACACTTAAAAAGTGTAATATGTAGGAAATTTTTTTACTTTCTTATGATGTAAGTTTCACTCTTAAACTTACAATTTAGTTTTCTCACCTTTGCCACAACTAAAATGATCTAAATAAAAGTGTATTTCATATTAAAGTTTGTCTAATTTTTAATGGTTTTATTTTCACTCCTAAAAGATACATGTAACTAAAGTTATAGGCCCCGTCAAAAAAAAAACTAAAGTTATAGGCAAATCATTAACAGCGCATTCCTAATCAGAAGTTGCCGAATTTCAATCCTATTTATTTTTCACTAATTCCATAAAATTTTTACATCCTTAGGTCCTATAAGACCCTCTAATATTTCCCAAGCAGATACCACACATAGACGATTTGTAAAACTCATCATACACGTCTACTCTATATTTCATTCCCTAGTGTTAAAAACATAAAACAAGTAATGTGTATATTCATTATGTAAAAAGATCATTCTAACACTACTATGTATGCATGATGATTGGTTCATAATCAAAATCGTATCCCCGATTTTCACAGCCCTTAATCCCAAAATAATGAGGAATGTGTTAGACAAGTGACTTTAAGTACAAGAGGGGGAGTTGAATTGTGGTATTCAAAATTCGTGACTAATTTTATACCTTTCTCGATTAAGATCGTATTAGTAATTTTGAGTGAGTATTTTGCAGCAGAAATAAAGTATTGAAAGTAAATTGAAAAAAATTAAAAGTAGTGTTATAAGAATTGCACCAGAAATTTATACAGGTTTGGCCAAACGTTGATCTAGTCTTATCCTCAAGAAGTCTTCTTGAGATATTAACTACAAACGATGAGATTTTGAAGGTTATGCCCACGAACCTTAACACAATATGATCTTGAGATTTTAACAGGCTTATCTCCAACCAATGATAACTTTTACCTCAGGCTAAGCTAATAAACCATTTATAGATTTATGGATTATCTCAATAACCAAACGAAATCTTTATTCGACAAAGCTTAAGAAACCAAATACATAGATTTTATGACAGGATTATCTTAAGAACCAAACTCAATCTCTAAGATTATCTCATCCTGAAGAATATAAACTACCAGTATGACCACTTACGAAAATTCCTTCCTCACAAGTAAAGTTTCACTTACTAGTACTGAGACAATATGAAGTGAATGGAGATATTTTTTGGAGAGAGGGACAAAGATAAATTCCAAAAAATATGAAAATATTGGAAATTTGCATGGTTTGAAGTGGAGGTGAGTCTCCTATATATAGGACTTGGAAAAACTAAAAAATAGAAATAATCCATTGACCGAATCAATTATCTAATTGATTGGAAAAACATTCTAATCGATTAGACAATACATTTTTAATCGACTAGTAGGCCCCGAAAAGGGAATATTTGATATATAGTCGTTATAGGTCATTAAGGTTATGTCACAATCGCTTGGTTAATCGTTTAGCCATATTCTAATTGATTAGCATAACTTTCTAATCCATTAGCTGGAAGAAAAAAGTTTTTCCAATCGATTAGCATAAGTTGTTAATCAATTGGTTAGTTCAAAAAAACCTTTAAAAAGGGATTGGACAACTTCCTAATCACTTGGCTTGGCCTAGAAAAATAATTTTTTAGATAATAAATTTTTAAAGAGGATTTTTAAGTGTGTGTGCGAGTTGTCTTAGTACTTTAAAGATTCTTCCTTACTTTTACAAGACTCATGTCACTTACACAGACAGACACGACTTGGCAAACTTTCGCACTTCATCTCTTTTATTACTCTAAGAATCCCAAGACTTTTGCTAGATGCATCTATTATACAATCACTTTAATCTTGAGTGTCTTTCTGTTGATGAGGCATGAGATATTTGTCTGGTTAGGTCACCATCATCATAGGGTTGAAAGCTATTGCGAACGATTTCATCACAACTGTAAACGTTGTCGTTATTTAAACTTCAGAAAGGATATTTTGCAGGACTGTCAACTTTATACTTGAAAGCACATAGATCCAAATTCTCCCCCCTTTTTGATGATGACAACACATCTCTCAAAGAGGTGGTAAAAGAAATTACAAATATATGTTTATAGTGATTAAACTCCCTTCAATTAAGTATAAAGTATACTCTACTCCCCTTGAGAGTGTACTTCTCCCCTTTGTCATAATAAAGAAGACGTAGAATAATCGAAACACATAAATGCCATGTAAAGGAACAAGTTAACTTATAGTTATGGACATGAGCAGTCTAAGGTAAGGAGTAAGAAATAGGATCTAAGATTATTTTTCTCCATGGAAGGTAGCATCAATTTTGAAATCAACTGGTAGGTAAGTTTTGGAGAAATTCTTCATTTGAATCTTTTTCTAATAGAAATTAATAATCTTTTAAGATTTCTATACTTAAAAGTCAAATTCGTTCAAAATTAAAGGAGAAGTACTCATGTATATTTTGCCTAAGAGAATCACTTGAGGTTTTCTCCTACCAAAAACACTTAACCAATCCAAAATATCTTTGCCTCTTGGATTTCTCTTTAACCTTTTCATAAGAGGGAAAGTTATTTCCATTCTACCGCATAGAAGGTCGCGCCTATTGCTAGAGTGCGAACATTAATGCTGCACATTAAAAAGATCACAACAAACAAAAAAATGTCGAAAAGAATAACGAAGCTTTGATTTCTCTATTTCACATTAGGGATATGTAGGCATAGTGTTTAGGAAACCCTGGCAAGCTCAATAATAAAAACCTTTTGTTTTCCCTTTAAAATTCACAGCATGCATTCTCTTAGCAAGTAAGCATTATATATATGCATCCTTTGATTAGAACAACAAGAGTGGATCCCGTATAGTACTACAGATGTAAGGGGTGCTAATACCTTCCCCTTGCATAATCGACTTTTGTACCCTTCTCTTGGTTGCAAGACAATCTTCCTTCCCGTTAGAGGTTTTCTTGATATTTCCCTTTCCCTTATTGGGATAAATAAAGATCAGCGGTAACTCTGTTTATTTTTCGCGGTAGTGACAAGGTTCATCTAGCAAGGCCTAATTAATAGAAATTTAGCGACTAATATTGATAGTAATAATAACTAAAGAATTAAATAAATAATACATGAATCTCCTGTTAAAATTTAGCTTATGGTGATGAAAACCTTTGCTGCAGAGGTCAAAAACTTTCTTCTCGTTAAAATTTTGTACCAAAAATTGTTAGAACAAGAATTGTTCTGATCAATATTCTTAGTTTTGATGATAACAATGTATATGAATTTTGTATAAGACAATGTGGTACTCTAGTCCTATGCATTTTCCATTTCAGGAAATATATAAAGAGTATGCACAATTCAGCGCAAGAAGCACTGACTCAGAAGGTTCAAGTATGCAACATCAGAACATGCTCTCGTAAGACATCAGAAGATGGTCAAGCAGAATCAAAACATGGTCTATTGAAGCATCAGAAGAACTTGAGATCAGAAGCAGAAGCACTGAAGTTCTTATGGTATCACGTTAGAAGCACTTCAAAGTCATAAGACAAGAAGATGCTCTGCACCAAGCTGTTTTGACTCTGATAAATTCAAACGTTGTATCTACAAACATCAGATCAGAAGCAAGTACAAGATGGCAGGCTTAGCTGACTGACAAAAGGAACGTTAGAAGCTGTTAAATGGAAAGTCAGTTAAAGCAGGAAAAGCAAGGCTCGAGGTAGTTGACAAAAGAGTGAAACATTAAATGCAATGCTGTACGGATCACGCAACGCATTAAATGCTCCCAACGGTCATCTTCTCAAAACGCCTATAATTAGTGAAGTTCTGATCAGAAGCAAGGTTACCGAACGAATTTACGAACAACTCTTTCAAACTTGCTGAAACGCTGCTGAATTAAAGAGCTATCAAACTTCATCTTCAACCTCACTTCATTGTAATATCTTAGTGAGATTTAAGCTTAGAACTAAAGAGAAATATCACAGTTGTGATTATAGCTTATTAAGAAGCATTTTAATACTCTTGTAAGAATTTGTTTACATTAATTTGTAAAAGGTTCCTGGAGTGATCAAGGTGTGATCAGAATACTCTAGAAGACTTAGAGGGTATCTAAGTGGAAAACCATTGTAATCAAGGTTGATTAATGGATTAAATCCTCAGGTGAGGTAAATCACTCTAAGGGGGTGGACTGGAGTAGTTTCGTTAACAACGAACCAGGATAAAAATCATTGTGTAATTGTTTTTGTCTTAAGAGTTTTTAAAGTCACACTTATTCAAACCCCCCCTTTCTAAGTGTTTTTCTATCCTTCAATTGGAATCAGAGCGCTGGTTCTAAGGTGCAGGCACTTAACCGTGTTAGAAAAGATTCAGGAAGAGAAAAAAGCTAAGTCAAGATGGTTGAGACTCCACCACCTACATCTACATCTGGCTCTGCTGAGCAACACAATGGAAATGGTAACAATGGTTACACTAGACCACCATTATTCGAAAGTTACTTTCTTGGATTAGATAGTGACTTATGGGATCTTCTGGTGGATGGTTACAAACATCCAGTGAAAGCTAGAGGAGTAAAGCTGATAAGACAAGAAATGAGTGATGATCAAAAGAAAGAATTCAAAAATCATCACAAGTGTAGGACTGTTTATCTGAATGCTATCTCTCACGCTGAATATGAGAAGATATCTAACAGGGAGACTGCCTATGACATATATGAATCATTGAAAATGACTCATGAAGGAAATGCCCAAGTCAAGGAGACCAAAGCTCTTGCCTTAATCCAAAAATATGAAGCCTTCAAGATAGAGGATGATGAAAACATTGAAAAAATGTTCTCAATGTAAGTACAAGCCTATACTCACCAAGGAGTTTTCAATTCATGGCAAACATCATAAGTGAACAAACAACAAAAGCCCAAGTGAATGACTCAAGGAAAAGCAAGCATTGGCTATCCAAGACAATGTAGGTCGACCTACCATGTGTCAAGGTCAACCTATAAAGCTCAAATTACTCAACATATGGTTTTGCATCAACTAGGCCGACCCAGTGCATCACTTGGTCGACTCAAATTAAGGCAAACAAAGAAGATACAAACATGCCACTGTTAGGTCGACCCACTCACCTTCCTAGGTCGACCTAAACTGAAGGAATTTACACATGTCACTGTTAGGTCGACCTACCCACACTCCTAGGTCAACCTAAACTGAAGAAAAGTCCCAAGAACGTATTTCAACTGACTTTAGGTCGACCTAAATCTTCAACAGGTCGACCTAACTGGCAACAACTGACTTTAGGTCGACCTAAACCTTCAATAGGTCAACCTAACTGACTTTAGGTCGACCTAAACCTTCAACAGGTCAACATAACTGGGAACAATTTCAACTCAATTAAATATGCTTCTGTTAGGTCGACCTAAGCAATGGAACAGGTCAACCTATCTTCTCAAAAATGCCAAAATTGTAGGTTTGCTCTGCACTAACACACAAGCTCTCATATATATTGTTTGCTGTTAATTATTGAGCATCGAACACCAACAACTGAAAGAGACACAAAGGCTTCTCATTTTCGATCTTCTTCTCAACTCCAACACAACTACACACAATCATTTTTGCATTGAGGTTTTGCGATCAAGATCGATAACGTCCATGGAACGGAATTGAAGATTCCTAGTGGGTGAAGATTTGTGGGGTTTTTAGTGAATAAAATCCGCGGGTTTTGTCCTCCAAGATTGGTGAATTTTGGGGGTTTTTATCAAGAGGTTTCATCAAGGATCCAGCTGAGTGTGAAGATTGAAGAACAAGGGTTCAAGCAATTCAAGACACTGCAGAAAAGGGATCAAAGTGAAGCTCTTGGAAGACCTTGATCTGGCTCAAGATTAAGGGGGAAGAAGATTCAAAGGATCAACATAATTGGTTTATCGTTTATCGCTTTGTTATCTTCTTTGTATAAACTATTTTCAATAATAATGAAAGACATCCCAATTTCCGTTTGGAATTGGGGGCAGATGTAGTCGTAGCGAGGACGATCGATGAACTACCTGAACAAATATTGTGTTCTTATCGCTTTTATCTTTTCATTTACGTTTTGTTCGTATTTGGTTATAATTGCAAATTGATCAACGATTCAAGTGTTAAAATTGTGTATTAAGAACTTGCGTAAACATCACAATTCACCACACATTGAATCACAATCAATTTGGATATTATCACCAAGTGTTTGTCTTTTTGCTTCATCCATTATCAAAGCATTGCAAACAAAGTTTATCAAATTAGAAGTTAATCGATTTTCATTAGTGCAACGAATTGATTCGATAACCTATCCTTTCATTGTTAATCCAAATTATCTTGTGGTTTTATCACATATACAACCTTTTCAATAGCGATTCGGAATAGACGCGAGTCGATCCCGAATCGCTTTCGCTTAAGTTTGAAATAATTCCGAAAAACTCTGAGAGATCTATTCAGCCCCCCTCTAGATCTTTAAGCCTAGCGTCTAACACTCAAGATTTCAAATTCTAATTGATGGATTAAGAGTGCTTGACAAGGGATACACAAAGGCTGATCATGTCAAGAAGATCATCAGAAGCTTGCCCAAAAGATGGGGTCCAATGGTGACTGCATTCAAGATAGCAAATAATCTGAATGAAGTCTCTTTGGAAGAGCTGATCAGCGCTTTGAGAAGTCATGAAATTGAGCTGGATGCAAATGAACCTCAGAAGAAAGGTAAGTCTATTGCATTAAAATCTAATTATAAAAAATGCACTAATGCTTTTCAGGCTGAAGAAGAAGATTCTGAAGAATCAGAATCAGAAGAAGAAGATGAACTGTCCATGATCTCCAAAAGGGTAAACCAACTCTGGAAAAGCAAGCATAGGAAGTTCAAGAACTTCAAAAGTTCTAAGAAGCTTGAAAAAGGAGAATCTTCTGGAAGAAGAAGATATGACAAGAAGAAGGTCACTTTCTTTGAGTGTAATGAGCCAGGTCACTACAAGAATGAGTGTCCAAAGCTTCAGAAGGAGAAGCCCAAGAAGAAGTTTCATAAGAAGAAAGGTCTTATGGCAACTTGGGATGATTCAGATTCATCATAATCAGAATCAGACTCTGAAGGCGAGCAGGCAAACATTGCACTGATGGCCACAGTTGATGATGGATCAGAATCAACATCAGAATCAGATTCTGAAGAGGTATTTTCTGAACTATCTAGAGAAGAGTTAGTTTCCAGTTTAACAGAACTTCTGGAACTCAAGGCTCATCTTAGTATCAAATACAAAAAGCTGAAAAAGCTATTTGAATCTGAAACTAAGAAGCTGGAAGTGGAAAATTCTGAACTGAAGGAAAAAGTTTTAAAATTATCCAAAGATATTGGATCTCCTTCTGACTCAGAAAAGTCCATTCCTAGTCTGAACCATATTCCGAAAGAATATGACTTAAGCTTTAGAAAGTTTTTATCTAGAGGTATTGGAAGAAGCCAACTTGCCTCTAGGATATATGCTGTTAGTGGAAACAAGAGAGTTGGCATTGGCTATGAGGGTGAAACCCCATACAAACTTGAACCTGTAGATGATATGAAAATCACATACAAGCCATTGTATGATCAGTTCAAGTATGGCCACTCCCATGATATTAGGCTCACATCACATGCCAAAAGCTTTCACATTACACACACTAAGAAGCATGTGACACAACCTAGAAAATATCATGTAACTCAGAATAAGGAATATCATGTTGTACCTCCTATTGTTTATAATGCTAAACCCAAGTTCAATCAGAACTTAAGGAGAACTAACAAGAAATGACCCAAGAAAATGTGGGTACCTAAGGAAAAGATTATTCCCGTTGCAGATATCCTTGGCTGCAAAGAAGAAAAAGGAAAGAATGTCATGGTATCTGGACTCTGGGTGCTCTCGACACATGACGGGAAGAAGGTCTATGTTCCAAGACCTGGTGCTTAAATCTGCTGGAGAAGTTAAGTTTGGAGGAGATCAGAAGGGCAAGATAATTGGCTCAGGAACCATAAGTACTGGTAACTCTCCTTCTATAACTAATGTTCTTCTGGTAGATGGATTAGCTCATAACTTGCTGTCCATAAGTCAATTAAGTGACAATGGTTATGACATAATCTTTAATCAAAAGTCTTGTAAGGCTGTAAATCAGAAGGATGGCTCAATCCTATTTACAGGCAAGAGAAAGAACAACATTTACAAGATTGATCTTCAAGATCTTAAGAATCAGAAGGTAACTTGTCTTATGTTTGTTAGCAAAGAGCAATGGGTCTGGCACAGAAGATTAGACCATGCTAGTGTGAGAAAGATTTCTCAAATTAACAAACTAAATCTGGTCAGAGGACTCCCTAATCTGAAATACAAATCAGATGCTCTTTGCGAAGCATGTCAGAAAGGGAAGTTTTCCAAACCTGCATTCAAGTCTAAGAATGTTGTTTCTTCCTCTAGGCCGCTAGAACTTCTGCACATTGATCTGTTTGGCCTAGTCAAAACATCATCTGTCAGAGGGAAGAAATATGGATTAGTCATCGTAGATGATTATAGTCGCTGGACATGGGTAAAGTTCTTGAAACACAAGGATGATTCTCATTCAGTGTTCTTTGAATTCTGCACTCAGATTCAATCTGAGAAAGAGTGTAAAATCATAAAGGTCAGAAGTGATCATGGTGGCGAATTTGAGAACAGATTCTTTGAGGTTTACTTCAAAGAAAATGGTATTGCCCATGATTTCTCTTGCCCTATAACTCCACAGCAAAATGGAGTTGTAGAGCGAAAGAATAGGACTCTACGAGAAATGGCCAGAACCATGATCAACGAAACCAATATGGCTAATCATTTCTGGGAAGAAGCAATAAACACTGCATGCTATATTCAGAATAGAATCTCTATAAGACCTATTCTTAATAAGACTCCTTATGAATTGTGGAAGAACAGAAAGCCCAACATTTCATATTTTCACCCTTTTGAACGTGTTTGTTTTATTCTGAATACTAAAGATCATCTGGGTAAGTTTGATTCTAAGGCACAGAAGTGTTTCCTTCTTGGATATTTTGAACGCTCTAAGGGCTACAGAGTATACAATACTGAAACATTGATTGTTGAAGAATCAATCAATATCAGAGTTGATGATAAGCTTGGTCTTGAAAAGCCAAAGCAGTTTGAGAATTTTGCAGATATAGATATCTCAATTTCAGAAGCTGAAGAACCAAGAAGCAAAGTATCAGAAGCTGAAGAACTCAGAAGCAAAGGATCAGAAGATCAAGTTGCTTCTTCTTTAGAGAATCTCAGAATTTCTGAAGAGCCAACTGTCAGAAGATCTTCTAGACTCACCTCTGCTCACTCAGAAGATGTCATTCTTGGAAAGAAGAATGATCCTATCAGAACAAGATCTTTTCTTAAGAATATCAGTACGGACCTATGATCAGAATGAGAAGATAAGAAGTTCTAGCTTTTTCAGAATCAAGGTTAAAGCAAAATAGCTGTCACCAACTTTTCCAGAAGATGAACACGTGTTCACTCTATTTGGACAAGCATGCGTGCAGTTGATGAGACGCCGCCCTAGGTAACTGTGCAAATCATTTCAAATTTCACGTTATCCCACCTAACGTCATTCATCATTAAATGCGTTTGATTTTCTTGATTCTGTAATTGTTCATTCTCATAAATTCATTGCATTCTTTTTCAAATCCGTTTCTATATAAACATCCCTCATCATCTCATTTTCTCTTTTACACGCATTCCTTCTCTCTCCTGTTTATGCATTTCTGCAATCTTTTTGCCCTATTTGATTACCCTAAAAGAAAGAACCCTAGAAATCTCAGTTGTGCAACAATGGCTTCTTCTTCATCAAACATTGCTGGTTCTCCATCTCCTTCTCAACAACATCAACAAGAAGAAGAAGAACTGTTCTATCCTCCACTCACTTGCACAATTCCTCGGGAAGATTTAGAAGTTATCTGTGAGTTGATAGTTGATTTTGATAATCTGGAAGAACATCAGTTTCGTCTCAGAGAAAATGTGGTCTTTCAAGGATGGTCATCATTATTTCGTGAGTTCTGTGGACCGGTCTATCCTGACTTGGTAAAAGAATTCTGGGTTAATGCATTCGTCATTCCTAAAGCAATCGTTTCTTTTGTTCATGGAAGATTCTTCTCAATCACTGAAGACACATTGCGAATGCTGTTTGATTTGAGAGAGCCTGCTGGTGATTTTGAACTTTCTCGAAGGGCAAACTGGAATCATGTTCTTGCTGAACTATACCCAGATGTGACAGAAACAAAAGATGTCATGGATCTGAAGGACATCTACAAAGTCTGGACAAAGATTCTTCTAGGTTGTTTCTATCACAGGAAAGCAACCCATTCTCCAAACTTTGTCAACAGAGACCAACAATACATCTTGTATTGCATTGGTACTCAGAAGAAGGTTGATGTTGTATACATCATTTTTAATCATATGTGGACTACTGTAAGAGATACTCGAGATGAGAATAGAACCAAGAAAGGTAATATTATTCCTTTTGGAAGAATCATTACCAATCCTCTGGTTCAAACCAAAATGGTTGAGAAACTGGAAACTGCTGGAGTTGTCAAGGACCTTGTTACTGTCACTGGAAGTATCTTGAATATCAATACCCTGAGAAAGATGAATCTTATTAGGGCTATTGGAAATGCTCCTCAACCTATTCCAGGCGTCAAAAACAGAAGAGGACCTGTGCTAGCAGAGTTTGAAACGTTCTTTTTAAATGAACAACCAGATATTAAAGTTCATTATCTGAACGCTGTCAAGAAAGGTGGTGCTATAGATGCTCCTACCAGAATCAGTCGTTAGAAAGCCTCAACTTCCAAGTGTGAAGTTTCAAAAGATGTTTCAGAAGCTACTCCAGAAGTTGCTGCCAACAAAGAAACAAGAACAAAGCGTAAGCTTGATCTTCCTTCTGTTAATGAGGAGAACAATAATCAAGAAGAAGCTGCTGCAGAAGTTGATGAGAATGTTGCTGTAGAAGAAGTTGTTGCTGAAGAAAATCAAGAAGTTTTAGTTGAAAATGAGAACATAGAACAAGACGATGCTGAGAAAAAGAAGAAAAAGAAGAAGTCAAAGAAAGAGAAGAAAGAAGATGTTGAGAAAAATGTTGAGAAGGAAGTAGAGAAGAAGAAGAAGAAAGATAAGAAGAAGAAAAAGAAAACTGTTGAAGTTGAAAAGAGGTCAAAGAAGAAATGATTCAAGAAGAAGTGAATAAGGAAGAAGAAGAGAAGAAAGCTACCAGAAAGAGAGAACTTGCTCTAGAAAAGATAAAGTCTGTTTACGAGAAGAAGAAGCGAAAAGGACTTGAAGCTGATTTTGAAGAGTCTCAGAAGAAATCCAAAGGTATACATATTTCTGAACCTGACTCTGTTTCTGTTTTAAATTCAGAATCTGTACCAACAGAAGTTCCTCAACCTTCTCAACCAAAAAATCAACCACAAACAGCCCCTGTTGAACCACCTCAAATTACCAAAGTTCTCACCCTTCCTTCTTCACCCATAACCAAAACTGCTTCTGACCACCCCATTGATACACTCGTTCTAGATATTCAACCCCTTCAAACCATCTTTCCTCCTCACTCAAATATCTCCATTTCTCAACCTCCTCCTCATGCAAACTATTCCCCCATTGCTAACCCAGTTATCAACAATTCGCCTGAATCAGAATCTAAAAGTACTGGTTCTATGGCTCAATTGTTTCGTGAATGCAACTTCCTGTTGAGGAAAATCAAGATGATGTTCTCATGTTAGATGCTGCTGTTGAGCATGCTATTCCTCCGAATAATGGTTGTGAATCTTCTTCTGTTGAACCTTCTCTTCTGGTAAGCACCATGAAGGCTCTTCAAAAGAACCAAGATGCTCTAGCTTCTCGTTTGGACAAGTATGAAGATACTCACAATGAGTTTCGCTCATTCATGAAGACGCGGACTGAAAGCACTTCTGAGATTCAAAGCCTTCTAGCCAAGATAGTCTCTAGGCTAGGCTAGTCTTAGTCTTTTGGTCTTAGTTGTTTCTTGTTTCTTGCATCTATTTCTTGCATCTGCTTCTCTCTCTCTTTTGTATCTTCTGATATTTTTTTGATGAATCAATGAAACATTATCTTCTCTCATTTTGTTTGTTTTTCATCTGAATCTTTTATGTGCTTTTTGATGTTATGACAAAAAGGGGGAGAAAACGTGATAATTGATTTGATTTACTATATCAGTTGCTGGGATTAAGTCTCCACATTCCTAACAATATTTGCAAGTTCTATGTCTTTGAGATTTTTTGCAGGATTGAAGATATTCTGAAAAAGCTTAACATGAGAAGCAAATACATGGGGAAAAGCAATTCTGTAAAGAAATATGCTCATGGAAATTGAAGCAAGCTTAGTGCTGTGAAGCTTCAAGATCAGAAGCAAGAAGGAAGAATGTTCTGATATTCTCGTGGAAGAATATGCTCTAACACATTCTTATCCTTCATATGTTCTGATTCATTCATGCTCTGACTTTTGTCATCTAGTTTGTTCTTAAACATTTCAGGATGTAAAGATGCTTTGATGATGCTCTGGTACATTCAAGAATGTTCTGATACAATCAAGCATGCAATGATTCAAGAAGAAATTCAAAGCTCTGAAGCTGTCCTATGGAAGCAAGAAGCAGAAGCTCTGAATGTTCTAAAGTTCTAGGCAAATGTGAACGTCTCAACTGAAATGGACAATACTCAGGGAAGTCTTTTATTTGTAAATTCTTCCAGTATTTATTTCAGGGGGAGATTGTTAATCTCAGGGGGAGACATATTCACACACTATGTTTATATGCTTATGCTATAACTGTGTAATTGTCTTTAGTCATCTGATATTCTGATTGCAAATTCATATCAATTACATATGTTTTTGTCATCATCAAAAAGGGGGAGATTGTTAGAACAAGAATTGTTCTGATCAATATTCTTAGTTTTGATGATAACAATGTATATGAATTTTGTATAAGACAATGTGGTACTCTAATCCTATGCATTTTCCATTTCAGGAAATATATAAAGAGTATGCACAATTCAGCGCAAGAAGCACTGACTCAGAAGGTTCAAGTATGCAACATCAGAACATGCTCTCGCAAGACATCAGAAGATGGTCAAGCAGAATCAAAACATGGTCTATTGAAGCATCAGAAGAACTTGAGATCAGAAGCAGAAGAACTGAAGTTCTTATGGTATCACGCTAGAAGCACTTCAAAGTCAGAAGACAAGAAGATGCTCTGCACCAAGCTGTTTTGACTCTGATAAATTCAAACGTTGTATCTACAAACATCAGATCAGAAGCAAGTACAAGATGGCAGGCTACGCTGACTAACAAAAGGAACGTTTGAAGCTATTAAAGGCAAAGTCAGTTAAAGCAGGAAAAGCAAGGCTCGAGGTAGTTGACAAAAGAGTGAAACATTAAATGCAATGTTGTACGGATCACGCAACGCATTATATTCTCCCAACGGTCATCTTCTCAAAACGCCTATAAGTAGTGAAGTTCTGATCAGAAGCAAGGTTACCGAACGAATTTACGAACAACTCTTTCAAACTTGCTGAAACGCTGCTGAATTAAAGAGCTATCAAACTTCATCTTCAACCTCACTTCATTGTAATATCTTAGTGATATTTAAGCTTAGAACTTAAGAGAAATATCACAATTGTGATTATACCTTATTAAGAAGCATTGTAATACTCTTGTAAGAATTTGTTTACATTAATTTGTAAAAGGTTCCTGGAGTGATCAAGGTGTGATCAGAATACTCTAGAAGACTTAGAGGGTATCTAAGTGGAAAACCCTTGTAATCAAGGTTGATTAGTGGATTAAATCCTCAGGTGAGGTAAATCACTCTAAGGGGGTGGACTGGAGTAGTTTCGTCAACAACGAACCAGGATAAAAATCATTGTGCAATTGTTTTTATATTAAGAGTTTTTAAAGTCACACTTATTCAAACCCCCCCTTTCTAAGTGTTTTTCTATCCTTCAAAAACGTCCAATCTCTTTTCCCTCTATGTTTCCCTTTCTTATAGAAGTAAAAACGTGCCAGAAAAGGGTTATATCGCGCCATGATGCATTATCCTGCCACCACAATTTGCTTTGTTACTCATGGATCACGTTGCATTCACTTTATATGGCGTTGTGATTACTTTGTATCGCACCGTAATATGAAGCTCATCTCGCCACGATGTGGTCATGGATTTTCCAGCGAAAATTTGTTGTTTTCTTCCGAATTCTCCATTTCCACTTGTTTCGCTCAATTCCTTAGTTTCTTCACTTTCTTCATATTTCTTACTCAAACGTAATCAAAATAACCTAAAAATGACTAAATACACATGCAAAGGCTTATAAATATTATATGATGATAGGGTGTCATCAGTGGAAAACAATAATCAAAGGTCCTTTTATCCCTACTCATTATGTTAATGGTGAAGTAGTAAAGAAACCCTATTTTCTTTAGACCAAAGAAGACAATAGAATGTTTGAATTATATTAGAACCACAAACCAGATTCAATCCTTAAATTTGAAGGTAGGGGAAAACACAAGAAGGGGGTTGAATTGGGTTTTCAAAATATTTCCCTTTTTAGAAAAATATTTGTTTAAGATAAACATTAGCGAATGCAATAAATAGAAAGATAACCCATTCATTTATCCAGGTTCCCCTTAGAAAATGTTAGTCCTGTCCACCCACCAAGGTGATTTTGCCTTATAAAAGGACTTAATCCACTAATCATAGAAATGATTACAATTGCACGGGCCAACTGCCGGTGACTAACAATCAAACATTGATCAATTCTATTAGTGATCCCTTAAGAAATATGACCCAACTGGTCCCTTAAGAGATATAACGATCAATGACTTCTTTAAGAATTCTGACCCACCTGGTCCTTTAAAGAAGATTTTCACTAAAACACATTGATCAAATCTGTTAGTGATCTCTTAAGAATTCTGACCCAACTAGTCCCCTAAGAGATATAACGATCAATGTCTTCTTTAAGAATCCTGACCCACCGGTCCCTTAAAAGAGATTTCCCACAATGAAAAACTCTCACCGTCTTCGTTAGTATACAGACAGAGAATGTCACTCAAGGAACAATCAATAGAAATCAATTATCAGTTATGTTTCCAAGATTGCTTCTATAAAGCATATTACACAAAAGATTTAAGTAAAGACAACACAAAAGTGTTGAGCAAGATATGAGCAAAAACTCCTTGCTTTTATAGGATTCTACAAAGATGTAAATGATAAAAAATTCAGTAGCATATGAAGGATAGAAAAACACTTAGAAAGGGGGGGTTTGAATAAGTGTGACTTTAAAAACTCTTAAGATAAAAACAATGAACACAATATTTTTATCCTGGTTCGTTGTTAACGAAACTACTTCAGTCCACCCCCTTAGAGTGATTTACCTCAACTGAGGATTTAATCCACTAATCAATCTTGATTACAATGGTTATCCACTTAGAAACACTCTAGTCTTCTAGAGTATTCTGATCACAACCTGATCACTCTAGGAATACACCACTTAGAAACTTCTAAGTCTTCTAGAGTCTACTGATCACAACTTGATCACTCTAGGAACCTTTTACAAATCAATGTAAAATAAATGTTTACAAGAGTATTCAAATGCTTCTTAGAAAGCTATAATCACAACTGTGATATTTCTCTTAAGTTCTAAGCTTAAATATCACTAAGATATTACAAGAGAAGTGAGGTTGAAGATAAAGTTTGAGAGCTTTCGAATTTGACAGTGTTTCTGTATTTTTGCGCAAGAGTTGTGTATTCAGCTTCTCATCAAAACTTCTATTTATAGGCGTTTGAGAAGATGACCGTTGGGAGCATTTAATGTGTTGTGTGTTCCGTACAGCTCTGCATTTAATGTTTCACTCTTTTGTCAACTACCTCGAGCCTTGCTTTTACTGCTTCTACTGACTTTGCCTTTTATAGCTTCTAACGTTCCTTTTTTCAGTCAGAGTAGCCTGTCATCTTGTACTTGCTTCTGATATGATGTTTGTAGATACAACGTTTGAATAATCAGAGTCAAACAGCTTGGTGCAGAGCATCTTCTTTTCTTCTGAGTTTGAAGTGCTTTAGCGTGATACCATAAGAACTTCAGTGCTTCTGCTTCTGATCTCATGTTCTTCTGATGCTTCATAGACCATGTTCTGATTCTTCTTGACCATCTTCTGATGTCTTGCAAGAGCATGTTCTGATGTTGCATTCTTGAACCTTTTGAGTCAGTGCTTCTGGCGCTGAATTGTGCGTACTCCTTATATAATTCCTGAATTGGAAAATGTAAAGGATTAGCGTACCACATTGTTATACAAAATTCATATACATTGTTATCATCAAAACAAGAATATTGATTAGAACAAATCTTGTTCTAACAATTACCCCCTTTTGATGATGACAAAAACATATATAATTGATATGAATTTGCAATCAGAATATCAGATGACCAAAGACAATTACACAGTTATAGCTTAAGCATATAATCAGAATGTGTGAATATGTCTCCCCCTGAGATCAACAATCTCCCCCTGAAATAAATACTGGAAGAATTTATAACTAAAAGACTTCCCTGAGTATTTTCCATTTCGGTAGAGACGTTCACTTTGCCTAGAACTTTAGAACATTCAGAGCTTCTGCTTCTTGCTTCCATAGGACAGCTTCAGAGTTTTGAATTTCTTCTTGATTCATAGCCTGCTTGATTGTATCAGAACATTCTTGAATGTATCAGAGCATCATCAGAGCATCTTTACATCCTGAAATGTTTCAGAGCAAACTAAAAAAAATAATCAGAGCATGAATGGATCAGAGCATTCTTTAGAGAAAGAACATGTATCAGAGCAAACTTTAATAGGTTCTTAAAAAGAATATGCATCAGAGCATATGAGAGAAGAAAATGTATCAGAGCATATTTTTCCACGAGAATATCAGAACATTCTTCTTGCTTCTGATCTTGAAGCTTCACAGCACTAAGCTTGCTTCAAATATCCAAGAGCATGCTTCTTTATATAATTACATTTCCCCATGTATTTGCTTCTCATGTTGAGCTTTTTCAGAATATCTTCAATCCTGCAAAAAATCTCAAAGATATAGAACTTGCAAATAATGTTAGGAATGTTGAGACTTAATCCCAGGAACTGATATAATAAACCAAATCAATTATCATGTTTCTCCCCCTTTTTGTCATAACATCAAAAAGCATTTAAAAAGATTCAGATGATAGAACAATATAAAGTGAAGAAGATAATATTTCATTGACTCAACAAAATATCTGAAGGTACAAAAGAATAGAAGCAGATGCAAGAAACAGATGCAAGAAACAAGAAAACAACTAAGACCAAACAGACTAGACTAGCCTAGCCTAGCTTAGAAACTATCTTGGCCATAAGGTTTTGAATCTCAGCAGTGCTTTCAGTCTGCGTCTTCATAAACGATCGAAACTCATTGTAAGTATCCTCATGCTTATCCAGACGAGAAGCAAGATCAGCTTGATTCTGTTGAAGAGCCCTCATGGTGTTCACCAGAGCATAAGGTTCAGCAGAAGAAGCTTCACAACTATTATCCAGAACAGTAGGATTCTCAACAGCAGCATCAATCATGAGAACACCATCTTGATTTTCCTGAACAGGAAGTTTCTCAGCAAAATGATTCTCAGCAACTTGATTCTCATCATCAGCTTCAGCATAAACAGGAGCAGGGAGTGCAGCTTCTGAATTCTCAAGAGCCTTAAGAATTTCAACCAAATTCTTTGGAGGTGTAGGAGCAGAAGGTTTTAAAGGGTATTCAACTTCTGGATATACCATATCTGGTGCCTTAGCAGAGGGATTCTTCCTTAACCAATTGAATATTGACTGAAGGTCTCCAGTCAAAACACTATAATGGGGCTTCCACACAACCATAGCAAGTGGATGCACTTCCTCGAGCTCATCAACAAACTTCTTCTCCTCAAGATGTATCCAGTTTATGATGGGATGATAGTACTTACCATCATCTAAATCCAAAAAGTAACCAAAAGATTCAGGTGCAGCAGCCAAGTATCTCTTCTGGATGTTCAGAAAATCATTCTGAATGTCCTTCTCAAAGATTCTCCATAAAGCTCTAGAAGCAGCATGATCCAAATTGGAGTCATAATCACCTTTCAGAGTATCCAACCCTGTTCTTACTTTATCCATTAGCATGTAATAGCTAACACCAATCAATGGTTCAGGAGGATTGAAGGTGAAACGATAGTCAGGGTAAAGAAGACAGTAAGGTTTAGATTCTCTGGATAGAAAAGCAGGGGTGATGGAAGAGGTTAATGAAGATGAAGATTCTGGTATGGAGGTGGATGAAAGAAAATTTTCAGAAGGAGTTTGGGGGATAGCATTTAGTGGTTGAGGGTTCAGAATATATGTAGAAGGAAGTGGTTGGTTACTGTTTAAGGTTATGGAAGAAGATGGAATGACAGAAGGAGAAGGCTTTTTCTGAGGGGGACGAACAGAAGAATCTGCAAGAAAAGCTTTATGAATGTGTTTTTCAAGGTATTCATCAGATTGTACTTTGAGAGAATCTAAGGGGTTCTTCTGCTTCTATGCTGGCTTAGCATCAGGTCCTGCTTCTGTGGCCTTTCTCTTCAGTTTCTTTTCTTTCTTCTTCTTTTCATTCTTTCTTAACTCATCCAGAGATGGAAGATTTCTTCCTCGAATCCAGGCAGGATCAACAGAAGTTTGAGCTTTAACGCATGACTTCAGATAGCGTTTGATAGACTTTTCTAGCTCCTCTTTGAACAAGTGAGAGAAACTCACAACAAGAGTTCTCCTCGTCAGAATATCTGGAAACATTGTTGGAAGAGTAGTCACGTCTTCAATCAGCTGCATCCTTTTTAGAGAATGAGCATTCAGAATGACTCCTTGGATAGTAGTCAGAAGCTTAGAGGGACCAGCTGTTCTTAGAACTTCTATCAACCCACTCTCAATCAGAATATCTGAAATCATCCTTACAAGAGGAATAGAATTTCTTTTGAGTTTGGGATTCTTCTGACGTTCTTCATCTCTTGATTCTTCAATGTTGGTCTTCAGATGTTGAAACAAAATATGTGGTAGATTGACTTTCATTCCTTTTTCAATGTAGAATATTATGTACTTCTGATCCTGATTGACATAGGTAGCAGCGCTTGAATGTTTCCTATGATAGAGAGATCCCAGAATGATCTCAGTCCATACTCTGTAGGAAGGCTTCAAGGCAGTGTTGAATGGAGATGCAATACCAGAAGAGAACAACTCTCTATCAACTTTCTCCCAATCCGTTCTTCCATGAAGAGTACCAGTGACTCCATTTAAACCATCAAGACCATACAACTTCCTAATCAGTTTCTCAGTTACAACAACTTTATGCCCTAGCACGAAAGAGATAATGGCAGTTGAAGTAACTGTAGCATGTCTCCAGAAATCCTTAACCAACAAAGGATAAACTGGTCCAATCAACCTCTCAAAGTAGTTAGACCATTCTTGTACCAGCATTGCAGTTTTGGTTTTGAAATCATGTGCCATAAGACTTTCAAAATCCACCATGGTTTCGCAGAGAACCTCCAGATCATTAACAGGAATCGAACAAGTCTTCAAAGGAGTGAATGCAGATCTCTTTTGATGAATTTGATGTTGCGAAGATACCTTGCGTTGAACATTTAAAGATGAAGCCATGGATTCACACTGAGATTCGGTTTTAGAAACTAGGGTTTATGCAAAACAAGAAAGAGATGAACACACAAATAACAACAAACAAAGAGAGAGAATGTAAAGAGATGAAATGTTATGGGAATGAGTTTATATAGGCACGGATTTGAAATGTAATGCAATATGTTTCTGAATGAACAGGATTACAGAAAAAACATAGAATCAAATGCATTTAATGTATAGTGACTTTAGGAGAGATAACGTGATATTTGAAAAGATTTTCACAGTTACCTAGGGCGGCGTCTCCTCAACTGCACGCGTTCTCGTCCAAAAGAGTGAACATGTGTTCAACTTCTAGAATAGCTGGTGACAGCTGTTTTGCTTTAAAAGAGATTCTGAATCAACTTAGTCATATGAAACATTAGCAATAACAGAATCAGAATATCTAATTGATCAACATCAGATCTTCTTATAAGAATATAAAATAGATCATTTCAAATCTAATCCATATATCAGAACTTCTCATCCTTTCATTCTGGGCATAAATCCATACTGATATTCTTCAGAATGAACTTAAACCTATCTTCAGCAAGGGGTTTTGTAAAGATATCAGCCCATTGATGGTCTGTATCGACGAAGTTTAAAGAAAGAACACCCTTCTGAACATAGTCCCTAATGAAATGATGTTTAATCTCAATATGTTTAGCTTTGGAATGTAAGATTGGATTCTTAGATAAAAAAATAGCAGACGTATTATCACAGAAGATAGGAATGTTACTCTCATATATCTGATAATCTTCTAGCTGACTCTTCATCCAGAGCATCTGTGTACTACACCCAACAGCAGCAACATATTCTGCTTATGTTGTAGAAAGGGCAATTGTAGCTTGCTTCTTGCTGTACCAGAAGATCAGGTGACTTCCAAGAAATTGACAACTTCCAGAAGTACTTTTCCTTTCAACTCTATCTCCAGCATAATCAGCATCACAAAATCCTACTAAGTTGTATTCTTCAGATCTTCAGTAGACTAAACCAACATTAGTAGTACCTTTCAGATACCTCAGAATTCTCTTAACAGCTGTTAAGTGAGATTCTCTAGGATCTGATTGGAATCTTGCACACAGACAAACACTGAATAAAATATCAGGTCTAGAAGCAGTAAGATATAGAAGAGATCCAATCATACCTCTGTAGAGCTTCTGATCTACCTTCTTACTTACCTCATCCTTACCTACGACACACGTTGGATGCATAGGAGTCTTTGCTTCTTTGCTTTCTGAAAGATTAAACTTCTTCAGAAGTTCTTTCACATACTTGGTTTGATGAACATACGTTCCATCAGAAGTTTGATTGATCTGGATCCCAAGGAAATACTTGAGTTCTCCCATCATGCTCATTTAAAACTCAGCCTGCATAGACTTAGTAAACTCCTTTCCAAGTGTAGCATTATAGGTTCCAAAGATAATATCATCAACATAAATTTGGCAAATTAAAATGTCCTTTTTAAAGGTTTTACAAAAGAGAGTAGTATCTGTCATACCCCAATTTTTGACCTAAGATACCACCTCATATCATTTGCATATGCATCATTTGCATCTCTAACAAATTGCATAGCTTGTGTTTGCTACTTGTGACTTAGCAGGATTTAAACAAGAAATCACTCATCAGTACAAATAACAATTAGGGTTTTGTTCTCCCTTCATTTCATATGAACTATCTTCATCAACAGTCAACATTTGATCCTTAAAGGATTTAACCTAATGACTTGGGACATGACCTCAAGACCCCAAGTACATCATTTTGACCTAATCTATTGGCTCAAGACATCTCCTACACAAGGATTGATCAATATTGAAATTTCAAATCAACAGATTAGGGTTTTGAACTATTAGGGACTAAAATCAGGGATCACATTTGGGAAACCCTAAAAAGTTCCAGGGAATCACTCAAAGGTTTCAATCATCTTCAAATAATCCCTATGACAATATCCAATGGAAATTGTATCTCAATTCAAGATCCACAGTCATCAATTTCATCAGGTCGACAATTAGGGTTTTTGACCTAATTCACCTGAACAACTGACTTTTTAATCAGAATATGGTGCCACAAATTAAACCCTGGCTCAAGGTCCTCCAATGACTCAATGTGATCCATTCATACCATTCATTTGGTGAGGATAGCCTGGTTCATTTGAAATCTCCAGAAACGCGATTCGTCTGAAAAAGTCAACTGTACAAGATCATCATTGACTTTTTGGAAATTTTGGTCAACCATGACTTTTGAAGTTTAAAATCATCAATATATGATATATGAAGTCATTTGATCAAGGAAAATCAAGAAAATCAATCAAGAATCAAAAAGTCAAAAGTTTGACTTTCATACTTAGAAAATTTTCTAAGTGTTTTTCAATGGTTTTTTCCAAACTTTAGAAAGGAATAACTCAAAATTTCACCTAAAAACTGAAAAAAACTTCCAACATGAAAGTTGTAGATTTTGATCCAATGAAAAACTTTGTCACATATAATTTTTTTCCATAAGATCAACCATTTAAGAGATATGGAGCTTCAAAGTCACCATCTTTTGAAAATTTCACTTAAAATCTCATTTTCTTCAAAGTTCATGGTTCTTTTTCACCCATTTCCTTAAAGGTCTTGAAGAAACTTTCAACTAGGGTTCTGAAGTATATAACATGAGCTTTCCAAAATGTCCAAGAGCATGAAAAAATATGGTGCATAGCTATGGTTTTGGATTTTGCCATTAGTGATCATTTCACTTAAAATTTCAAGTCATTTTGCCAAAGTTTTGAACCATTCTACCAAATGATGCAAGTAATGATACACCAATGCAATAATTGAGAGGTATTTTCTGATTTGAGATCAGATTGGAAAGAGATAAGAAGCTTGGAAGATTAACCATGGTTAAGTCATTTTAACCATTTGCATTTAATGTGAAAGATTCCACTTTATCTCCAAATGCCAAATCACCATTCTTTGATCAACTTGCAAGGCTTTGTATTCAGAAAACTTGGCCTATAAATATAGGTCATTTCCTCATTCAAAATCACACCAAAACCTCACAAATCATAGGTTTTCTCTCTTCTTTCTTAAGTTGCAAGTTTCATGAGTTTCAAAGAGGAAGAATTGCAATTTCCATCTCTTGCAAATTCTAAGCAAAGTGTTGCTTCTAACACTTCCTAAACATCATATGGAAGTTGTTTGATCCATTCACACACCCCAAAAACACCTTGAACTCAGAATCACTACCTCACTTCCCAAATATGCATAACATTAGCCTTATCATGCCAAATTCAACTCAAGCTCATTTCTGTCCAAACTAACACTTCTAACATCATCCATATATCACATATGAACTATCCAATCCATCACATATAGCCTGCAATAGGGGTGGCAAAACGGGCCGCCCGCCCCGCCCGCCGCCCGCCCCGCTTTATGCCCGCCAAAAAACGAGCGGGGCGGGCATGCCCGCCAAGTAAAGTGGGCATCAAAATCATGCCCGCCCCGCCAAGATGGCGGGTTGGCGGGCGGCGGGCTTACCCGCCTATTTTTATTTATATTTTTTTAATAGATTAATATGCTTTTGTTACCTTGTAATTAAACTTTTCACTTATTTTTTAAAACAATTTTTTATAAAAGTAATTTTTTAACAAATTTAGTCTAAAAAATATTACAGATATTTATAAATAAATGTATAAAATAAACCATCAAGAATTGCAATTACTAGAATTAACTAAAAAAAGAGTGAGTTTTGGAGGAGGAGCGGGTTTTGGCGAGCGGCGGGCTTTGGCGGGGCGGGTATGGCGGGCGGCGGGTTTTGGCGGGGCGGGCTTTGGCGAGCGGCGAGCCTAAGATCCCAACCCAACCCGCCAATTTTTGGCGGGTGCGCGGGCGGCCCGGCGGGCCCCGGCCCGTTTTGCCACCCCTAGCCTGCAACATCAGAATCATCAAGCTTGATCCTCAAATTGACCCTACCGCAGATCGGGTACCACCAACTGATCCAGATGTTTTCAATCCACTCCAAGCATTCAAACATGTTCTATAATCATCATTGAAGCTGTCCAGATCAAGAAACAGCATCTGTAACAACTACAAGCACAAATTCGATTTCCAGTTTGGCCGTTTTTGAAGGTAAGTACCATGAACTTCAAACTCTATCATACATGCATCATAAATGAAAAACTGAGTTTCCATCTTGTTTCTGCACTATCACTGATCAATAACCCTCAATCAATTTCATAATTCATCAATCATACACAATTTCAGATTGAATCATAGAATTAGGGTTCTTCGTGTTCATCAGAAAATTGATAGCCTTAGAGTGAAAATAAATGAAATTAAAGATCACCATCATGTTCCTTATGAAAAAACGAGTAAGATAGACCCTTCACTTGATCAATTTCATTCAGTTTCGAAGATTTTCAAATTCTTGTTGAGGGTTTGTTCTTGGCGCCAGATTTTGTTCAAAGGTTTTTTGGAAATTGATTGAAAATATATTTAATTGGGCGCGTGTTACTTACAAGCCACAAGCGTGGCTCAGTTGGTTGTTGTTTTGGTTAGTGAGCAATAGGGCGTGGATTCAAACCCTTGTGAAGACAAAACGTTTTTTTTAACACTTATTTTCTTCATTTTTCTTTACAACTTTAACTAATTAATTAACCAATCAAAATTAATTCATTTTTGCTTCATTTTTTATACACTTCTTATTTATAATATGTATTTTATGAATATAAAAAAAAACACAAAAAATATATATTATTTGGTATATTTTTAATAGGTTTAAAATGACTTGTTTTTAAGTGGTTTTAATACTTTAAATATTACTTTTCATTTGATTTTTTAACCTAATCACTTGTAAATATTTTTTTGTGATCAAATCCTAATCATTTAGGTCTTAGTTAAACATAAGTTTTGTCTTTGTTTAAATTAAGTTGATTTCTTTCAAATTTCAAACCGTTTTAAAACGAATGATCACAGTTTTTCAAAACGATAAACCATTTCTTTTTGGTTTTCTTTTCAAAAGAAACTATTGATTAAATCTTTTTGGGATTGATCAATTGATTTTCAAAACAATGGGCCTCTCGAATATTAGAGAGTATAAGTCCCATTCCTTTTTCTTTGTACAGTTTTTGTTTAAACAGAAAACTTCTTTCAAAACAAAACTTTCAAACTGTTTTCAAAACGACGAAACCTCGCGTGTTAATAAAACAATCAACCATGTTTTATAAAATAAAACATGGGCCTCCACATAGGTATAAGTCCCATTCCCTTTACATGAAATTAGGTATTTCATTGTACATACACCTTTTTGTACATACCTCGTTCAATTTGATTTTTAACCTCGAATAACAAATCAAAAATGAAGGTTTTCTTTAAATCTTCCCAAAAATACCATGGGCCTCCATGTAGGTATAAGTCCCAAGCCCCTTTGTAAATATTTGTTTACATAGCTTTGAATAAACTCAATGGGCCTCTCCCCGAGTATAAGTCCCGAGCCCCCGTGTATACAAACGGATCATCCTTACAGGTATATTTCCTTCATAAACTCCATTGTATACACACACCTTGTTATATATAACTGTTCATATTTGTTCATATTTGTTCATGTACTTGTTCATATTTGTTCGTACTTGTTCATATTTGTGATCATGTTATATATACTTGTTCAACTTAGTACAACACTAGGTTCCCCATAGCCTCCTAATGGGCTTCGTGCAAAGAATCTCCCTAGTTCAGGTTAGGACATAGAGTATGGTTTCCCGGTGAAATCGCTCTAAGAGCTCAAACCAACTATACCATGCCTCCTCTTGGGCTTCGTACAAACGACTTGTCTCTCCCATAGCCTCCTCTTGGGCTTACAATGCAAGGACCCTCGATAGTCCCTCCCATAGCCTCCTCTTGGGCTTACAATGCAAGGACCCTCAGATAGCCTCCTCTTGGGCTTCGTACAAGGACCCACGGGCTTCTTATAAGCATCCCCATAATCCAACACAAATACCCTAAGAGATTAGACATTTATCATCTCTATGATAGGAGTATCTCATCTATATCATCACAAATAATCAATCAATCAAATTTCTCTTTTGCCACAAGGCTGGCTAATCAATCAAACTTTTTACTACCAGGCTGGCTGATTAATCAAAGTTTTTGCCACAAGGCTGACTTCATTGAAACTTTTGCCACAAGGCTGGCTGTAACACCCCAATTCTACCCAAAGCATTTAGGCAAGAAAATATCAGAGTATTAAAATTTCATACAACACAATTAGGATGTTACACTAAGTAACCAAACAAACACCTAGAAAACAAACGGACATCAGCGATGCCAAAAGCATACAACACCTGCCAATAAAACGATACATAACACACGGAAGATATGAACATATATATATATACATATAGCTCTCGCTCTCAAAGAGGAGTTTTCCAAAATAAAGCGTTTACTATACACATCAGCACATCATCACATATACATGTTCAAAGAGTCATATACAAATAAATAACAACAGACTCCCGACTCCCCGGTGTTACGTATCAGAGCGACCGACAAGACCAACTGGAGAACTACCTCTTCCAAAAGACTCCCAAAGCGGCTAATCTGCAGGATGCCACTCAAGCATCAAATCAGCAGAAGGGTGAGAATATAATTCATAATGAAAGCATGACAATTATAGTAATGCCAACAAGTATCATCAATAATCATACAACAAAGTAATCCACTAAGTCAACCACAATCAATATATAAGTAATGCGACACATGAATGGTAACATAAATTATAAAGACTGACGATGATGAATGAGACTCGACTATGCATATGCATGTGGTACCAAATCCGGAGTAAAACTCCTCCTTGTCATTATGACAAATACACCTGCCGAGCATTATGCTGGGACTTTATTCCACTCAGGAAGCCCGCAGGCTGTCGTCATCGAGCACGCAGCTCCCACTGATGACCTCTTGCCACTCAGGCTAATATACCGTTACCGAGCATTAAGCTCCTACTGGTAACCATGCCCGCAGGCCATCTGTTAACAGCATTCCGCCATTAACGTATTGAAATGTTATGCTGTGCAAATATATGACTCTTTTACACGACAACAACATCATCAACAATATAACACGATCATACACTCACGTTACATCGTTTATATTCTATCCAAAAGGATACATCACCGATTAATAACATCGTTATCAATTACATCACACCATAATTACCACACAGGCATTAATAAGCACACAGCACACATTCACCGTCAAAACATACTAGCCACATCGGCATAAATGATCGCATAATTGCATCACATCAAATTAATATTGGACATTGGCCCACAACTCCATCAATACATCATCAACAAGTTGTAATAACAACAATTCAACAATGATAATACATCATTCTCATAACAACAATTACTTGCCATAAGGCCACACATCATGTTAATAACAAACAACCAAACATTGTCACATATTAAGAATGAACATTCATTAATACATAACACATATGAACATGATCTCATGTTATCGACAACTAATCACATACCTCGTACCAATACGATAAAATTCACACAACACATCGTCATGATTTATCATGCACTAGTTCACAAAACCATTTATGAAAATCAACCAACCACTACTACATCCTACATCATTAACAATTACCACCAAGCACTAGGATTATTTACCAATCATATCGCGCATATAAACAATTATGTGTTTTCATCAACAACCCTCATAGCCAATTAATAACAAGCTAACCAAGCCTATACTATCATATAGAACATCCAACTAGCTTCCTAACACTTCGAACGGCGTACGAAACGGAGCTACGGATCAAAGTTACAAGGTTCCAAAGTTTGGATAATTGAACATACTACACAACTCATCACTTGATCCTAATAAAAATAATGGGATACTACATGCTATGAATCATTTAATTAGATAATAATATAGTTCATTGCGTTAGCTTTCCAACGCTTCGAACGGCGACAAAATCGGAGTTACGGTTCAGGAGTTACGAAGTTTTGGAAAAACAGAAAATGTTGTCGTCCGCTTCAGCTCCGCTCAGCGGACCTTCGCAGAGAATTTTCTGCAAAAGAACCTCCGCTCAGCGGACCCACCTCCGCTCAGCGGACCTGCGTAAACCCAGAAAAAACCAGAATGAACCAGAACAGTTTTAACCCTCTTATACCCACCAAAACCACTCCAAAACATCATTATAACACCAATACAACACATACAAACCATAGAAACAACCTAACATCAAACTTTTCATGGTTGATTCATCAATCTATCTCAAAACCTAACATTTTATTCAAACTCAATCAAGCCATGGAAAAGGAAAACAAACATGATCAATCACCATAACACAACAAGGATATCATTTAATCATCATACAATCATTCTCAAACAAACTTAGATCAAACAAAGACCACACAAGAAAATTGTGGAAATTGGAACAATAAGAACAAGAACAAGACTATAAGAATCATACATCCAAGATAAATTAGATTCACCCCCTTACCTTGCTATTGTGACGATCGGCAATCGATTCGGTTGAGAATCCTCCACTTTCTCTTGTTTTTCCCCTTTGCTCTTCTTCTTCCTCTCTTCTCTTTCTTTCTCTTCTCTTTCTTTCCATCCCTTTCCCTTCTCACAATATTTCTTTCTTATAAAGAAAATATCTACCCCGCGGAAATGACCAAAATGCCCCTACGCTCAAATATCGTTCAAACGCCCCAAAACGCGGAATATTACCTTAATGATATTTCTAGTACCAAAAATATGAAAACCTTCAATTAAATATTAGTCCGCCATCCCGAACTAATACCGACTGAAACGACTCCAAAAACGGTAAAATTCCAATAAACGTCACAAACGTCCAAATTAAGCATATACTTATTTTTCCGAGCGTTACACTGGCTGATTAATCAAAACTTTTTGTCACAAGGCTGACTTCATTGAAAGTTTTTGCCACAAGGCTGGCTAATCAACTTGTTTTTGCCACAAGGCTGGCTAAACAAAAAAACATCTTTATCATTCTAAGCGCCATAAGTGGCATAGCCCAGGGCTTATAATGAAAAGATTTCAAACAAAAAAACAAATAGATGTATGTGATGATATAGATTAGATACATCGAACATTGAGATGACATTTGTCTCTTATCCTTTTCTTCCACTAGCATAAGTGGGAACTACGATTGCTCTGACTTTCTCAACATCCCTTTGAGAATACGTAGGCACAAGGTCGTATCCTTGGCGAGCAAAACTTCTCCCTCAAACCACTCAAACCTTAGCACCCGTAGACCCCGAGCTACAGATGCTCTGATTCCCTCTAAGGGATATGTATGCAGAGGATCGTGATGATCTTTGCGAGCATAATCAAACAAACACCTTAGTTTCCCACCTATTTCACAACAGAACCTCCACCATAACATAGAATGAAACAAATATAATAGAGAAGCCTATAGATTACTATAGATACGTTGGGTGCTAATACCTTCCCTTCATATAACCAACCCTCTTACCCAAGATCTCTCCCCCACTTTTAAGGTTATTGCAGCTTTTTTCCTTTTCCTACTTTGGAAACAATAAAAAGTTTGGTCGTGACCAAAACAAAGAAAAATCTTTTTCTTGAGCACTCGAGCCCAAAGAAGGCATCTGGTGTCTCATCCCACATAACGATTTTTCCCCGCGACAGTATCCACTTGTCCTCTAGTGAAACCATTATCCAGAAGGAAAGAACTTAATCTTTCATACCAAGCTCTAGGAGCTTGCTTCAATCCGTATAATGACTTCTTTAGTTTAAAAACATGTTCTGGAGACTTAGAGTCTTCAAAACCAGGAGGTTGGTGGATATAGACTTCATCATCTATATAACCATTTAAGAAGGCACTCTTAACATCCATCTGATATAGAGTGATGTTATGTTGAGTGGCAAAAGAAATCAATAAGCGAATAGATTCTAACCTGGCCACTGGTGCAAAGATTTCTGTATAGTCAATACCTTCTTGCTGACTATAGCCCTGAGCAACCAGTCTGGCTTTGTTTCTTACAACTTCTCCTTTTTCGCTTAGCTTGTTTCTGAAGACCCACTTAGTTCCAATGATGTTAAACCCTTTTGGCCTTGGAACAAGATCCCAGACATCATTCCTTGTAAACTGATTTAGTTCTTCTTGCATGGCAATTATCTAGTCAGCATCCTCCAGAGCTTGATCAACAGAAGTTGGCTCAATAAGAGATACAAGACCAAATTGACATTCTGCATTATTCTTAAGGAATGCTCTTGTTCTGATAGGATCTTCTTTCTTCCCAATGATAACATCTTCTGAGTGAGCAGAGTTGAGTCTGGAAGATCTTCTCATAGTTGGTTCTTCAGAAATTCTGAGATTCTCTAGTGAAGCAGCAACTTGATCTTCTGACGCTTTGCTTCGAGGTTCGTCAGCTTATGAGTTAGAGATTTCAATATCTGTAAAATTCTCAAACTGCTTTGGCTTTTCAAGACCAAGCTTATCATCAAATCTGATATTGATTGATTCTTCAACAATCAATGTTTCAGTGTTGTATACTCTGTAGCCTTTTGAGCGTTCAGAATATCCAAGAAGGAAACACTTCTGAGCCTTAGAATCAAACTTACTCAGATGATCTTTAGTGTTCAGAATAAAACATATACATCCAAATGGATGGAAATAAGAAATATTGGGCTTTCTGTTCTTCCACAATTCATAAGGAGTCTTATTGAGAATAGGTCTGATAGAGATTATATTCTTGTCGGCTGGAGATTTCGTTTAGAGAAAATATTCTTTGAAGAGTTAGAATTCGAAGAAAGATGGTTACTGATGACCATTTCCGAGATTGAATATGGCTACTGATGGCCATGTTTCGAGGATGTTGTTTAAGTTGAAGTAAAGATGATTAGAATTGGAGCTAATTCGAAGTGAATTGTCTTTAAGACTTAGACATTTTGCGAAATACGAAGGGTACTGAAGCTTGACGTGTTTTTGTGGCATTCTCGGTTCTGATCACGTTGCCACGTATCGAAAGAGGATTCAGGCGGGAGGATTTGAATTTCGAAATAGTCTGTGTAACCGAACAAGGACAGATGGCATCCCAGGGATTCATGTTAGCAACGTGGCATCAGATTAGTGTAGGACCGTTAGGGTCGAAATTAGTATAAAGAAGGGTCTTAATGTTAGGATTCCGGGTGTTCATTTTGTACAAATCACTCACAAATTACTTAAGTATCAAGTGTTAAGAGAACGAGTTCGCTGAGAAATGTACGTATGACACCAACACCATTTTAAATACATTTGTATCTTTCTTAATTCAAGTATCTTTCCAATTCCTTTATTGTTTTCGTTTAACTTTCATTTCGAAGCACTTTACGTTTCTGCATTTAACATTATTGCATGTTATATTCTTGCACTTTATATTTCTGCAGTTTACACGCTTTTTATGTTTTCTTTGTCGAAGTTATATTAACATGTATAACAAATGTTGTTTCACATGAATAGTCATATGATCATATCACAAACGAGTTTTCGAAGCAAGAACAAACAAATATGGACCAAATCATATCAAAAGACAATTGTTTGACTATGTCCTAGGATCAATCTAGTCGATCCTGCGAGTAACCAAAGTATATTTTATAGTTTGGAGGACTAGCGGTTGTTTACCGGAAATCACCGTAAACAAATTGGCACGCCCAGTGGGACAGTGTCAAATAGATTGTTATTAATTGATTGTTTTATTTTGTCTAGAAAATATCAAGACCTTGTATGAACCTTAGGAACGGTAAATTAACCAGCAGTGCACAGCCGATTCCTAAACGAAGGTACAACAAGAAAATGGTCAATATGGCCAGTGGAGGGAGAGATCAAGATCCCCCACAGGGGTCAGGAACAGTAGCGGCAAATTCTACGCATGTTTCGACTTCCACTCAAGAAGCGCATGATATACCGGGTTCGATAGGATCTGCAACCATAGGTAGTTCCCAGGTATACCCGAAAATACATCAGGGCCAACAGGGACTGTTCCAGCCTCGAGTTCGACTACCGTGCCTCCGTTTACAGGCGCAAGCGAGATACCACCTTTCTCGACAAATGCTGCAAGTCAATTATATACCCCAGGACCATCCTCATCTGCTTTAGAAAGTTGGAGACCCAACAACCCATATGGAATGCTATACTCATACATGATAGGGTTACGAGGGGCAGGACCCACATACACTGCACCTAACCCAACGGCGTTTTCGCCTAATGTCGGTTCGATAGGTCGAAGCGCACAAAACACAGGCTTCTCTGCCCAAATACCTCCCTTAACTACCAGTAGTTAAGCGGCATTTCGATAGGAAATGGATGCAAGTAACCATGATATGTTAGGTGTCCTTGCTAGAGAATTGGGGTCGATCTTTAATCCATTAGCGACAAACATTGCCATGACTAACCAGGAGAATGTAGAAACATATCAAAAAATATCTTCGCAAATAGGACGAATGGCGGATTTCTTAGGAGTCCCGCAAAATAGGCGAAGAAACAACCAATCAACCTATCAAGAAGGGGACCCAGTTCTAGAACAAATTCGGAATGTAGTTTCGCCACCTAGGCCGATGCCAATCGAACGAAATCAAGTGGTAGATTTAGAAACTCAAAATCAAACGGCTAACGTTGGTCGACAAGCAGTTCCCCAACAGCAGCCTAGAGTAGTTGTAGTGGGAAGAGATGAACATCCTGACGAAGTTATACATAGGGTTAGGAGAGACAATTTGGCAACAGAAAACAATCTCACTGCCATGATAGAAAGAATAATCGCTAATAATGGCCTTAATACTGGACTTCGACGTCCAAACTACACATCCCCCATACCCGAATATATTATGCAAACAGAATTGCCAAGAGGTACCAAGGTACCCAAATTCACGAAATTTTCAGGGGACACTAGTGAATCAACGGTGGAACATATAGCCAGATATTTGACGGAAACAGGGGATCTAGCAGGGAACGAGGATTTGAGAATTAAATACTTCCCTAGTTCGCTAACAAAAAATGCTTTTGTTTGGTTCACTACCTTACCCCTAAATTCCATAGACGCATGGGCACACTTGGAGAGATTGTTCCATGAACAATTCTACATGGGTCAAACCAAGATAAGTCTGAAAGAATTGGCTAGCATCAAGAGGAAGTTCACGGAGCCTATAGATGATTACTTGAATAGGTTCCGTTTGTTGAAGTCAAGATGCTTCACAATTGTCCCAGAACATGAATTAGTCGAAATGGCTGCGGGCGGTCTAGACTATTCAATCAGAAAGAAACTAGATACCCAATACCTAAGGGATATGGCCCAATTGGCAGACAGGGTTCGACAAGTCGAACGACTGAAAGCAGAAAAGGCCAGAGCAAATAAAAATTACAAGAAGGAGAGGGTAGCATATATTGAAGCTGAAGACGTTGACGGCGAATCTTTCGAAGATTCATACAACGTGGAAGAGGTCGAAATAGACCTAGCTGAATTAAAAGAAGCACCACCTTATTCTTGCATGTTGCTCACCCCTTCTAATGGAAAAAATCCAGTTGAGAATGATAAAAGCGATAGATTTCCTAAGAAAACTTATACATTTGACGTCACTAAATGTGACAAAATATTCGATTTATTAGTAAAAGATGGCCAGATGATAGTGCCTCCTAATTCCAAAGTTCCTCCGTTAGAACAACGGAAGAAGCGAGGCTTTTGTAAATATCATGGTTTTTTAGGCCATAAAACCTCACAATGTTTTCTTTTCAGGGATCTAATTCAGAATGCTATCAAGGATGGACGTCTGAAATTCGCTGATAAAACAAAGAGTCATGACAGCCCCCACCCTAGAGCTCGAAGGGGCCTGACAGCCCCCACCCTAGAGCTCGAAGGGTCACATTCAAAATCCCTGCAGATATACCTAGGGATAGGTGGATGCAAGTTGGTGCGAGAACCAACAAATGGCGAAGTTGGGACCAAGGGGGAAGAACTGCAATGGCATATAGGAAGCAATTCCAGACTTCAAATCGAGAGATGTACAGGTTGGAGAATTATAAGGGCAAAAATCCTATGTCTAGATCCCAATGGAGAAGACACCAGAGGATGAAGAAGGCCCAGAGAGAATATAAACCAAAGGAGGTTGGAGAGTCTAGTAACAACAAAATCCCAATGCAGGGGGCAAGGACAAGTAAACCTCCGGTGGAACGCAAGTTGTTTGATTTTGAAAATGAGAAGGAAGAAGAAAATATGCATTCCAGCCCTTGGAAAGAAGACGATAGGATGACAAATGATTTCGACTCAGACGGAGTATCGTCTATAAACTTCAATTGCAATGTTGTGTCAGTACTCCCTCATGAGTTTAACCAAGAGACAGAAGCTGAAGATTGTGAGGAAGCTGATGCAGAAGAGATGGCAAGACACAGACCTGTGTGTTACTATATGCTAAACAATGGGGCAGTCGAAGAGTAGAACGCCTTCTTCGAGAGGCCTAATGAAGGTATGAGAAACCACCTAAAACCACTCTACATAAGGGCTAAGATTGAAAATGTGGGCATTAACAAAGTCCTAGTAGATGGGGGGTAGCAGTGAACCTAATGCCCCAGTACATGCTGAAGAGAATTGGTATGTTCGATACTGATATAAGGCCACATAACATGGTCCTGTCTAACTATGAAGGCAAAATAGGGCAAACTTTAGGAGTCATTCAAGTGAATTTAACTATGGGTTCGGTCACAAGGCCAACGATGTTCATGGTTATACCAGCAAAGGCGAATTACAATCTTTTGCTAGGAAGAGAGTGGATCCATGGAGTTGCTGCAGTGCCTTCGACAATGCATCAAAGATTAACCATTTGGAGGGAAGATGGTATAGTAGAAAACATTGAAGGAGATCAGAGTTACTACATGGCTGAAGTTAATCAAGTCAATAAAACCAGTTTCGACAGGAACTTGGCAACCATAGGGCCTTGCCATGCTGCGGAAGATAGATACACCCCAAATAAGAATGCTTTATACTATCTGTCTTTACACCCAAATGGGTTCCAATGGAATAGAGAAATAATGGACGGTCTAGAAGACACTGCACCAATGGAGCATTTGCCAACAAGACAGCCAACAGGCTGGGATGACGACGTTGATGATGTCTGAGTCATCCCTCTTTGAAAGGATTTCGGCTTACATAGCCGAGAACAAAATAAAGACGGCTCTCGAAGCCGAATTATTAAACATGATTGTCGATGCAATTCAAAGAGAGGCAGAAACAACGGGTTCTGGGATACATTCGATCCCTCAATCTCCTAAAGATACGGTTCAAGTTGAAAAGATCTCAGGTGAAGAGGCGAGTCAAAGGCTGGACGCGATCTATGATGAAGAACCTTTGGGATTCGAGAAAGACCCAATGGCTTCAAATATAAAGATGTTAGCCCAAGATCCACTCGAAGAAGTAAATCTTGGAGACGTAGACCAGAAGAGGGTAATGTATGTCAGTGCAAAATTAGAGCCAGTTTTGAAGTCAAGGGTCATTGCGTTATTGAAAGAAAACAAAGATTGCTTCGCTTGGGATTACGACGAGATGCCTGGTTTAGGGAGGGATTTGGTCGAACTAAAGCTGCCCATAAAGGAAGGAAAAAAGCCCATCAAGCAAACTCCTAGGAGGTTCGCACCAGAGATTCATTCGAAGATCAAAGCAGAGGTCGAGAGACTTCTACGTTGCAAGTTCATCAGAACTACAAGGTATGTTGAATGGATTGCTAATATTGTGCCGGTTATTAAAAAGAACGGTTCATTAAGAGTATGCATAGATTTTCGTGATCTGAATACAGCAACTCCTAAGGATGAATATCCCATGCCTGTGGCAGAAATGCTAGTAGATTCATCCGCAGGCTTCGAATACTTAAGTATGTTGGATGGATATTCTAGGTATAATCAGATCTTCATTGCAGAAGAAGATGTGTCCAAAACAGCGTTTCGTTGCCCAGGGGCAATAGGCACCTACGAATGGATTGTAATGCCGTTTGGTCTAAAAAACGCTGGAGCAACTTATCAAAGAGCAATGAATTCTATATTCCATGATTTTATAGAAACTTCCATGCAAGTATACATAGATGACATTGTTGTAAAATCTGTCTCAGATCACAGTCATCTGGACCATCTAAGCCAATCAATCGAAAGAATGAGAAAACATGGCTTAAAGATGAATCCCTTTAAATGTGCTTTCTTTGTGCAGGCCAGAGATTTCCTGGGCTTCGTAGTCCACAAAAAGGGAATAGAAATTAATCAGAATAAAACAAAGGCTATTATGGAAACAAAGCCTCCATCCACGAAGAAATAACTACTGTCTTTACTAGGAAAGATAAACTTCTTAAGAAGATTTATCTCTAACTTGAGTGGACGCACGCAAGCTTTTTCCCCCTTACTTCGACTCAAGCAAGGAAGGTTTGAATGGCATGCTGAACATCAAGAAGCTTTCGAAAAAATCAAGTAATACTTGATGCATCCACCATTATTGTCTCCCCCAAATGGGAAGAAGCACATGCGCCTGTATATTTCAGCTTTAGATAATACAATAGGCAACATGTTGGCTCAAGAACACGACAATGGCATCGAAAGAGCCATTTATTACTTAAGTAGAGTACTCAATGATGCAGAGACTAGGTATAGCGCAATAGAAAAACTCTGCCTTTGTTTATATTTCTCTTGTATCAAACTCAAGTATTATATAAAGCCAGTTGATGTTTATGTTTCGTCTCATTGTTATGTTATTAAACATATGCTATAAAAACCAATATTGCATAGTCGAATTGGCAAGTGGGCTTTGGCCCTTACTGAGTACTCTTTAATATTTCAACCCCTTAAGGCAATGAAAGGAAAAATCGTATCAGATTTCATTGTGGACCATGCAGTGGTTGAGAAGCCTCAACAATATGTAGAATTGAATCCCTAGAAGTTATACTTCGATGGTTCGACCCATAAAGAAGGAAGCGGCGTTGGAATACTAATAATTTCTCCTGATGGAATTCCAACAAAGCTCAAGTACAAGATTGAAGGTCCCTTATGCTCCAACAACGAAGCTGAATACGAAGCACTGATCGCTGGACTTGAAGCTTTGTTAGAATTGGGGGCAACCAGGGTCGAAATTAAAGGAGACTCCGAACTAGTGATTAAGCAACTGACATGGAATACAAATGTATCAAAGAGAATTTGATCATGTATTTTGTCATAGCAAATAGGCTCCTTAAAAAATTCGAGTATGTGGAGTTAAATCATGTCTCAAGGTTGAATAATCAAGAAGCGAATGATTTGGCACAATTAGCTTCAGGATACAGGGTATCAAAGGAAAAACTAGAAGAACTGATCGAAGTAAGAGGCAAAGCAATGGCCACGAAGCTTTCTCCAAGTGATCTGGAGAACTCACAATTAGGTTTCGCTAACAAAGAGGAGTCTGAGGTTTTAAATATAGACTCTTTAGCAGAGACAGATTGGAGGAGTCCAATTGTGAACTATTTAAAAGACCCTTCGACAGACACAGATAGAAAGGTAAAGTATCGAGCCTTATCATACTTCCTGATGGGAAATGAATTGTTTAAGAAAACCCCTAAAGGAGTTTTGCTAAAATGTCTGGGTGAAGCGGAAGCATATTTGGCTCTCTCAAATGTACATAGTGGAGCATGTGGAGCACACCAAGCGGGGCACAAAATGAAATGGCTTTTGTTTAGATATGGAATGTATTGGCCTTCTATGTTAAAAGACTGCATAGAATTTGCAAAAGGATGTCAAGAGTGTCAGAAACACGCAGGTATTCAACATGCTCCCGCAAATGAATTAAGTTCAATAATAAAATCATGGCCTTTCAGAGGTTGGGCACTAGACTTAATTGGGGAAATTCACCCCAAGTATTCCAAAGGTCAAAGATATATCTTAGTAGGAATAGACTACTTCACAAAATGGGTCGAAGCGATACCACTTACAAATGTGGATCAGGAGGCTGTGATTGAGTTTATTCAAAGACACATTATATATAGATTCGGAATCCCGGAAATTATAACCACAGATCAAGGATCAGTGTTTACTAGTAGAAAGATGCAAGAATTCGCCAAAGAAATGGGGTTCAAATTGTTTACTTCTACACCTTACTACGCTCAGGCAAATGGACAAGTTGAAGCAGCAAATAAGATGATAATTGGTCTCATAAAGAAACACGTAGGGAAAAAACCTAAGAGCTGGCATAAAACTTTGGACCAAGCACTCTGGGCCTGTCGAACGTCGCCAAAAGAAGCTACAAACACTACACCTTTCCAGTTGACGTTCGGACTCGATGCAGTGCTCCCAGTTGAGATATACTTGCAATCAGTCCAGATCCAAAGACAGACAGAAATTCCTCCAAACATGTATTGGGAATTGATGATGAACGAATTAGTGGATTTGGACGAAGACAGACTTCGAGCGTTGGAGATGATAAAAAGACAAAAAGAAAGGGTGTCGAGAGCATACAATAAAAAGGTGAAAGGTAAAACATTTATTAATAATGACTTAGTTTGGAAAGTTATTTTACCTATAGATCAAAAGAATCAGGTTTTGGGCAAATGGTCCCCACACTAGGAAGGACCCTTTCGAATTTTAAAAGTATTCTCAAATAATGCTTATGAGATAGAAGAGTTGGCAGAAGATCGCAGGATCTTAAGAGTGAATGGGAAGTATCTGAAAAGATACAAACCAATCATGCACGTAGTAAAAATTGCAAAAACGTAGGTATTTAAAGTATGCTACGTAGGCCAAAATGGTTAAACAAACACCAAAATGGCTTCGTGTCCGAGTGAGATATGTAGTAAATAAAGTAAGAAGACGGAGCAATGTCAAAATATATTTCATTACGATTAGAAGAGTACATTCATTTTTGGAAGGTTGTGTTTCCATGAACAACAAAGGCTACAAAAATAGAAGCATACTAGAGGCTATCAAAAGGAACATTCAAAATTATGAACAATAAAACTAAGACCTATAACGCCTCCATCAAAGCCTCAAACAACGCACCCTTTAGTTGATCATTTGTTCTATACCTTCCAAGGACACCAGGGGCAAGCTTTTTGCTTCGAAAAGATCTAGAGATCCTTCCATACGCATTCTTCTCACTATACCCTTTTTGAGAAACATGTAGGACAACAATCTTCCATAAGGAAGACATGTCACTACGCCTTGACGAGAGGCAGCCATAGCAACAGCTTCGACAAGTTGCTTGAAGATCAGCAATGGAAAGTTGATTTTCCTTCCCCGGAGAGCACAAAGTATGAACTCCAGATCTTCCATCATGATGCTGTCTTGGTCCTGGTTTCGTGGACGAAAGTTGCCCACTAAAAGTTGATGCCAAATCCTAATGATCTTAGCACTAAAAGGATCATTGGCCATGAGGGCCCTCAAGACATCAGAGGTAGTCATGTTAATGATGTTATCATCAAACGCTTCTCCAAGATTATCACACCTCAGCAGTTTAGAGATAGTTGAGGGAGTAATGGTAATAGGAGCTCTTCGAACCTTAGACACAATGGTGGTTCTCCCTTCTGGATCTATGCGGAGGGACGAAAACATCCAGAAGTCTGCCAGCATGTTGGGATAAACGGACCCCTCAGGATTCCCTGGTAAAACTGGAGTTGTTGGTTGGCAAAGAATGCGTCAACATTGATGTGGTTCTCATCGAACTCTTCCACAGAAGGTTTGAATTCCTTTTTGATGGAGGACCTGATGGTAGCGTAAGTCAAAGGTTGTGTCATTTTGAGGAAGAGAGTACAAGAAGTTCTTCAAACTCTGTATTTAAAAGAGTATAAGGGGAGGAGAGGAAACTTTGATAAGAATTTGGTAAGAGAATGAAGAAATGAGTAGAATACTAAGCCTTATATAGAGTACGTTGGCCATAAAAGAGTGTTTTTTTTTTAAGTTTTGATTGGACCGCGTTTGGTTTCCCCAAGAGAAGTTATGGAGTTCGCCGTTTCCCGCCTTAGAAGTTGAAGTGTAATCATTTTAGAAACTGATACACGCACGTCCCAAGTAGACGTTTTGAAAAGTGATGTCATCATTTAATGACAGTTGCGGCTAAGGGAGTGGAAACGTCAAGTCTAGGCTTAAAGAGGCTGCGAGGAGTAATTATGCCACATAGATACACTATCAAGGTCATTATGACAGCTAAAAAAATAAATAATAAGTAAATTTTTTGACAATTTAAGAATTGTTAAAACATTATTTATGATAGTTGCAAAATATAACATATAGATAATGGGAAGGAAAAGTGTGCATATATTCCTAGACTAATTATCAACACACAAAAAAAAGACAAAGTGCTAAACTCAAAAGATGTTACAGAAATTGGAACAATTAGTAAAAGTCCTTAGGAAGACTATCTTTCATTTTGGCATATTGAGAAGCCCACAACGTCAGACGATGTTTGATTAGTGCTTGTTGTTTGTTCAGTTCTTCGATCTTTGGCACTAACTTCTGTACCATCTCGAGATGTTAAATTCCTGACTGTGCCACTTCGTTCAACTCATGCTGCTGAGATTGTTTGATCTCTTCTTGACGGGATTTAGCGTTGCTTATTTTTTCCTCGAGGCGTTTAATTTTCTTCTCCCAGGATTTGATGTTTGTCTCACAAGTTTTGTATTCTTCTTGGCCTTTTGTGTGCTCAAGCTCAAGGGCACTAGCCTTGTCTGTGGCGTTGTTGGCAGCTTTCCACGAAGAATTGTGAGAAATCATTTTCGCCTTGAGTTTTTCATCAACATCCCGTTTGCGAAGATTATCAGCTTGAAGTTGATCCAGAAGAGAACTTAGCGAGACAATTACGTCGGAGACTTCATCTGAGACCTGGAGTAGATCGACTTTCTTCAAAAGGTTGATCAAACCAAAACAGCTGGTGGAGTCCTTGCGCAGAGTTTCAATAAGATTGGTCTCAAAGAGCTTTTCCTTTATCTGACGAAGGAGCGTTGGAATGTCATTCTCCTTACCACCGTCCGTAAAAAAAGTCGAAGAAGGATCGAGCCGGATAGGCGAAATACCCTTAGCATTCATCATAGCCTTGAGAAAGCTCACGGGATTAGTATCTTTGAGTTGCTCCAGTTCTGTAGGAGTAAGCACTGCAGTGGTCTGCTTCGAAGTAGCCATAGGAGTAACTATATTCCCGAGAGTCGAAGTTTCATTATTGCCAGGAGGAGGCAAGTTAGAGGTTTCATCTGCATCTTCATGTTCAGAGACAGTGTCTTCATTCTCGATTGGCTGGTTGACTATGTTGCCACTATTTGAATTTTGTGGGTTCTCTTCCATGTCTTTATCTCGGTGAGTAACTGGTGAAGCTTCGTTCGAATGACTTTCCTCAACACGCACAGGGGAGACGATGGTCACGATAGGTTGAACATCTTTGAGGATTTCAGAAAGGGCAGGAGATTTATGTTGAGGGACACCTGTTACGTAAATCAAAGTTTATTAGGACAAGAAGCCATCAAAGAGTTGTTTGTTAATCAAAGAGACAAATGCATACCTTGAAGGTTGCCAAGATCAATGCTGAGGTTTGAAGTGTTGAGATCAAAAGTAGTGGTGCCCACGTCATCCTGTATCAACAAAATAAGAGATGAACTCGGCTGTTGAAGTTAAGTATAAAAAGTGATTATGTTATAAGGTCCAAATACCTTGTTTGGGATGTTATCTGGGCTCGAGTTATGGCTTTCCACAACTGGAATAGCACAAGCGACCTTTAAAGATGATTCATCAGAAGATATCTTATCACTCGATGAAGTGAGTTTCGAAGTTCCAGACTCCTTTTCTTTAGTTAAAGGAATAGCAGCCTTCTGTCTTTTCTTCGCTGCTTGTCTGGTACGAGGGGGAGATTTATCTTCATCATCTGAAATATTGGTGGGAGAAACTTTCCGCTTTGAAGGGGTCGGAGGCTTCGAACTCTAGAAATGCACAGTAATCAAAGTAAGCAATATTCATAAAATTGCACAAGTCAGAATGTAAGGTATGAATATACCGTGAGTTTTTTGTCGGTAGTGACGGAGTCACTCCCACTTGTCTTGGTGCTTTTCGAAGCTCCAACGCCTTTCTGTGCAGGGGTTTCCTTGATACTTTTCTTTCGAGTAACAGCTGTGAATAAGATAGAAATCAGTATTTGAGTAAAGAAAGAAAGTTAGTCGAAGGATTGTCTAAACCCCAACCTTCAGGTATTGGAGTCAAGACACGAACGTGCTCAAGATCGATATGAAGATGTCCTTTGAAAGTATCCAGGGTATGCTTAGTCGGGACCACTCGTTCAGCGTGTTTTTTAGATTGTTCCTGAAGGATTTTAATGGCATTCCCACACACAAACCAGTCTGGAAAAGGAGGACTTAGAGCCACACCAAAATCAGCACTAGGTAGTGGAGGGAATTTTGGAGGATTAAGTTCAAAAGCCACTTCATAACGTAGTTCAGGTCGAACATACGTGGGCAATTTCAACTTATACAGTTTAGCAGAAAACTTTTCGCGTAAAGTGACCGCAGCTTCACGAACGGTCCGACTAAGGTCATCAAGCCTGTAGATAGTTTCAAAGAATTTTTGAAAGGCTTGGATTTCTTTAATATGAGTTGAAGTACCTCTATGGAAGTTCGCCTGCACATCAACAAAAGCTTCAGTTAGTTCTTGAGTAAGGCTCTCAGCATCGAAGATTTGCGTAGTATAGTAATCTGTCCACCATTGATGAAAATCTATGGTAGAATAAAAAGCAGGTTCGAAAGAGACGGGAGAGAGAGTGGTGATGCCAACATATTTGGAGATTTTAAACTCATATTCATCTTCCGCTAGATGCAGAGTGTGTAGACACATGTGATTCCTTTTGTCGTACATACACTTTGGTTTCAGTTGAACCAATCCAAATTGCCTCGATACCAGATTTGGTTGGTAGCAAAGAAGACAGCAATGACTTTTGGGAGATCGAAGTCGGTGGTATAACAGCTTTGGGGTAAGGAAAGCCTCCCAGATAACCATGGATTCGGCTTGTTGATCTGGAGACATTGCTGGAAATTCTCGAGTAAACCACTCAGGACCCACTTTCCTTTGCACAAATGGAGCCATGGAGGGGCTAAATTGATAACGTTTAGCGAACATCATCATGTATGCTAGGAAGGTTTCACGAAGCTTGCCCGTTTCTTCTTTTGGAGTCAGGTGAGCCAATCTAGTTCCTTCTACCGTTCGATTTTTTATGGCCGGATCTTCTTCATTTACAACACCTTTGTATGGGAGATGAGTTTCGAAAGTGGCATTGAGCCATAACTGCAACAACCAGAAGGGACCAGCAAAGAGAAGAGATCCTGTTTTATAGTTCTTAACCAGGTCTGTTGCTTCACCTAGATTCTCGTAGAGAAATCCTAAAATTAGCTGGCTTAAGTTTAACTTTTTCCCAGCATTTATCTGGTTAGCCATACAAAGATATCTCTTTGCTACTTGTATAGACCTAGAACAAAAAACGCATCTCGAAAGCCAGAGTGCTAGAAATGCAATGTGTTCTTCATCTGTGACTTCTGTGGTCGTTTGGACATGGTATCTTTGGATAAAAGCAGTATAAGTGACTGTTGCTTCATTAAAGTGGATGGTGTCAGTATCCATGAAGTTGGGATCGAAGGTTTCTCCAGTTGGTCGAAGCCCTGTGATAGCGGCTATGTCGAAGAGAGTAGGGGTAACCATTCCACATGGAATGTGGAAAGTATTGTGAGAAGCATCCCAGAAATGAACTGACGCTACTAGCATGGTTTGGTTATATTTTAAACCTGGCTTGGATAACTGGATTAGGTCATAAATAATTAGTTGATTCCAAAAAGAAGCCTTTTGTTTTTCCACTTTAGTTAGCCAAGCGTAATACAGGTCGGGATCTTTTGCTAAAGGGATTGACCTAAAGACTTTCACAAAATTGGTTACATAGTTTAACCTAAGTTTTTCTAAAGTCATAGTGGCTTCAATCAAAGTACCATCTACATTCTCAGTCTTAGCTAAGAGTGGGTGGCCATCTTCATCTATTTTGTTCTTGCTAACCAAGGGCCTAGTTTTATAATAAGCAGGAAAAAATTTACCCAAAGAAGGGTTATTTCCTCCAGGTAAAGGACCCATGAAGGCGTGAATTTTCCCACAAAGTTCAAAAGGAATGATTGCCTGAGAAGCGTAGATAGCACGAATTTCTGCGGCATTTGGGTCTGGAATATGTTGTTGATTCCCTATTTGTGTAGGATTTTGAAGCTACTGAATAGGTTGGAGAACATTTGAAGTTGAAGAAGACGCCATGGATGAGATTGCTTTAAGAACTGGGTTAAACGAAACCAAAAGGGATTTCTTTTCTGTGATGATAGTAGGAGAATAGAAGTGAAAGTTATGTGAGGGTAAAAGTTCAAGTATTTAAAGGTTTAACGGAAACCCTTTCAAATCTTTTGGGTAAAGGTCAAAGGACACGCGACAAGCGTTGATTTAATCTAACGGCGGTCGAATAGTTGTTAGCCTTACTCCTAGTATATAGGAGTAATGATCATAAAGTAATGACAGAACGTGGGAATGCAAGTTTTGAGGAGACGTTTTTGAGAATGACAAGACATTTTGAAAGTGGAGTCATAAATGATTATGACGTTAGTCAGTTGTCTTGGAACTCTAAAAAATGAGTAAAACGAAATCTCGTCATAACAAGAAACGCCTATTTCTCTTGTTTTCGAAACAGGCGTTTATTGGGGGCAATTTGTTAGCTGGAGATTTCGTTTAGAGAAAATATTCTTTGAAGAGTTAGAATTCGAAGAAAGATGGTTACTGATGACAATTTCTGAGATTGAATATGGCTACTGATGGCCATGTTTCGAGGATGTTGTTTAAGTTGAAGTAAAGATGATTAGAATTGGAGCTAATTCGAAGTGAACTGTCTTTAAGACTTAGACGTTTTGCAAAATACGAAGGGTACTGAAGCTTGACGTGTTTTCGTGGCATTCTCGGTTCTGATCACGTTGCCACATATCGAAAGAGGATTCAGGCGGGAGGATTTGAATTTCGAAATAGTCTGTGTAACCGAACAAGGACAGATGGCATCCTAGGGATTCATGTGAGCAACGTGGCATCAGATTAGTGTAGGACCGTTAGGGTCGAAATTAGTATAAATAAGGGTCTTAATGTTAGGATTCCGGGTGTTCATTTTATACAAATCACTCACAAATTACTCAAGTATCAAGTGTTAAGAGAACGAGTTCGCTAAGAAATGTACGTATGACACCAACACCATTTTAAATACATTTGTATCTTTCTTTATTCAAGTATCTTTCCAATTCCTTTATTGTTTTCGTTTAACTTTCATTTCGAAGCATTTTACGTTTCTGCATTTAACATTATTGCACGTTATATTCTTGCACTTTATATTTCTGCAGTTTACACGCTTTTTATGTTTTCTTTGTCGAAGTTATATTAACATGTATAACAAGTGTTGTTTCACATGAATAGTCATATGATCATATCACAAACGAGTTTTCGAAGAAAGAACAAACAAATATGGACCAAATCATATCAAAAGACAATTGTTTGACTATGTCCTAGGATCGATCTAGTCGATCCTGCGAGTAACCAAAGTATATTTTATAGTTTGGAGAACTAGCGGTTGTTTACCGGAAATCATCGTAAATAATTCTGAATATAACATGCAGTATTTATTGCTTCTACCCAGCAATGCTTAGCCATATTGGTTTCATTGATTATGGTTCTGGCCATTTCTTGTAGAGTCCTATTCTTTCGCTCTACAACTCCATTTTGTTGTGGAGTTCTAGGGCAAGAGAAATCATGGGAAATGCCATTTTCTTTGAAATAAATCTCAAAGAATCTGTTCTCAAATTCGCCACCATGATCACTTCTGACCTTTATGATTTTACATTCTTTCTCAGATTGAATCTGAGTGCAAAAGTCAAAGAACACTATATGAGACTCATCCTTATGTTTCAAGAACTTTACCCATGTCCATCGGCTATAATCATCTACGATGACTAATTGATATTTCTTCCCTCTGATAGATGCTGTTTTGACTGGGCCAAACAGATCAATGTGCAGAAGTTCTAGCGGCCTAAAGGAAGAAAAAACATTCTTAGACTTGAATGCAGGTTTGGAAAACTTCCCCTTCTGACATGCTTCGCAAAGAGCATCTGATTTATATTTCAGATTAGGGAGTCCTCTAGCCAGATTTAGTTTGTTAATCTGATAAATCTTTCTCAAACTAGCATGGCCTAATCTTCTGTGCCAGACCCATTGTTCTTCGCTAACAGACATAAGACAAGTTACCTTCTGATTCTTAAGATCTTGAAGATCAATCTTGTAAATGTTGTTCTTTCTCTTTCCTGTAAATAGGATTGAGCCATCCTTCTGACTTACAGCTTTGCAAGACTTTTGATTGAAGATTATGTCATAACCATTGTCACTTAATTGACTTATGGACAATAAGTTATGAGTTAATCCATCTACAAGAAGTACATTAGTTATGGAAGGAGAGTTACCAATACTTATGGTTCCTGAGCCAATGATTTTGCCCTTCTGATCTCCTCCAAACTTGACTTCTCCAGCAGACTTAAGCCCCAGGTCTTGGAACATAGACCTTTTTCCTGTCATGTGCCGCGAGCACCCATAGTCCAGGTACCATGACATGTTTTGCTTTGTCTTCTTTGCTGCCAAGGATATCTGCAACAGAAATTATCTTCTCCTTAGGTACCCACATTTTCTTGGGTCCTTTCTTGTTAGTTCTCCTCAAGTTCTGATTGAACTTGGGTTTAGCATGATAAACAACAGGAGGTACAGCATGATATTCCTTAGGTTGAGCAACATGATATTTTCTATTTTGTGTCACATGCTTCTTAGTGTGTGTTATGTGAAAGCTTTTGGCATGTGATGTGAGCCTAATATCATGGGAGTGGCCATACTTGAACTTATCATACAATGGCTTGTATGTGATTTTCATATCATCTACAGGTTCAAGTTTGTATGGGGTTTCACCCTCATAACCTATGTCAACTCTCTTGTTTCCACTTACAGCATATATCATAGAGGCAAGTTGACTTCTACCAATACCTTTAGATAAGAATTTCCTGAAACTCAAGTCATATTCTTTAAGAATATTGTTCAAGCTTGGAATAGATTTTTCTGAACCAGAAGATGACTCAGCATCTTTGAATCGTCTTAAAACTTTTTCTTTGAGTTCAGAATTTTCTAATTCAAGCTTCTTAGTTTCAGATACAAAGAGCTTTCTCAGCTTTTTGTACTTGATACTAAGCTTAGCCTTGATTTCAAGAATTTCAGCTAAACTGGAAGCTAGCTCATCTCTAGATAGATCAGAAAATACCTCTTCAGAGTCAGAGTCTGATTCTGATGTAGATTCTGATTCAGCATCCACAGTAGCCATCAGCGTTATGTTGGCTTGCTCGTCTTCAGAGTCTGATTCTGATTCTGATGAATCTGAATCATCCCAAGTTGCCATAAGACCTTTCTTCTTCTGGAACTTCTTCTTGGGCTTCTCCCTCTGATGCTTTGGACACTCACTTTTGTAGTGACCTGGCTCCTTGCACTCAAAGCACGTGACCTTCTTTTTGTCAGATCTTCTGATTCCAGAAGATTCTCCTCTTTCAGGCTTTTTGGAACTCCTGAAGTTCTTGAACTTCCTTTGTTTGCTCTTCCAGAGTTGGTTTACCCTTCTGGAGATCATGGGCAGTTCATCTTCTTCCTCTTCTGATTCTGATTCTTCAGAATCTTCTTCTTCAGCCTGAAAAGCGTTAGTGCATTTTTTATTTAAAGATTTTAATGCAATAGACTTACCTTTCTTTTGAGGTTCATTAGCATCCAGCTCTATTTCCTCAAAGCGCTGATAAGCTCTTCCAAAGAGACTTCATTCAGATTCTTTGCTATCTTGAATGCAGTCACCATTGGGCCCCATCTTCTGGGCAAGCTTCTGATGATCTTCTTGACATGATCAGCCTTTGTATATCCCTTGTCAAGTACTCTTAATCCAGCAGTTAGAGTTTGAAATCTTGAGAACATTGTTTCAATGTTTTCATCATCCTCCATCTTGAAGGCTTCATACTTCTGGATTAGTGCAAGAGCTTTAGTCTCCTTGACTTGGGCATTTCCTTCGTGAGTCATCTTCAAGGATTCAAAGATGTCATGGGCAGTTTCTCTGTTTGATATCTTCTCATATTCAGCATGATAAATAGTATTCAGCAGAATAGTCCTAGACTTGTGATGATTTTTGAATTGTTTCTTTTGATCATCACTCATTTCTTGTCTTGACATCTTTACTCTTCTAGCATTTAAAGGATGTCTATAACCATCCACAAGAAGATCCCATAAGTCACCATCTAGACCAAGGAAGTAACTTTCCAATCTATCTTTCCAGTATTCAAAGTTTTCACCATCAAATACTGGTGGTCTATAATATCCATTTCCATTGTTGTGTTGATCATTTGAAGTAGAAGTCGATTTAACAGTATCAGCCATAGCGTTTTTCTCTTCCTGAATCTTTTTCTAACACGGTTAAGTGTTTGCACCTAGAACCGGCGCTCTGATGCCAATTGAAGGATAGAAAAACACTTAGAAAGCGGGGTTTGAATAAGTGTGACTTTAAAAACTCTTAAGATAAAAACAATGAACACAATATTTTTATCCTGGTTCGTTGTTAATGAAACTACTCCAGTCCACCCCCTTAGAGTGATTTACCTCAACTGAGGATTTAATCCACTAATCAATCTTGATTACAATGGTTATCCACTTAGAAACACTCTAAGTCTTCTAGAGTATTCTGATCACAACCTGATCACTCTAGGAATACACCACTTAGAAACTTCTAACTCTTCTAGAGTCTACTGATCACAACTTGATCACTCTAGGAACCTTTTACAAATCAATGTAAAATAAATGTTTACAAGAGTATTCAAATGCTTCTTAGAAAGCTATAATCACAACTGTGATATTTCTCTTAAGTTCTATGCTTAAATCTCACTATGATATTACAAGAGAAGTGAGGTTGAAGATGAAGTTTGAGAGCTTTTGAATTTGACAGCGTTTTTGTATTTTTGCGCAAGAGTTGTGTATTCAGCTTCTCATCAGAACTTCTATTTATAGACGTTTGAGAAGATGACTGTTGGGAGCATTTAATGCGTTGCGTGTTCCGTACTGCTCTGCATTTAATGTTTCACTTTTTTTTCAACTACCTCGAGCCTTGCTTTTACTGCTTCTACTGACTTTGCCTTTTGTAGCTTCTAACATTCCTTTTATCAGTCAGAGTAGCCTGTCATCTTGTACTTGCTTCTGATCTGATGTTTGTAGATACAACGTTTGAATAATCAGAGTCAAATAGCTTGGTGCAGAGCATCTTCTTGTCTTCAGACTTTGAAGTGCTTTAGCGTGATACCATAAGAACTTAAGTGCTTCTGCTTCTGATCTCATATTCTTCTGATGCTTCATAGACCATGTTCTGATTCTGCTTGACCATCTTCTGATGTCTTGCGAGAGCATGTTCTGATGTTGCATTCTTGAACCTTCTGAGTCAGTGCTTCTGGCGCTGAATTGTGCGTACTCCTTATATAATTCCTTAATTGGAAAATGTAAAGGATTAGAGTACCACATTGTCTTATACAAAATTCATATACATTGTTATCATCAAAACAAGAATATTGATCAGAACAAATCTTGTTCTAATAGCATCTTGTAGAAATCTTCTTTCTCTTATTTTTTTGTCCTCTTCAGCTTCAGCTTCATAATGTTGCAACAACTTTTTCTTTGCTTTGATTGAGCTTCGGCTTCTTCGCATTTGAGTAGTAGCATTACAACTTTAGCATTTGCAACGAACAACATCTTTGGCTTTGGCTTTGTAACTAGCAGCATCTTTTGCTTTTTTCTATTGCAGTTGGCACCAATAAATTTGGCTGCTGGCGTCGAGCAGCTTTTCTTCCGAAGTCTTGATCTTCATTTATAGTCTTCATAGAAAGATAAGTTGTGAGGATGGAAAAGTCTTTTTCTTAAAGCCAACAGTTACTTTCCAAAAGATATAAGTGTAGGTGTTAAATTGTAGAACATGTTACTTTCTTATCCTGTAGCTTGCAGCTTTGACATGATGGCGTGAAAGACAGCTTTTGAATAGCATGAATGTCTTTATAAGTGTGAGTTGTTGAGTAGACTGTTATACTGAATCTTCTTGAGAAAGTTTCTTGATCTTATCTTCAAATGATGTACTTCTGATTCTGAAGTAGTAAGCTTGGAAGAGATCACTTTCTTTTTTTTTGTTCTTCTGATGATGTATCTAATGAGTATTTTAGAAACTACTTTGTTAGGATATCATAAGAGCATCAGAACAAATAGGAACAAAACTTTGTCCTTTAGAAATAATGACAGCAGCCTTTCTGAAGTATGACGCAGAATTTCCTAGATCAAATATGTATCTAAAAAAATAACTGATTTGAGAGTAAGACAACACGAGCAATACAAGCAATAGTGTTAGAGTCTTTCAGAATAGAAAAATGGCTTTAGATAATAATGCAATAACATATCTAAGGAACATGTCTAGATATTTGAACAAGAGTCATCAACTAATCTGTATTTCTGATCTGTATCAATTGATCTTGACTATGTCTTTAGAGTAACGAGCAATAGCTCTTCTGACGAACATATCTTGACATCTGATCTTTGAAACAATAGCTTGTATCTGATGTAGACTTTGTTTCTGATATGAAGCAACAACTTCTAGTTGACCTATTTCTTCTTGAGACTCCTGAAGCAACAACTTGTTGAGAAGTACACATGAGATCCCATTTTGATTAACATCCAACATTCCATAGAACTACTGATGTTTCTTCAGAAGTGAAGTGAATAGTCTTTATGACGACAACATATCTGATGATTCTTTAGACAACAATCCTATATCATACAGAGCTTCTGATCAGCACACTTAAGAAAACATTAGAAACACAATTGTTTTCATATAAAATATATGTGTTGTTATCATAAAAACTTAGCGATAAAATGTAGAACCAAATCTTGTTCTAACAAAATCAAGATGATGGAATACACTCAAGAGTCAAAAGAATCAAGAAATTGTCAGGAAAAATGTGTTTTTTCAGGAAAAATCCGAGAAGGAAGAAATTGTCAAGAAATTTAATGAGTTGATTCAACTATTAAAAGATGATGGAATACACTCAAGAGTCAAAAGAATCAACTTAAGTCTCAAATTACTTATTTAGAGGGTTGATAAGAGTTTTCCAAATTTAAGAGATTGACAACCCTTCTTTATTATTATTGATGAATCATTTGCGTTTTAAGCAAAATAGGTGCAATATGAACAAGAAGGGTTGTCAAAAGAAGTCTACTAAAGTTAAAACTCAACCCAAGGCCCACAAATATAAGGAAAGCTAAAAATAAGAAGGATAATCAATTAGTCTAATCAATTAGTCTAATCGATTCGAGCCTCTTTGCGTTTTAAATTTTAAGTTGAATCAGATTGTATCTTGACCTCCAAGCAAATCAAATCACAACATTAATGAAGAACGTGCGAAATCTTCAAAATCATCAACAAATACTCGATTCGTTCCCTTATATAATCGATTATCACACACATTTCGGAAAAAAATTCACTCAATATTTTTAGGCCAAACATTCAACTATTTTGTGGAGTTTTTACAAGCCTAAATATTCAGAAATAAAATTATAAATAGGTACTCCTATTCCTTTCTTTTGCATCATATTTTTTCTCTTTTCTTCCTAGGCTTCTCAATGCTTGCTTTTCCTTCTTACCTTGCATGACTCTGCTAAGAACGATCATGGTGGTTGGTTGTCTTTTTTGACGCTGAAAGTCTCAGGGGGAGTATGGCTACCTTTCCTTCCTTCACAATGAAAGCATTTTCTTCATGCCTTTTCCTCCTCTTAAGACGGTGAAACTCAAGGAGAGTATGACTACCTTTCCTTCCTTCAAGACCGAGGGAACGAATATGGTGCCTATGTCGATGAATTGGGGATTTTTGGACCTCTTCAACATCCTTTCCCAGTTCTAGAATAGTTGTTATGAGCAAGGACGCCTTTTGCACAGTGTTGTTCCTCGGATTGGCATTTTGTAAACTTTCTTTGATCCGAGTTAGTCTTTCCACCAAGGCCTAAGAGTTCTTTTGTTAAACCATATAGTCCATATTGTTCAACATTTCATCAGCTCCTTGCAAGCAAAAATTAGTGTGTAAGAGTTAAAATTCGGGGAGTGTTTCTCGGTAGGACATCGTAGGCGATAACGGAGGTCTGTGTGAAGGTTCACATAGATAAAACTACGATGTATATCAGGGTAACGAAGGTGGTGGAAACACTCCTTGATCTTCCCTAAAATGGACACAATTCTACGGTGGGGGAACAAATGGAACAATTGTCACAACTTAATCGTCTGTCCCTTATGGAGTAGGCGGAAGATGCCTGGTAGCTTCAGCGGCTGCAGCGGCTTGTCGTTGGATGGCAGAGCAAGTACATTTGGAGACTTGCATTATTGATGGATCAAAAGTAGGATAACTTGAATTTGACTCTAACAAAATTGATCAAGAAATGAAGATATGAGCTTTGATTGAAGGAGATATGAATTTTAATCTTAAGAAATTTGGTTGTATCGAGGGAAGTTAGGTCTTGGAAAATTGTAGGAATCACAAGACGATTCCCATAGACGGCCCAAATGTTCTACTCTGAACTAGGTGATGATTAGAAAGATAGGGTTCACAGTTTATTTCAATGGTTCACTAATTCTGATGCACTCGCGAGGGGATGAACTGCAAGATTAACATTCCAACACTTAAGTTAGTTAGAGAGGGAGGAATAAAATTTGAATGAAAATGATTTCAATCATTGTGAAATGACACGGTTTTCTTCTTAAATAAGAGAATTGGTTAGCAACCGAACAAATAGGATTAAGCGCAATATGCGAGCAAGCGTTTGATCAATCTAGACTGTTGGAATAGTGCTTATGAAGTAGATTATCTGTTCGGATGGGAGAAAAGGTTCGCCTACTCATCGTTGAATGTTGCTTCAAATTACTATTGGGCTTCCACGCTTCCTGTATTTTGCGGACGACCTCGAACATATTTCATTTTGAATAAAGTATTTAATTTATTAAAATTCAATATAAGTGATTTTTTTATAATCTTTAAACTTAATATCGCATAAAATTGGTCATAATATTTGCTTTTATCAATGCCCATTTATTAAAATATTCCATTCTTAAAAAATGAATATTTTTAAAGTTTTGCACAAAGATTATAAAATATAGTTTCGTTAAGACAACTCACTTGATAGAAGATGTAGGGGTCAGTGATATCTTATTTATTCACTTTTAAAAGGATAAATTTCAACTAGGGGTAGGAATAGCCTAGGCCGAGTTAGACTTTGCCAAATCTGAGTCTAACTAACTAAAACTTCCAAAGCTTAAGTCTGACTTGTGGCCTATTATAAGTTTATTTTTAAGATTGAGCCTAATCTTTTCGAATGTCTGATTGGCCTAGTAGCTTATATAAAAGTCTATTTTATTTGAACATTTGTAAATAACTAATTCAAATAATATTTAAGTAGACTAACAAATTAAAAGATTAATGAGAGTAAATGCTTATTTGAATTGACTTATTCAAGTTTACCTATTAATATAAGTTTTGTGATACTATTTGTGTGAGAGAACTTATTAAAACAACTTATGACCTTGCTCATAAGGTTTTTTCCTACATATTTTTATAAGTTCTTAAAGATAACTAAGCTTTATTTTTATATTTTAAATCAAAGTTCAAATACAATATAATAATAATAAATTTATTCATATTTATTTAAATAGGTCACTCTGATATACTTAAAATGTTTTTTTACGGCATGTGGCGTGACATTTTTTTAACTAAATAGGCTTATATAAAAGCCTAGGCCTTTTCTTTTTAAAAAAGACAATTTCTTTTTTCACGCTTGTACTTTCTCCCACACCATTGAAAACCCAAAAATGACCTCGGAAATTTTTGGAGATGCATCTCTAGACGCACCTTAAATCACCTCATCCTTCATAAATCAAGCAGCCACCCCGTTTTTACCAAATATTGGTTCAGAGATGCATCTCCAAAATTTTCAAGGGAGCATTCAAAAATACATCTCCGAATATACCCATGACCTCATATACATGTTTTTTTGTTGAAATCGGCGTCGTTATCGGAGACTCTATGTCGATTTTAACCATTATTATAGTCATATGAATTGTATCCTTGCATTTTGTCCCTTGCGTTCCTGCATTTCTGTCCTTTACGCGGCCTAAAATAAAAAACTCAATTTTTAAGGAAAATCACTCTGAATCGAAATGTTACTGTGTCATTTCATCTGAAAAAATCATGGATCGAAACTCGAAAAAATTTGTAGACTCTTAATTTAATTTAATTTAATTTAATTTAATTTGTATTTTATATTTTTATAATTTTATCTTAATTATTTTTCTATTTTTCAATTGTTTTTCTCAATATGGACATTGTTGATGCATGAATACTTGATCTGCCTATCCGAATACAACCAATACTAAGTTACAAAAACACAACAAATAACTTTTCAGATATGCATATCCGAAAACATTTTTTTCGTAAAAAAATAGGGTTTATCGAGACATGTATCTTCGAAATTAAGTATGATAGGAGTCACTCGCTCGTTTGCTTTCAATTTTATCGGAAATGAGTGCGTCCAGAGATGCATCTCCAAAAATTTTGGGGAGTTTTTGGATTTTTGCCCAAAGATTTGTGAGAAAGTATAAGGGTGGAAAAATAAATTGCCTTTAATAAGTATGGTCCGAAACTTTCCAAGAATGGTTAAATATGTTTGTGGTCCTTATAAATATCCTAATTTTCAATCCCTATAAAATTTTCCTTCAAACAATGGTCCTCATAAAGTTTTCCATTCATAATTTTGGTCCCTGCCGTCAATTTTCATTAAGGATGCTGACGTGGTACGCCATGTGGAAGACAGTTTGGCAAAAATTTGAAAACACTTGAAATTGCGGGGTTTTTAAACCTCTAAACAAACCCAGAAAAACAAAGAAAAATACCAGTTATGAACTTTTGTCAAACAACTTGCGAGCAAATTTTGCAACAAGGATTATATCACACGAATTTATCAATCAATCCCTAAGAATTGTCGAACTTGGTGGTTAGTGGTATCAGTCACTCCTTATTTGAAAATTAAAAGTGTGCGAAATGTTTTGCAAAATAGCCACCATTCTGTTACAGACAAAGGGAAAAGAAAAGGATAATCATAAAGAAGTTGTTTCGAATGATTCAAATGTTGAAAATGTACTGCCTGTCGAGAATGATTTGGTTTGTTTGGATACTGAGGTTGAGGCGGTGAATGGTGGCATTTAAAAACAAGCAACTTCGTCTGTGGTTTCTAAGTTGAGTAATGATAAATTGAATGTGGTTAATGATGCTGTAAATTTTTTGGATACTCTGTGTTTGGATCCGGAGAAGGATGTTTCTAGTGTTCGTGCTTACAAGAAGTTGCTCCAGGCTGTTGATAAGCGAATAGATACGACTGATAGGTTGAAATTTGAAATCCAGCTTAATGAGAAGCGTAGACCTGCATTTGAATTGGCACATCCAAAGAAAGAACTAGTAAAGTAAAAACTTATTAAATTGTAACACACATTCCAAATATGTTTGTAATTGAGGAAGTATTACTATGGCTTTCGGGAAGTTTCTAAGTTGGATACTGAGGTTGAGGCGGTGAATGGTGGCATTTAAAAACAGTCAACTTCGTCTGTGGTTTCTAAGTTGAGTAATGATAAATTGAATGTGGTTGATGATGCTGTAAATTTTTTTGGATACTCTGTGTTTGGATCCGGAGAAGGATGTTTCTAGTGTTCGTGCTTACAAGATGATGCTTTCGGGAAGTGCCGCTGGAACCTTTTGTTCTTCTTACGAAAGAGGAAGAAAATGAGGTTGCACGAGCTTTTTCTGCCAACAGGTATGCTTTGAAAGTTTGGTTATATGCTATTTATGAATGTTTAAGTTGTACCATATCTGATTGAAGACTTGTTTCTACATGAAGAAGATCTTGGTTGCTTATGAGAATTCCAATATTGTAAATCTTTTTTCAGCTTTCATGGAAAGTAACATATTGTTGATAAATATTTTCTGGAATAAAATGCCTTTAAATGTTTTGCGTTGAAGATTGAAAATATTTCTTTTGAAAATACTGCTTGACCAAAGTTCAGAATCAATATTTTTCTTCTTTTTTTTGGGTTTGTTTAGAGAAGTTTAAAACCCCCACAATTTCAAATGTATTCAGATTTTTGTCAAGTTGTCTTTCACATGGCGAGCCACGTCAACTTTCGTTAATGAAAGTTGACGGCAGAGACTAAAATTATGAATGAAAAACTTTATGAAAACTTTTATTTAAAAAAAAATTAAAGAACTAAAAACAAAAATAAAAATATTTATAAAGAACACAAATATATTTTATAAAATAAGTAACTATAATAGTACATTCACTTCAAAATAAAATTTCCTTATAGATTTATCAGTATTATAAAACCAACTGAGCAACAATATTTTTTTTTTAATAAAGCTTCGATTGCAGCGTAGTTTGCAGATGATGGACAGTTTCCAATACATTATTAACTGTCTTACACTTTTACCCATTAATTTGTAGATTTCTTTTATACTTTTTATTATTTTAAAGTTAAATACAAATTAAGTTATATATTTATTTACAATATAATTAATTATACTACAATAAACGAAATAAAGTAATAAATTATTAATAAGATTATAAAAATAAAATATATGAAAAATTACAAATTTAGTAATAACATTGACTTTTTGTATATAAAAGTTGAAACTTTATTTATTATTTACTTTATTTTTGTTTCTTTATTTAAAGTCTCAACATTTTATCAAATCATTATCATGATTCACTGTCATGGAGTCATGTGAAGTATCAGAGATTCTCAAATCCTCCAAAAACATACCCAAAACAATTTTCCTCTTTCCCCTCACAGCTTTCATCCTTGTCCTTCTTCTTCCTCTCCTCATTCACTTCAACCAATCATCTTCAAAGATTCTCTTCACAACAACCACCGTTGTTGAAAATCAAACAACAACAACAACAAATAATTGCAGCAATTTGTTTTCTGGAAAATGGGTTCCTTATTTAGAACAAAGTTATTACAACGAAACGTGTCCTTTTATTAAGGAGAATCAGAACTGTTTTGTTAATGGAAGACCAGACAGGGATTTTCTTAAATGGAGATGGAAACCTGATGACTGTGAGCTTCCTTTGTTTGATGCAAAAGTGTTTTTGAAGATTGTTAAGGGAAAGTCAATGGCTTTTGTTGGTGATTCAATTGCTAGAAATCAGATGCAATCTTTGCTGTGTCTCTTGAATTCCGTAAGTTTTTACCAACTACGCAATCATTTATAAGAAAAAATTTACTTTTTAAATACATTGAATAAATAATGTATATGCAAAAATTGAGTTAAGTTATTAATTGAGTTGATTTAACCAGATTTTTTATTAAATTTATTAATGTGTTTTATTTTTTATTTCAAGCATGATGTTATGGATTAATTGTTTGAAATTTTTTCATTTTTTTTATTATTATTGTTGTGTATATTTTATTGAAAGGGTAGAAAAACAAGAGGAAGATTGAAATGTGGTAGATGAAAAATAGTAGGAGGCATATAGACAAGAAAATATTGGCTTTTAGGTATACTCACTCACATGATGAATAATAGTACGATAAAAGAAAAATCTAGGACCCACCTAATCTTTGATTTCTTTGCATTTGAAATTTTTATTGGGAAATTTGGTATCCATATCTTTTGGAGTACGAGCAGTGAAGTTTGAAAAATTTGGAGAAAAAAAGGAAAAAAAAGTATGGAAGATATTCCCACAATTTAAATGAGTTTAATTTTTTTTTTTCACAAAACAACAGATTATGGAAATCAGAATCTTTAATGGAAGTTGACCCTCAATTTAATTTTTTTGCAAATTTGAAAACTTTTAGGTCAAATTTTTAATTACTAAAATAGGGATCAATTTGCAAATTTAAAAGAATTGATTTGTAAAATTTGAAAATTGAGGGTCAACTTGCAATTTCTTGAAAATTTTGAGGGTTAATTTCTCGCATCTCTTAAAAACTTCCAAACAGAACAAAAGAGTTTCTTGTAGATTTTAGGACTTGTTAGATTTGAATCTGATCTAGTTTTACTCAAATTCTCTTGATATCATGCTTTTGATTTATTAATTTATTTGCAAATCAGATCCATTAAAAAGTTGTCTTTCTTTAGTACTATTATAATTGAACCGTGTGCAATGCACATGGAGATGTTAAAGTGAAAATTTGGAGTAATAATTAGGGGTATCAAATCAACGTGGGTGCAATTGTTTATATATAAACTCCATACATTCAATCCCAATAACATAATTTTCTTTTTGGGTAGAAAACAACTCCCACTCCAGCTTTATCATTAGTCATCAAATTTGGTCCTTAGACCCTACTAATGGTTAGCGGGATTGATCCTCATATTAATTCTATTCAGGAGTGGCAAACCAGATCCAATCCGTCAGACAAGTCAGTTTTGTCTGTATTTTTTTCAAGAGAATTTTTTTTTTAAGCCCTTTAATATATTCGTGTCATTCCGTTTTTTTTTCAGTGTTTTGCAAGAGCGGCCACTAACAAGAATATTTGTAATTTTTAAATTTTAGGTATAAAGTCCGCATGTCCCCACGTCCTCATTTTTTTTCGGGATAGATTAAAATTTTAAGCCTGCATCTTCAACTATACCGCTTCTCCCCATCTTATATTTATGCCGGCTTTTGTGGTGTATGTCTATACACGACAAGCATGCCCGTTTGTCATCCATAATTGTACTAGAGTCAGATACCGAGTTTCTAAAAAAAAGAAAAATAATAGTTGTGTTTGCTATTAATATATTCTTTTGAAGTTTTGTACTAAATTTCAGGAGAGCTTTGAGTACATGCTTTGTTCTTCTGCAATTCTGCTGCCAAAATTAAACTTAATTTCAGCATATTCTTTCAGGTTGCTCGGCCAGAGGACGTTTCAACCAAATATGTATCAAATGAAGACTTAACATATTTCAAATGGTGGTTCTATGCTGATTATAACTTCACCATTACAATGTTATGGTCCCCTTTTCTAGTGAAATCCTCTAAATCTTACATCTACAACAGTTCTAATTTCCTCAAACCCGAGAGTCTTTATCTCGACGAACCAGACACAGCTTGGACGAGTCGAATTGAAAATTACGACTACGTAATTTTCTCCGGTGGACAGTGGTTTTTCCGACCATTCACATTCTACGAAAACAATACAGTTGTTGGATGTCAAAAATGCAACAACTCAATAGAACTCAACTATTACGGATACAAGAAAGCGTACCAAACCGCGCTCAAAACTATTACGAATCACGAAAAGTTCAAAGGATTGGTGTTTTTAGCGACACATTCTCCAAATCATTTTGAGAACGGCGAATGGAATAAAGGCGGAGGATGTAATAGAACACAGCCCTTTAGTAATGAACAAAAATGGGATGTGCATCCTTATGGTCTAGAGATATTGCATCAAATACAAATCGATGAATTCAGTGCTGCAAAGAAGAATGCAGGCGAAAATGGCTCGCGTTTTGGTTTGATCGATATAACGGATGCGATGTTGATGAGGCCGGACGCACATCCTAACAAATATTGGCACGCGATGGGTAAAAATGTGAGTGTTAATGATTGTATTCATTGGTGTGTGCCGGGACCTGTTGATACTATCAACGAGATTTTTCTCTATATGATCATGAGAATGAAGTTATGATAGATAGTATTTTTAGTTTCGAAATGCATACTTGTGTTTTGGAAAGTGATTTTTCTTAAAAAATGTATTGAACAAAGGTGTTAGTGTTTTTCTATGAAGAACTGCTAATTAAGTATTAGGCCAGACGAAGTGGTCATAATTATTAGAAACTCACACGAGGCAGCGTTCGAACTTGGTGTGACGTCCAACCTAACCTGATATTATACAAATGAACTTCTGATTCTTGTTGTCCATTTTGATATTGCCAAAATGTAAATGATCATTATGAGGACATCAGATTTGTTTGTTTGCATACATTTTCTTAAATTCATCACCCTAATTCTTTGAGAAATAGTCAAAGTAAACTCTTAATTGTTATGATAACATAAATGTTAGAAATAAAGCAGTATTAGGTATTTTTTAGAATGATGAATTGGTATTTGGTTGGGTGGTATGTGAAAAGGAATTTATATTTTTGAAATATCTTACAGAAAAAGTGGGTCAAAGAAGTGATTAATAATACTCTTGGGCAGTACTACTACTCAACCCACCCCACAGGGGCTACTACACTACAGCAGAAATTCTAAAATGTTTTTAAATTTCAAACATGCATTTTCGGACGACGAATATTTTATATACATTTTAAAGTGAATCACTACTATTTTATTCAATTAAAAAAATCTGTCTAATTGTTACAGTAACCCGAATTCTAATTAAAAAGAGTTCCCTTCAATTTGAAAAGCAACATGCTTGTTAAATTCTAGTTAACTCTTCACATAGTTTTTTCTAATATTTCCAAAGGGACAAGGAAACAATTAACTCTTCACATAGTTTTTCTAATATTCCAAAGAGACAAGGAAACTGTTAGGATCTTTTTGTTAGGTTAAATAATATATTCATCCAAGTCCCACATGGAATAGTAGAAAGAGGAAAATAGAATTGGTGTAATAAAATAAATAGAAATAGTTAGTTTGAGTTTTTAACACAACAACAAAATGTAGTCTTTTTGGGTGTATTGGAGATTTTGATAGTGGTGTGTCTAGAGAAGGTTTTATATTTTTTGGTTCAAAAATAGTTTGTTGAGAGGATTTGTAATTTTTCGGTTCAAAAATTGTAGTTGAGAGAGTTTGCAATTTTTCTGTCCAAAAGTTGTAGGTGACGGTTTGTAATTTTTACGTTCAAAAGTTGCAATTGAGACAGGGTTTGCAATTTTTCCGTTCAAAAGTTGCAATTGAGGTAAGGTTTGCAATTTTCTCCTTAAAAATTATAGTTTGGAGGGTTTGTCCTATCGAAGCCTCATAAGTGTCCTTTCGACTATCTTCTTCGTTGGACAGCTGTTTATAACACTGCTACATTTTTTGCCTATGGCCACGCTAAAATTTTCCACAACTCAGAAACTGTGGCCACATATATGATTAGGCCAGGGTTTTCAAAGCGTAGAATTATGTTATAAAATATTAAATCCGGAGTATGAAATTGTGGTCTTTACTTCAATTGTCACGGTTAGACAACTGCAGATATTTTTAGCCGCAAAGAAAAACCGCGGCCTTATAATTTTCACTTCAAACTGTGGCCCAAACCTAAAAAAATATATCCCTCCAAAATTTCCCTCTTTTTTTTTTGTTCCCTCTCATAATTATTTTCTTTTATAATTTTTTTTAGATTAAAAAAGAAAAAAAATTGAAAAGATAAATACACTATGAAACCCTAAAATCAATCAAAACTCCCTATTCTATCTCTTTCCCAAACACACGGCGCCGCTCTCACCACGTTCCTTCTCTCTGTTTCGTTCCCTCTGCTTCTCTCTCGCGATTCTTTCTCTCTTTACCCGTTCTGATTTTGGGCCTGTTTGTTTCAGCTTTAAAAAAATAGATTTTTTCTTTGTATTTTTGAAAATAGATTTTCCAAAACCGTTTTTCAAAATATTACAAGTTTTTTTATATTCGTTTTTTCTAAAATGAAACACTAATTTTGACATCCTAGAACATAAACATAGATTATTGAAGACCAAAACTTAGTCAAAATCGCAATTTTTTTAAAAAGTTATATTTCAAAAATGATTTTTATGAAAATCTATTTGAAATAGCTTCAAAATTAAGTGATTTTTTGAAATTTTGATATCCAAATTTTTTCCCCATAAATAGATGAAATACCTAAAATCACATTTTAAGAATAACTATTCAAACAAAATTTTCATTTGAAGCTTCTATAAAAAGTTTCTTTGTAAAAAAAATTTTCACAAAATTTTATAACACTATAAAAATCATTTTTAAAAAAGCCAAAACAAACGGGCCCTTTATCTCACGATTCAAACCATGATCATGATTTTGCCTCACTCTATTGCCCCCTCGACCTCCGTTTATGACAACAAAAAAGCAAGATAGCAGATGCAATCAAACACAAACAAAACCCTAACCCCCCAAATTGAACCCTTATACCCCAATCCATTATGCTTTCAGTGATTACATGGATCGATTATAACAACGAGCAACAAAAGTGTAAAGCAACAATGAAACTAGTAAAACGCTACATCGTGAAAAGAAATTTCCAGGTATGATTCCAAATCCTTACCCTTCTTTGCTCTGCTTCGTCTCCTTTCCACGATTCTGGATTTGCGGAAATGTTGCGCTTCTTCTGATATGCTTTTTTTCTGATGCTGTGATCCGTGTTTTTGTTGCTGCTCTGAACTGAGGGAGAGACGTCAATTGATTGAGTGATGCTGATGGTGGTTAAAGGTTTTTAGTGAGGTTGCTGAGTATAGTTAAGGTACTGTGTGAAGGTAAATTGAATGGCTCGGTTTTGCCCCTCCCTTAAAAAAAATGAAGAGAAGATTAAAACCAGGTATGTTGTTCTGTGTTCTTCAAGCCTTCTTTTTCTAACCTCTTCTTTCTATGCTCTGATTTACTTTTGATTTGCTGTGGTTTGTTGTTTGTGTTTTGAGTATAGTGAACCTGGTTAAACCTGATTAAATTGTTTGTACATTCGATGAGTGACTTTATGTTTGATGTATTATTATACGAGGTTCCTGTCTTCCTAGCAGAAATCACACCAAAAGAACGTCGGGGAGTCTTGACTACCTTAAATCAGGCATAGTTTTGCTACAATTTGTAACTCTAGTGTCATGAAAACAATTAATATACAAGTAATTGCTATGAAGGTTTGTTTTTCTTCTTCTTTTGTAGTTCATGATTGTTATTAGGGGATCCGCATCATTCTGTTAGCTGAAGATTTCGTTTTATATTGTTTGTCCTTCGAAGGAGTTGAGAATCGAAGGAAAGATGGTTACTGATGGCCATCCCTTAAAAAAGTAAAAGAATGGCTGCTGATGGTCATGCCTCGAAGATACAGACTTCTAAGTTCGTTGAAGATAGTGGACACTGAAAGACTAATGTAAGCATATGTCTTCGGGACTTAGACAAAATTTATAAAGTATATATTCAAGTATTACTACTTAGCGTGTTTTTTAGTAGTGTTTGTTTAAATACACTGCCACGCGTCGAAGACGGACTCAGGCGGGAAGATTTGAAATTCGAAGACGGTTTCGTAACCGTTCAAATACAGATGGCTTCGCTGGAAGTTCTGATGAGAAACGTGGCAGCAGATTAGTGTAGGACCGTTAAGGTCGAAACTAGTATAAATAGGAGTTTTAATGTTAGGATTCCGTGTGTTCATTTTGTACAAATCACTCACATATTTACTCAAGTATCAAGTGTTACGAGAAAGAGTTCGCTGAGAAAATGTACGTATGACACCACCATTTTAATACATGTGTATTGTATTTCATTTTCGAATACATTTCTGAATTACTGCATTTCATTTATTTCTTGTCATTTACATTCCTGTATCTTTATTTTACTTTCGAATTTACTTTCATGATCATTTACTTCTAAAGCCTTTAACATTTCTGCAGTTTAAGATTCTTTATGTTTTAACAATCTTTAAGTTTCATATGTTATGTTATTTATCTTTCTTGTCGAAGTTATAATTACATATAACGAAGCAATTACCAAGATTCTTGAATCGAACAATACTCATTGAAGAGGACAAATTACGAATATGATTCAAATGAACATTGATAACAATCTTCTTGACTATGTGTCCTAGGATCAATCTAGTCGATCCTGCAAGTAACCAAATCATATTTATTATAGTTTGGAAGACTAGCGGTTGTTTACCGGAAATCACCGTAAACAAATTGGCACGCCCAGTGGGACTACCACCGCCTAAAAGGAAAGACAAGCAGCCTGTGAACCAAGAAGAGAGGCCTATTTTGGAACGTGTGCAAGATATGGTTCCCCCACCTAGGACGGTTCCTAGGGATATAGGCCCCTCACGAAGGACGGAGTCGTTCGAAAAGACTCCGGTAATTAACTTGGAGGATTCAAGTCAAAGGACCGTCCCCTTTCGACAAGAAATGGAGGAAGAACGACCCAGATTGAGGATTTTGGGTAGGGACGATCATCCAGATGAGATTGTCCAAAGAGTTAGAAGAGAAAATCTGGCCACAGAAAATAATTTAACTGCCATGATAGAAAGGGTTATGGCCAATAATGGCCTTAGTACTGGACTCAGACGTCCAAATTATACATCCCCTATATCAGATTATATCATGCAAACAGAATTGCCTAGGGGAACTAAGGTTCCTAAATTCACAAAATTTTCTGGCGAAACTAATGAGTCAACTGTGGAACATATTGCTAGATATTTAATAGAAGCAGGAGACTTAGCGGGAAACGAAGATCTAAGGATTAAATATTTCCCTAGTTCGCTGACAAAAAATGCGTTTATTTGGTTCACTACTTTGCCACCAAATTCGATAGACGCATGGGCATACTTAGAAAGGTTGTTCCACGAGCAATTCTACATGGGTCAAACTAAGATAAGTCTGAAGGAATTGGCCAGTGTTAAAAGAAAATTCGCAGAGACAATTGATGACTACTTAAATAGGTTCCGCCTGTTGAAATCAAGATGTTTTACAACGGTTCCGGAACATGAACTCGTCGAAATGGCTGCGGGTGGTTTGGATTATTCAATAAGAAAGAAACTAGATACCCAATACCTCAGGGACATGGCCCAATTAGCAGATAGGGTTCGACAGGTCGAACGCCTGAAGGCAGAGAAAGCTAGGGCAAATAAAAGCTATAAGAAAGAAAGAGTGGCGTACGTCGAAGCCGAGAATGTTGATGAGGAGTCTTTCAATGACTCATATAGCCCTGAAGAAGTCGAAATAGACTTGGCTGAATTAAAAGAAGCGCCACCTTATGCTTGCAAATTGTTAAATCCAGCAAATGGAAAAAACCCAGTAGAAAATGATAAGAATGATAGGTTCCCTAAGAAAACTTATATGTTTGACATTACCAAATGTGATGAAATATTTGATTTACTGGTAAAAGATGGCCAAATGATACTACTCCCAAATTCCAAAATTCCTCCGTTGGAACAACGGAAGAAAAGAGGTTTTTGTAAATATCATGGTTTTTTAGGCCATAAAACTTCTCAATGTTTTCTTTTCAGGGATCTAATTCAAAATGCTCTCAATGATGGAAGGTTGAAGTTTGCTGACAAAACCAAGAATCAAATGAGGGTAGATTCAAATCCTCTGAACATTGCTGACGCTAGCCTCTGTGAGGTAGAAGATATCAACATGGTGGAGGCGTCTGAAGTCGAAGTTGTAGAAACTAAATCAAAGTTCAATGGAAAGCAGGCTACTGAAAGCCCAAATGATGACATAATCTTCAATACTGATGTTGAAGAATCTTCCAAGGCAGAAATAACTGAAGCCTCGAAGGAAGAAAGCAGCGAGGCCACTGAAGACCTCAGGATGAAACTCCAGAAAATACAAATCTCTGAAGTTCCTCCGGTAGCAGTTAACATGGTCAGTGCCAGACGCCCAGTGTCTGAGTTTGGCGAATTAGAGACTTGGTTAACAAGACAAAATGGGGACATTGAAGCTCCACAAAAAACTGAAAGCCTCAAAGAATATCTTTGGAAATGTCACGAGAGAAGCGGTGGTAAGCTATGGATGTGTCCAAGGTGCTCGATCATGCTGAATCGAAGAGTCGAAGCCAACTTCGAGAGGGCTCGGCGCGAAAGATGGGAACATCCAGGAAGAGAGCCAAATCCCCTGCTACAACTATATCCAAAGATGGATGAAAGCTTGGTAGGATTTTTGGTCAGATGCCACAAAGGAAACACTGAAGTTGCTCTGTGTCCCAGATGTGGGGCAGTCTATGATGAAAGACTCGCACGATCATTCGAACGCATATACTGCCATATGAGTAGGGAAACTCAGGGGTTGCGTCCTAACCTTTATGGTTTCGACATATGGACTCCGACAAAGAGGCCTGATAGTCCACACCCTAGAGCTCGAAGAGTGACTTTCAAAATCCCTGCGAATGCACCCAGGGATAGGTGGATACAAGCTGATGCAAGAACCAACAAATGGCGAAGCTGGGACCAAGGAGGAAGAACTGCAATGGCATATAGGAAACAATTTCAAAGACCAAATCGAGAGGTGAATCGATTGGAGAATTATAAGGGAAAAAATCCTATGTCTCGATCCCAGTGGAGAAGGCATCAAAGGATAAAAAAGTCTCAGAAGGAATACAGGCCAAGAGAAGTTGGAGAATCTAGTAGCAACCAAGTCTCATACCAGGGGGCAAAGTTAAACAAACCTCCGGTGGAACGCAGGTTGTTCGAAGCTGAGAAATTCTTAGATGAAGAAGAGAAGATGCGTTCAAATTCCTGGAAAGAAGAGGATAGAATGACAAATGATTTTGATTCCGATGGAGTGTCATCCATAAATCTTAATTGTAATGTAGTATCTGTACTCCCTCACGAGTTTAACCAGGAAGTTGAAGTAGAAGACTGTGAAGAGGCTGATATCGAAGAAATGACAAAACACAGACCTGTGTGTTACTATGTGCTGAATAATGGTGCAGTAGAAGAACAGAATGCTTTCTTCGAAAGACCAGATGAGGGTATGCGAAACCACTTGAAGCCACTTTACATCAGGGCGAAGATTGAGAATGTTGGTATTAATAAAGTCTTAGTTGATGGAGGAGCAGCAGTGAATCTAATGCCTCAATATATGCTGAAAAGAATTGGTATGTTCGATACAGATATAAGGCCACATAACATGGTCTTATCTAATTATGAAGGCAAAATAGGACAAACACTGGGAGTTGTTCAAGTCAACTTAACAGTGGGCTCAGTTACGAGGCCAACCATGTTTATGGTTATACCAGCAAAAGCAAACTACAACCTTTTGCTTGGTAGAGAATGGATTCATGGTGTAGCAGCTGTACCCTCAACAATGCATCAGAGGGTGACGATTTGGAGAGAAGATGGTATAGTGGAGAATATCGAAGGTGACCAGAGTTACTACATGGCTGAAGTCAACCAAGTAAATAGAACCAACTTCGTTAGGAATCTGGCAAACATAGGTCCTTGTCATGCTGCTGAAGAGATGTATGCTCCAAATAGAAATGCATTGTACTATTTGACTTTGCATCCAAATGGATTCCAATGGGATAGAGAGATCATGGATGGTCCACCAGATCCAGCACCATTGGAGAATTATCAGACAGTACGGCCAACAGGCTGGGATGATGACGGTAATAATGTCTGAGTCTGTGTTCTTCGAAAAGATTTCGGCCTATGTGGCCGAGAACAAAAGAAAGGCGGCTCTCGAAGCCGAACTATCAAGTACAAAGATAGACACAGTTCCAATCAAGGAAGGAACAACAGAATTGGAGATACGTACGAGTTTCGAATTCCCTGAAGACACGACTCCAGTTGAAGAGATCATAAGAGAAGAACCAAGTCAGAGGTTAGATGCAATATACGACGAAGAACCTTTGGGATTCGAAAAAGACCCAATGGCGTCGAACATAAAGATGTTGGCCCAAGATCCTCTTGAAGAAGTAAATCTTGGAGACAATGATCAAAAGAGAATAACATATATCAGCGCGAAACTAGAGCCTGAGTTGAAAGCAACGATCATCAAAATGTTGAAAGACAACAGAGATTGTTTTGCTTGGGATTATGATGAGATGCCTGGTCTCGGAAGAGACTTAGTCGAATTGAAATTACCAATAAAAGAAGGGAAGAAGCCAATAAAGCAAACTCCCAGAAGATTCGCGCCAGAGATTCACTCGAAGATTAAGACAGAAGTCGAAAGACTCTTGCGTTGCAAATTTATCCGAACTACAAGGTATGTCGAGTGGATTGCTAATATAGTACCTGTAATTAAAAAGAATGGCTCATTAAGAGTATGCATAGACTTTCGTGACCTTAATGCAGCTACTCCTAAAGATGAGTATCCTATGCCTGTAGCAGAAATGCTAGTAGACTCAGCCGCAGGTTTTGAGTATTTGAGCATGTTAGATGGATATTCAGGATACAATCAAATTTTTATAGCAGAAGATGATGTATCCAAGACAGCATTTCGTTGCCCAGGAGCAATAGGCACTTACGAATGGATTGTGATGCCTTTTGGTCTGAAAAACGCTGGGGCAACTTATCAAAGAGCAATGAATTCTATATTTCATGACTTTATAGAAACATTCATGCAAGTGTATATAGATGACATCGTGGTAAAATCTACCTCGGGTATGAGTCATCTCGATCATCTAAGCCAATCATTCGAAAGAATGAGGAAATATGGTTTGAAGATGAATCCCCTTAAATGTGCTTTCTTTGTGCAGGCAGGTGATTTCTTGGGTTTCGTAGTCCACAAAAAAGGGATAGAAATCAACCAAAACAAGACAAAAGCCATTATGGAAACCAAGTCTCCATCCACGAAGAAAGAATTGCAGTCTTTATTGGGTAAGATAAATTTCTTGAGAAGATTTATCTCTAACTTAAGTGGACGCACCCAAGCTTTCTCGCCCCTATTACGGCTTAAGCAAGAGAAGTTCGAATGGAGTGCAGAACATCAAGAAGCTTTCGATCAAATAAAGCAATACTTGACGTGTCCACCAATTCTCATTCCCCCGAATGGGAAGAAGCACATGCGCCTGTATATCTCAGCATCAGATAAAACAATAGGCAGCATGTTAGCCCAAGAAGATGAGAACGGCATCGAAAGAGCCATTTATTACTTAAGTAGAGTACTCAATGATGCAGAGACTAGATATACTGATATAGAAAAACTCTGCCTTTGTTTGTATTTCTCTTGTATCAAACTTAAGTATTATATAAAGCCAGTTGACGTCTACGTTTCATCTCATTGTGACGTTATTAAACACATGTTATCTAAGCCAATACTACACAGTCGGATTGGCAAGTGGGCTTTAGCCCTTACTGAATATTCATTAATATTTCAGCCTCTCAAGGCAATGAAAGGTCAAATTGTGTCAGATTTCATTGTTGACCATGCGGTGGTTGAGAATCATCAACATTATGTGGATTTGAAACCTTGGAAGTTATATTTCGATGGTTCAACACATAGAGAGGGTACTGGTGTTGGAATATTGATAATTTCTCCTGATGGAATTCCAACAAAGCTCAAGTATAAAATTGAAGGTCCATTATGCTCCAATAATGAAGCTGAATATGAAGCATTGATTGCTGGACTTGAGGCTTTGTTAGAATTGGGGGCAACCAGAGTCGAAATTAAAGGAGACTCCGAATTGGTCATCAAGCAATTGACAAAAGAGTACAAGTGCATCAAAGAGAATTTGATCATGTATTTTGTTATTGCAAATAGGCTACTCAAGAAATTTGAATACGTGGAATTAAAACACGTATCAAGAGTGAATAACCAGGAAGCAAACGACTTGGCACAATTAGCCTCAGGATATAAAGTATCAAAAGAAAAGTTGGAAGAATTGATTGAAGTAAGAGGAAGAGCAATGTTTACTAAACTTTCGCCAAGTGATCTGGAGAACTCACGATTGGGTTATGCCAACAAAGAACAATTCGAGGTACTGAATATAGATTCATTAACAGACACAGATTGGAGGAGTCCAATTATTAACTATCTGAAAAATCCTTCGACGGATACAGACAGAAAAATCAAGTATAGAGCCCTGTCATATTATCTGATGGGAAATGAATTGTTCAAGAAAACTCCTGAAGGGGTATTGTTAAAATGCTTGGGAGAAGCAGAAGCATACTTGGCTCTGTCGAACGTACATAGTGGGGCATGTGGTGCACATCAAGCAGGGCACAAAATGAAATGGCTTTTGTTTCGATATGGGATGTATTGGCCTTCGATGTTAAAAGATTGCATAGAATTTGCAAAAGGGTGCCAAGAATGCCAAGAACACGCAGGTATCCAACACGCCCCAGCAAACGAACTAAGTACGATAGTAAAACCATGGCCTTTTAGGGGATGGGCACTAGATTTGATTGGAGAAATTCACCCCAAGTCCTCTAAAGGTCAAAGATACATTTTGGTGGGAATAGACTATTTCACAAAATGGGTCGAAGCAATACCGCTGGCAAATGTGGATCAAGAGGCTGTGATTGAGTTTATTCAAAAACATATTATATATAGGTTTGGAATCCCAGAAAGCATAACAACGGATCAGGGATCAGTCTTTACTGGACGAAAAATGCAAGACTTTGCCAGAGAAATAGGTTTCAAGTTATTTACTTCTACACCTTATTATGCTCAAGCAAATGGCCAGGTTGAAGCAGCAAATAAAGTAATAATTGGCCTTATTAAGAAACATGTAGGAAAGAAACCCAAGAATTGGCATAAGACTTTAGATCAGGCACTTTGGGCTTGTCGAACATCTCCAAAAGAAGCCACAAATACAACTCCTTTTCAGTTAACGTTTGGACATGACGCAGTACTTCCAATTGAGATATGTTTGCAATCAGTAAGAATACAAAGGCAAGCAGACATTCCTCCCAACGTATACTGGGAATTAATGATGAACGAGTTAGTAGATTTGGACGAAGACAGGCTTCGAGCATTGGAAATGATAAAGAGGCAAAAGGAAAGAGTGTCCAGAGCATATAACAAAAAGGTGAAAGGTAAAACTTTTGTTAATAATGATCTAGTTTGGAAAGTTATTCTACCTATAGACCGAAAGAATCAGGCACTTGGTAAATGGTCTCCACATTGGGAAGGACCCTTTCGAATCTTAAAATTATTCTCGAACAATGCCTACGAAATAGAAGAGTTAGCAGAAGATCGCAGGATCTTAAGAGTAAACGGGAAATACTTGAAGAGATATAAACCTAGCATGCATGAAGTAAAGATTGCAAAGACGTAGACACTTAAAGTACTACGAAAAGCCAAAATGGTCAGGCATGTGTCAAAGTATACTTCACATTGATCAAAATGGCTTTAGAATCAGAAAAAATTATGGAAAGAAAAATCAAAGCACCAAAATATTCTTTTCATTGCAAGCATGGAAATGCATTTCATTACAAAAAGATCCAGAAATAGGATCTGAGATTACAAAAAGAGAGGAAGGCATAGACATATAAAAAGATTAAACCTAGACTCGCTAGTCAATTCTGGCGTCTAGACTGTTCAGAGATAGCACAGGAACAGGTTCAGCTTCGAACATGTCCCTAGCCCCAGAATCACGCATTCTTCTCACTACGCCTTTCTTGAGGAAAATGTAACTAAGGAGTCTCCCGTATGGAAGGCAAGTTACACTTTCTCGACGGTCCACGCCGATAGCAACAGCTTTGACAAGACCTTTGAAGATCATCAAAGGTATGTTAATCTTTCTTCCCCGAATACCACAGAGAATAAACTCCAGATCTTCAACCATGATGTTATTCTCATCAATCACCCGAGGTTGAAAGTTGCCTACGAGCATTTGGTGCCAAATCCTGATGGTTTGTGCGCTGTAGCGATCACTGTCCATGAGTGTTCTCAACATGATATGAGTAGTCATGCTGAGAACATTATCATCAAAAGTTGCTCCGGTGTTATTGCATATTATGAGATTGGCAATAGTGGTGGGGGTAATGCTAAGGTGAGCATGTCGAACGGATGAATCAATGGTGGCTCTACCTTCAGGGTCCATGCGTAAAGACGCATTCATCCAAAACTCTGCCACCATATTAGGGTAGATGGCACCCTCCAGGACTTCCTCAAAGTAGAAGTTCAGTTCCTGATTAGCAAAGAGATTTTCAATGTTAATGAAATGACGAAGGAGTTCATCCTCATCAAGTCTGAACTCACCCTTGATGAGAGCTTTGAGATCGTTAAAGGAAGGAATTCCAACCATTTCAGGGAAAAATGGTGTTTGAGAGGAAAGAGTTGTGTTTTCTCTTTTTTCTGTGTTTTGGTTTGGGGAAGAAATATTTGAATGAAGAAATAAAAGTGATATGGAACCCTTTATATAGAAGGAGAATACTGAAGGTTGGTTTTACATTTTTTAATGAGTGATTAGACTGCGGTTCGTTTTTCAAAGTAAGAAGTTATGGCCTCCGCCGTTTCCCGCCCTTGGAAGTTGAAAAGTAATCATTAAACTGATGCACGCACGTCTGAAAACCGACGTTTTGGAGAAAGTGACGTCACTTTTAATAATGATTATGGCTAGAAGAAGTGGAAACGTCAAGTCTAGAGGCAAGAGTGCTGCGAAGGATGTTCAGGTTCTACATGTTGTATTTAATAAAAGCACTGTAGGAAATCTAAGGATATATTTGGCAGAAAATTGAAAGATTTGTTAAAATTAGTGCAAGCAAATATTATAGATAGAAATGGGAGTCAGGCGTACAAATATTATATGTCTCGATTACAAAACAAAAATCCAACAAATGAAACAAGATTGAAGACATCTAGCTAAAGTCCTCAGGGAGATCCCTTTTGATCTTCAGATATTGAGTTTCCCATGAGGACATTCGAAGTTCAATTAGTGCCCTTTGTTTCTTCAACTTTTCGATCTCTGGCACTAACTTCTGTGCAGTCTCGAAATGTTTGATTCCTGACTGCACCACTTCGAGCAAATCTTGTTGGTTAGATTCTTGGAGGGCTGCTTGGCTACTTTCAGCTTCCTTTATCTTGCCCTCGAGCATTTTTATTTCTTGTCTCCAGGAGCTGATTTTCTTCTCATATTCATCAATGGCTTTCTGATTCGCCGAATGTTTAAGCTTGAGGGCTTCACCTTGTTTTGTGGCTTCCACAGCACAATTCCATGACGAGTCATGAGAGGCCACTATCTCAGATAATGCTTTCTCGACGTTTTGCTTTCGAAGAATGTCAGCTTGGAGTTGTTCAAGAAGAGAGCCTAGCAGAACAATCATCTCTGAGACTTCTGGGGAAACTTGAAGCAAATCTACTTTCTTTAAAAGTTGATTTAAGTTGTAGCTTTTAACAGGGTCCCGGTTGAGAACATCTACAAGATTGACCCCAAAGAATCTCTCTTTTATCTGTCGAAGAAGATTAGGAGTATCTTCCTTGTCACTAGAATCTGCAGTTACAGCTGGAGAAACATCAGGCTCCGAAAGTGAAGAAGTATTCACATTCATGATAGCCCTTAGGAACCCTAGAGGATCAGTTTGTTTAAGTTGTTCAAGCTCCGAAGGAGTAGGCTTCGTAGGAGCAGGCGTCGAAGTTGTCTCAGGAATAGTTTTTACATCGGGAGTCGAAGTTCCCTGAGAAATTGGTTTTTCTGGTTGAGAAATCTCCTCCATGGCATCTTTTTCCGATGCAGAATCTTCGTTGCCATGAGATTGCTGGTTCACATTGTCGCTGCCGGAGAATGGATGATCCTCTTCCAAATCTTTGCCTTGATGAGTAGGTGGGGATTCGTCAGTAGATTGGCTTTCTTCGATTGGCTCATTAGGCAATATAGTGGCAATTGGCCTAACGTCTTCGAAGACTGGTGAGAGAACATGGGTTCTAGCTTGAGAAGTATCTGTTTCGAACGAAGCCAAGATAATCATGAGGTTAAGCCTTCGAAAGTTTTAATTGACGAAAGTTGAAATTTAACAATTACCATAAAGTTTATCAACATCAATGGTGAGGCCAGGGTCTTTGAAACCAGAAGTAGCAGTGCCAGCATCATCCTGCAATAACAAGGTAAAATGCCAGTGCAATCAGTTAATTAAAATTACAAGATAAAATGTAAGACAAACGCAAGATACCTTGGGTGGATTATTGTCTGGGCTTGAGTTATGACTTTCCAAAACAAGAGCATTGCTGGCAGTCTTCAAAGGAGACTCTTCAGAAGACGCTTTATTGCCAGGAGAAGCAGCTTTGGAAGGACTTGCTTTTTTCCCTTTTCTTGAAGGGGTAACAGCTTTGTGTTTCTTTTTCTGTCCTTGTCTAGTTTGAGGAGGAGATTTGTCTTCACCATCTGAGGCATTGGTCGAAGAAGCTTTACGCTTCGAACCCGTTGGGGGTTTCGAGCTCTGGCAAGTGAAAGATGAGGAAGATGAGCACCAATCACAGAATTGTACAAGATTGAGAGTATGAGATAAGTATTTACCGTGGGCTTCTTGTCCGTGACGATCGAATCACTTTCGTTTGGTTTGTCGCTTTTAGATGCCTCAGACTCTTTTGGGGCAGAAGCTTCTTTAATCTTCCTCCTTCATGCAACAGCTGTAGTTGAGACTGAAATCAGTATATCAGTAAAAGAAGAGAAAAGTCAGTCGAAAAAGATTGCCTTAATCCAAACCTTCAGGTATTGGAGTCAGGACACGAACGTGTTTAAGATCTATATGAAGATGTCCTTTGAAAGTATCCAAGGTATGCTTAGTCGGAACCACTCGTTCGGCGCGTTTTTTGGCACTCTCTTGAAGAATTTTGAGAGCATTCCCACACACGAACCAGTCTGGGAAAGGAGGACTTAGAGCCACACCAAAATCAGCACTTGGTAGTGGAGGGAATTTTGGAGGATGAAGTTTGAAAGCCACTTCATAACGCAGTTCTGGTCAAACATACGAGGGCAATTTCAATTTATTTAGTTTGGTGGAAAACTTTTCGCGCAAAGTGACTGCAGCCTCACGAACGGTCCGACTAAGATCATCAGGCCTATAGATAGTTTCAAAGAATTTTTGAAAAGCTTGGATTTCTTTAATATGAGTTGAAGTACCTTTTTTAAAGTTCTCCTGCACATCAGTGAAAGCTGCGGTTAGTTCTTGAGCAAGGCTATCAGCATCAAAAATTTGAGAGCTATAATACTTTGTCCACCATTGATGGAAATCTGGTGTAGAGTAAAAAGAATGTTCAAAAGGAATAGGAGAAAGATTGGTGACGTCAACGTATTTGTCGATTTTTTGTTCACATTCTTCTTCAGTCAAATACAAAGTGTGGAAACACATATGGTTCCTTTTCTCATATAAGCACTTGGGTGTTATTTGAGTTAGCCCAAACTGCCTCGAGACCAAATTTGGTTGATAACACATGAGGATACATTGACCCTTTGATGGTCGAAGACGGTGGGAAAATAATCTTGGAGTCAAGAAGGCTTCCCAAATTTCCATGGATTCAGTTTGCTGATCTTGAGATGTTGGTGGAAATTTTCGAGTAAACCATTCAGGACCTATTATTCTGTGTACAAACGGGGCCATGGAAGGATCGAACTGATCACGCCGAGCAAACATCATTGAATACGCCAAGAAATGTTCATGAAGCTTTCCCATTTCCTCTTTTGGAGTAAGGTAAGCTAACCTGGTCCCTTCTATAGTTCGATTTTTGATTGTGCTATCTTCCTCATTGACATCTCCTCGAAAAGGAAGATAAGTTTCGAATGTGGCATTGAGCCACAGTTGCAATAACCAAAAAGGACCAGCATAAAGTAAATTGCCAGATTTGAAATTCTTGGTAAGATTCGCAGCTTCACTAAGGTTTTCGTAAAGAGACCCTAGAAGTAGTTGGCTGAGGTTGAGTTTTTTACCAGCATGCAACCGATTAGCCATGCAAAGGTACCTCTTTGCAACCTGGATAGATCTTGAGCAGAAGGCGCACCGTGAGAGCCATAATGCTAGAAAAGCAATATGCTCTTCGTCAGATACTGTCGCTTCGGTGGTAATATGGTGTTTCTGGATGAATGTCGTGTAAGTAACTTGCGAATCGTTGAAACCTATAGTGTCATTATCCATGTCATTGGGATCAAAGGTTTCGCCAGTTGGTCGAAGTCCCGTAATAGCAGCCACGTCGAAAAGCGTGGGGGTAACCATTCCACATGGGAGATGGAAGGTATTGTGAGAAGCATCCCAGAAATGAACCGCTGCTACTAACATGGGTTGGTTGTATTCTAAACCTGTTTTTGACAGTTGGATCAAATCGTATATCCCTAACGATTTCCAAAAGGATCCTTTTTGTTTCTCTACCTTTCCTAGCCAAGCATAATACAAATCAGGATCTTTGGCTAAAGGAAATGACCTAAACACTTTTACAGAATTGGTCATATAGTTTAACCTAATTTTGGCTAAAGCTAAAGGGGTTGCAGTTGAAGTTTTCTCTACATTAGCAGATTTGCCTAAAGGAGAACGACCGTCTTCATCTATCCTAACTTTGCTAACTAATGGTCTAGTCTTGTAATAAGCAGGGAAGAATTTATTCATAGATTGGATACTTTCACTCGGTAACGGACCCATAAAAGCAAGAGTTTTTCCAGAAAGATCAAAAGGTATGATTACCTGGGAAGCGTAGATTGCGCGTATTTCTTCAGTGTTAGGGTTTGGAACGAACTCTCGTTCCCCAGAGCGTGTTGTTGATTGGAGCTTCAAAGCGGGTTGAAGAACATTTGAAGATGAAGCCATGGAGAAATTTTTCGATTAAAAGGACAAGATTCTAAAGAGAGTGAAGATGTTTCAATTTTTCGGTGAAGAAGATGAATGAAAGGCGGTATAAAGGCACAAGGTCAAATATTTAAAGGTTTAATGGAAACCCTTTTAATCTTTTGGGTAAAACCCGAGAGACACGTGGCGGCTGGTGATTTAATCCAACGGCGGTTGAATAAGTTAGCCTTACTCCTAGTATATAGGAATAATGATCAGTAAGTAAGGTTAAAACGTGGGAATGTAAGTCATGAGAAGACATCTTTGAAAATGACAAGACGTTTCGGAAACAGTGTTATCAGTGATTATGACGTTAGTCAGCAGTCTTGGAACTTTCAAAGATCATAAAAACGAAATCTTATAATGACAAGAAACGCCTATTTCTGTTGATTCTCGAAACAGGCATTTATTGGGGGCAATTTGTTAGCTGAAGATTTCGTTTTATATTGTTTGTCCTTCGAAGGAGTTGAGAATCGAAGGAAAGATGGTTACTGATGGCCATCCCTTAAAAAAGTAAAAGAATGGCTGCTGATGGTCATGCCTCGAAGATACAGACTTCTAAGTTCGTTGAAGATAGTGGACACTGAAAGACTAATGTAAGCATATGTCTTCGGGACTTAGACAAAATTTATAAAGTATATATTCAAGTATTACTACTTAGCGTGTTTTTTAGTAGTGTTTGTTTAAATACACTGCCACGCGTCGAAGACGGACTCAGGCGGGAAGATTTGAAATTCGAAGACGGTTTCGTAACCGTTCAAATACAGATGGCTTCGCTGGAAGTTCTGATGAGAAACGTGGCAGCAGATTAGTGTAGGACCGTTAAGGTCGAAACTAGTATAAATAGGAGTTTTAATGTTAGGATTCCGTGTGTTCATTTTGTACAAATCACTCACATATTTACTCAAGTATCAAGTGTTACGAGAAAGAGTTCGCTGAGAAAATGTACGTATGACACCACCATTTTAATACATGTGTATTGTATTTCATTTTCGAATACATTTCTGAATTACTGCATTTCATTTATTTCTTGTCATTTACATTCCTGTATCTTTATTTTACTTTCGAATTTACTTTCATGATCATTTACTTCTAAAGCCTTTAACATTTCTGCAGTTTAAGATTCTTTATGTTTTAACAATCTTTAAGTTTCATATGTTATGTTATTTATCTTTCTTGTCGAAGTTATAATTACATATAACGAAGCAATTACCAAGATTCTTGAATCGAACAATACTCATTGAAGAGGACAAATTACGAATATGATTCAAATGAACATTGATAACAATCTTCTTGACTATGTGTCCTAGGATCAATCTAGTCGATCCTGCAAGTAACCAAATCATATTTATTATAGTTTGGAAGACTAGCGGTTGTTTACCGGAAATCACCGTAAACACATTCATATTAGGAACAGTACTTTCATGGAGGGCTTTATCTATAATCGGTAAAAGTTTCTTTGAAATTTGAACTTAGATGATGGCTGGTACTAAATAAGTGTTTGCAATTGTAGGCGTTATTCCCACTGCTGTGTTACTTTTCGGACTATTCTTCATTCCAGAGTCTCCTAGATGGTTGGTAAGTAATAAATTCTCGTACCAACCAAACTGTTAAGTGATTAGGTGCTAAATACCAACCAAATAACGACTTCAGGCAAGGAGAGGTCGCACAAAAGATTTTGTGGCAACATTGCAAATACTTCGCGGTAAAGATACTGATGTATCTCAAGAAACAGCAGAAATTCAGGTTACTATATGTTTATCACTTTGCCATCATTTATACTATACTGATATATCTCAAAGAAGATATTTGCGCTCACTCATGGTAGGTAACTATAACTCCACTATTGATATAAGTTCATTTTCTTTAAGGGTGTGAGGAAAATGATATTTCAATTTCCACCTCGTCATGTTATTATTGTATTAAGAAAAAAGTTATGGATGTATTCATGACTAGATTGGAGTAGGGCTTATGGTCTGCCAGGAATTTGGTGGAATCAATGGAGTTGCTTTTTATGCTAGCAGTGTTTTTGACCAAGCAGGTAGTTACTTATCTAATTGCAAATCCTTATTCAAAGTCTATCATTTGCATAGAAACTGTAGTTCCCAATGAAAATTATGTTTTAAAACTTAACTTCATGAAGAACTCAGATTTTTATTTTTGTTCTGGCGTATTGTGTAATTTAATTTTGTTGTAGGATTCTGTACATACATGGAAGCCAATTTAACATTATAATGCTACAACTGCCCTGAGAATAGTTCAAATGCTACATGACATAGCTGAGGTATTTCTTTTGCTCAATCCGAGTATCTTTCATCTTCTCTTGAATTGAATCATCTTAACTTTCCATGTCGTATTACGCTAGGCTGGTAAGACGATAGTGACAACAATCCATCAACCATCAAGCAGACTATTTCATAAATTCGATAAGTTAATCCTTTTGGGAAAAGGCAACTTGCTTTACTTTGGAAAAGCATCAGAAGCAATGGACTACTTCAAATTCATAGGATGTTCCCCTCTCATTACAATGAACCCTTTTTCCTTAGTATTCTTACTGTTTTTCTCTGCATTGTGGCAGCTCAGGTATGCTCAGGTGTGCAAGTCGATGATCCTTCTCCGTGAAATTTGCTAACAGCTCTGCACATATACATACATACAGACATGTACTCTTTTTTCTATTCCAATTCTTCTCTCTCTCTCTTAGATAAAAAGGCAGTGATGCATCAACTATTTATTACTTTGGCTTACGTATAACTAAAAGGGTACATGTATTTGGTTTACACACAGGATCATTGTGTGCAATATTCAGAACTAGTAGCCTCACATTTACATTTTACTTGACTTCATATTAGGATTTTGGATTCCGTTAGCTGCATTTACAAGAAAGAAATGATGCTGTCACAAGAAGAGCTTGTCAATGGCCCTGTCATTCTGAAGGAAAGGAAAAGGGTATGCAGTAGTTTTTTATTAACCAGTTAAACTGAGGCGAACCAAAATTTAGTACCATGAACCAAAATTTAGTAGTGATGATGTTTTCTGTTTTGTAGATGATCTCCACAACCATTTAGAAATCTAAATTTTACATACCTATTTTTCTTTACATGTAGGTATAATTGAAGAAATTATTCTTGTAATTAAGTAATGAGATAATTTTTAATTTGTTTATTGTTTCATATGGATTGTTGGATATAGAGTGATAGTTATTTGTATGTGTAGCTTGTAAATACATCTTCTATACCTCTCTGGTTTTGTTACAGACATACTATGATTTAGCATCTGAACATAGGTCGTTGTCGCAAATGTTGGGTGGCAGTCTATGTATTAATATAGTTTCCAATTTCTACTGTATTGCTGGTTCTCCTTCCTACATGGGCATTACATTTGTAATTTCCCCTTTCATACTACCGACATTTTCTGTTTTGTTGTCGATATGTTAATCTTTGGAATGATGTTTCTTGAAGAATGGAGACGAAGAAGCTTGTGATGAAGATATGGAAGAAGCTTGTGATCATGAAGATGTGGAAGAAGGTTGTCGTGAAGATGTGGAAGAAGAATAAGGAGATGATCAAGAAGAAGAATATTAAGAAGTTGTGTTTTATATTATCTAGCTAGCTAGTTCTTAGAACTTTTGTTGTTATTTTGGGATGACTCTTTGAGAGAAACTTGTGTTTAATTTGTGAATACAAGATCACACTCACAAAGATGTTTTTGATTCATGGCAAACTCAACAAGCATACAAGCAACAAGGTACAAGCAGAAGAAATCAAAGAAAAGCAAGCTTTGGTCACTCATAACAGAGCAGGTCGACCTACTATGCATACAGGTCGACTCAACACAAGCAAAATAAGAGGAACTCAGAAAATCAGCAGTCAGGTCGACCTACTCCCAACACAGGTTCAATTATTGAAGACAACACCAACGACTGAAAGATACACAAAGGCTTCTCATCTTCGTTCTTCGTCATCTCCAACACAATTACACATAATCATTTTTGCGTTGAGGGTTAGTGATCGAGTTCGATAACGTCCATGGAACGGAATTGAAGATTCCTAGTGGGTGAAGATTTGTGGGGTTTTTGGTGAATAAAATCCGAGGGTTTTGTCCTCCAAGATAGGTGTTTCTTGGGGGTTTTTATCAAGACGTTTCATCGAGGATCCATCTGAGTGTGAAGATTGAAGAACAAGGGTTCAAGGCAATTCAAGACACTGCAGAAAAGGGATCAAGTGAAGCTCTTGGATCACCTTGATCTGACTCAAGATTAAGGGGGAAGAAGATTCAAAGGATCGACAAATTCGGTTTATTGTTTATCGCTTTGTTTTCTTCTTTGTATATACTACTTTCAACATTAATGGAAGATTTCCGAATTTCAATTTGGAATTGGGGGCAGACGTAGTCGTAGCGAGGACGATCGACGAACTGCCTGAACAAATATCGTGTTCTTGTCGCTTTTATCTTTTCATTTACGTTCTGTTCATATTTGGTCATAATTGCAAAATTGATTAACGATTCAAGTGTTAAAATTGTGAATTAAAGTTCTGCATAAACATCACAATTCACCACATCTTGAATCATCATCAATTTGAACATTATCACCAAGTGTTTGTCGTTTTGCTTATTCCACTATTACTGCATTGCAAACCAAAGTTTGTCAATTTAGAAGATAATTGATTTTCAGCTGTGAAACGTATTGATTCGATAACATATCACTTCATCATTAATCTCAATTATCTTGTGGTTTTGTCACATATACGACCCTTGCAATAACGGTCCGGAATAGACGCAAGTCGATTCAGAACCGCTTTCGCTTTAGTTCGAAATAATTCCAAAAAACTCTGAGATCTATTCACCCCCCCTCTAGATCCTCAGGCCAGCGTCTAACAAGTGGCATCAAGAGCTCTGGTTTATTCCGTGCTACGTGAAACACTTATTGGAAAGATGGCTTCCGGACCTAAAGGGGCTCACAATAGAGCTCCAGTTTTCAACGGTGAAAACTATGGCTATTGGAAGGATTGTATGTGTGTCCACATCAATGCAATTGATAGGAACATCTGGACAGCTATTGTCAATGGTCCCTTTCAGATCACCATGACAAATGCAGCTGGTGCAGTTGTACCAAAACCAGAAAATACTTGGGATGCTGAAGATGAAAAGAGATATGCATACGATTGGAAAGCGAGAAACATTCTAATCTCAGCTCTAGGAGTTGATGAATACTATCGCGTTTCCCATTGTAGATCCGCTAAAGCTATGTGGGACACATTGCAAGTTGCCCACGAGGGAACGGATGATGTCAAACTAGCTAGGATCAATACGTTAACTCAAGAGTTCGAACTCTTCCACATGGAAGATGGTGAATCCATCAAAAACATGCAGAAGAGATTCGTTCACCTGAAAAATCGGTTAAATTCTCTTGATAGACCTGTTTCCAATGCAGTTGCTACTAACAAAATCTTAAGATGCTTGAACAGGGAATGGCAACCCAAGGTTACAGCAATAAAGGAAGCAAATGATCTAAACACCTTAGACATTACCACTCTCTTTGGTAAACTAGAGGAACATGAACAACATCTTAAATGCCTTGACATGCATGAAAAAAAGGCAAATAAAGAAAAGAACATGGAGAAAGAGGTAGAGAAGAAGTCAATAGCTCTAAAAGCTTCAAGCTCCAAGACCTCAAGACAAGAGCTAGAGGATAGTGATACAAGTGATGACGAAGACTCCGATGATGAGGAAATGGGACTGTTTGTGCGAAGATACAACAAATATCTAAAGAAAAATGGAGCAAAACATTCTGACAAAGCCTTGATCAACTATAGAAAGCAATCAAACAAGTTCAAACAAGATGACGACAACAAAGGAAAAATCAAAGGCCCTTGCTTTAATTGTGGGAAAGCCGGTCACTACAAACCGGATTGTCCATACCTTAAGAAGGAAAAAGAGAAGAACCAAAGCAAAGGTCATAACAAATCTAAGAGAGCCTACATAGCATGGGAAAGTGATTCATCTAGTGAAAACTCATCAAGCGATGAAGAAGAATCAGCAAACTTATGCCTTATGGCTCATCAACACAAGAAAAAGAAAGCTATAAGTCATCTTAAACCTGAACTCATAGATAAGGTATCTCATTCTCAACTAAAACTTGCTTTTGAAGAATTACATAGAGATGCAATTGAAGCTTTCAAACTTTTGGCCTCAAATAAGAAAATATTTTCATATCTTGAATCAAAAGTTGAGAAAACCGAAAAGGATATGGAAGCTTTAAAACAATCTATGCTAGACATTCAAAAGGATAAAGTTGAAATAGATCCTACATCATGGTTTGGTTGTGAGACATGTCACATTTGGCAAAAAGAAGTAAGAGATCTAAAAGCCAAGTTAGACAAAGCTCTACAACCAAAAGTGACCTTTGCGGTTGATCCAAATAAGTTCAAAAGATCGTATACTCCTTTATATAGTAAATACACTTTTGTACCAAAAGCATCAACTAGCAAAACAACATATTCTCATCATATTACCTGTCATTATTGTTGCAAAAAGGGACATACCATTGAAAAATGCAAATTTAGGAGAATTTTAGTTCCTAAAGGAGTATTTCAATGGTTGCCTAAGTGCAACAAAATGTGTACTCACTACCAAGGACCCAATGAAAATTGGGGACCTCCCTCTCTAAATTAATCCTGCAGGAAAAGTGTCTTGACATTGCCGAAAGGTTGTGGTTCCTTGATAGCGGATGTTCAAGACACATGACGGGAGACCTATCTCTTTTCGTTGAGTTTCAAGCAAAGAAAAAGGGGTATGTCACCTATGGAGATAACAATCGGGGAGCCATACTTGGTAAAGGAAGTGTAGGTCTTTCGTTTAATGGTGCAGGTCCATCCACTGAAGACATTGTCAAAGATAAGGAAGACGAGAATGAAAGTATTGTAAGGAAAGATGCTGAGAGAGAGAAAGATGAGTCTCATGATGAAAATGAAAAAGAAAGCATCTCAAACAATGAAGAACTTCCTAAGGCCTGGACAAATGTGAAAGACCATCCAATTGACAATATAATAGGAGACATCTCAAGGGGCGTTACAACACGCTCAAAGATAAGTAACTTCTGTCATCATTTTGCTTTTGTTTCACAAGTTGAGCCGAAAAACGCTAAGGATGCATTACTTGATGAGCATTGGCTAATGGCCATGCAAGAAGAATTAAACCAATTTAAACGGAATGATGTTTGGGACTTAGTCCCTCATCTGGGAGATCATCAAGTAATAGGCATTAGATGGGTTTTTCGTAACAAACTTGATGAAAACGGCGTTATTACTAGAAACAAAGCGAGATTAGTTGCCCAAGGTTATAATCAAGAGGAAGGTATTGATTATGAAGAGATATACGCTCCTGTAGCACGTCTCGAAGCTATTCGTCTCTTACTTGCTTATGCGTGTTCTAAAGACTTCAAACTATTCCAAATGGATGTTAAAAGTGCTTTTCTAAATGGCTATATAAATGAAGAAGTCTATGTTGCTCAGCCACCCGGCTTTGAGAATTACATGTACCCAACTCATGTTTATAAGCTGAAACGTGCTCTATACGGTCTTAAACAAGCCCCTCGGGCTTGGTACGAACGTTTGAGTAAATTTCTTCTTAGTCAAGGGTACTCTAGGGGTAAAGTTGACACTACTCTCTTTATTAAAAGAAAAGATAAAGATGTTCTCTTAGTCCAAGTTTATGTAGATGATATTATATTTGGGTCGACTAATGCAAAACTTGTCAAAGATTTTTCTAAGCTTATGCAGAGTGAATTTGAGATGAGTCTCATGGGTGAGCTAAATTTCTTCCTTGGCCTACAAATCAAGCAACTCAGTCATGGAACATTTGTAAATCAAACTAAATACTGTACAGAGCTGCTCAAAAGATTTGGAATGAGTGAAGCGAAGGAAATTGACACACCTATGGCAACAAATACTAATCTAGACAAAGATGAGAAAGGTAAAGAGGTTGACGTAAAATTGTACCGAGGTATGATAGGTTCACTATTGTATCTTACTGCCTCAAGACCAGACATTATGTTTAGTGTGTGTATGTGTGCAAGATATCAATCTTGTCCAAAAGAATCTCACTTAAAAGCTGTCAAAAGAATTCTGCGATACTTACGTGAAACTACTACATATGGCCTATGGTATCCAAAGGGAAATGAGTGCCATTTGGTAGGATTCTCCGATTCAGATTTTGCTGGCTGCAAATCCGATACAAAAAGCACCAGTGGAACATGTCATCTATTCTCAAATTCATTGATAAGTTGGCATAGCAAGAAACAAGTATCATTTGCATTATCTACTGCTGAGGCAGAATATGTAGCTGCTGGAAGCTGCTGTGCACAAATATTATGGCTCAAGCAACAACTTCTTGACTTTGGTATTAAGCTTGATCGTATACCTATCATGTGCGACAACACAAGTGCCATAAACTTGAGTAAAAATCCTGTCTTACACTCACGCACCAAGCATATTGAAATAAGACATCACTTCCTACGAGATCATGTAGAGAAAGGAGACGTTACATTTGAACATGTAGAAAGCAAGAAGCAACTAGCCGACATCTTCACCAAACCTCTAGCAACGGAGCAATACTTCAACATTCGTAGGGAATTGGGGATACTCGATATCTCCAATTTGGGCTAATTACGTTTGTTCTCTCTTAATATTATTCCTTTACTTTATATATATATTTTTTCTGCTAACATTTCTCTTAGCGTAAAGGTAGTTCATTATCAAGCCAGGCGTCATTCAACATTGACTAAAGGCTGCCACTAAAGTTGACACCTACATATTGAGAAAGCGGTAACGTAATTGTTGTTCACTTCCAAAAATATTATTGATACTATAATTTGCTATCAATTAACATGCTTATAGTGACTTCATACATATATCTCTCTTGCTCATATATGTGTCTCATCTTTAATACACCTTTAAACATATTTGGCTCTCATGCTATCACTATCTACCTTTTATCTACTATACTATGAATGCTAGCGTGTTATCTATGTTTCTCTCGTTACTCTCCTCTGCTGTTTTTCTTGTATCTCTTTTGATGTTGTCAAAGGGGGAGATAGATGCTGAGTGTACGGGGGAGCTCAGTTGAGTAAATAGATGCTGAGTGTACGGGGGAGCTTTTACCACTTATTGCCAAAGCTTCTACTACCGGTTTGCCATCATCAAAAAGGGGGAGTATGTGAATACAAGATCACACTCACAAAGATGTTTTTGATTCATGGCAAACTCAACAAGCATACAAGCAACAAGGTACAAGCAGAAGAAATCAAAGAAAAGCAAGCTTTGGTCACTCATAACAGAGCAGGTCGACCTACTATGCATACAGGTCGACTCAACACAAGCAAAATAAGAGGAACTCAGAAAATCAGCAGTCAGGTCGACCTACTCCCAACACAGGTTCAATTATTGAAGACAACACCAACGACTGAAAGATACACAAAGGCTTCTCATCTTCGTTCTTCGTCATCTCCAACACAATTACACATAATCATTTTTGCGTTGAGGGTTAGTGATCGAGTTCGATAACGTCCATGGAACGGAATTGAAGATTCCTAGTGGGTGAAGATTTGTGGGGTTTTTGGTGAATAAAATCCGAGGGTTTTGTCCTCCAAGATAGGTGTTTCTTGGGGGTTTTTATCAAGACGTTTCATCGAGGATCCATCTGAGTGTGAAGATTGAAGAACAAGGGTTCAAGGCAATTCAAGACACTGCAGAAAAGGGATCAAGTGAAGCTCTTGGATCACCTTGATCTGACTCAAGATTAAGGGGGAAGAAGATTCAAAGGATCGACAAATTCGGTTTATTGTTTATCGCTTTGTTTTCTTCTTTGTATATACTACTTTCAACATTAATGGAAGATTTCCGAATTTCAATTTGGAATTGGGGGCAGACGTAGTCGTAGCGAGGACGATCGACGAACTGCCTGAACAAATATCGTGTTCTTGTCGCTTTTATCTTTTCATTTACGTTCTGTTCATATTTGGTCATAATTGCAAAATTGATTAACGATTCAAGTGTTAAAATTGTGAATTAAAGTTCTGCATAAACATCACAATTCACCACATCTTGAATCATCATCAATTTGAACATTATCACCAAGTGTTTGTCGTTTTGCTTATTCCACTATTACTGCATTGCAAACCAAAGTTTGTCAATTTAGAAGATAATTGATTTTCAGCTGTGAAACGTATTGATTCGATAACATATCACTTCATCATTAATCTCAATTATCTTGTGGTTTTGTCACATATACGACCCTTGCAATAACGGTCCGGAATAGACGCAAGTCGATTCAAAACCGCTATCTCTTTAGTTCGAAATAATTCCGAAAAACTCTGTGAGATCTATTCACCCCCCCTCTAGATCCTCAGGCCAGCGTCTAACATAATTTAGCCCTTGTTTTGAATCCCATGGTTGTTTTGTATTTGGGATGGCATCAAAACTTAGTATCCAACTTATTAGTGACACTACAAAAAAAACTTACTTTTGACGTTAATGTTAATTTGCTTGTAATTAATTAGATTCTAATCATCAATATTATTGTTAAGAGGAGTGCTAACAACACTCTCTTTTCAACACTCTCTCAAACACTCACTTTCTTATTGGTTGAAACATGTGTGGGTCCCTCACTTTGAAAATAGGTCCCACATAAAGTGGTAGGACCCACACATGTTTCAACCAATAAGAGAGTGAGTGTTTGAGAGAGTGTTGAAAAGAGGGTGTTCTTAGCATTTCTCTATTGTTAATTATATATATATATATATAATGACATATTTATGTAATGATACCGAAATAAACCGTGGCAAGATAAATGGTTTAGAATGCATAACATATAACCACGGTTTTAAATCTGTGGTCATAACCAAACCGTGGCTATATCTTGAACTAATACTGTGTCGTAAACGTTAAAATGAAACCGTGGCTTTACCATATGGCCACAGTTTTGCAGTCATGGCAAATACAAATCGCGGCCTTAATCAAGCTACCTAAACCGTGGCCTAAAAAAGCCACGGTTGTAAAAAAGGCGTGGTCTATACCAAAAAACTGTGGACTTTACTTTAGGCCACGGCCGCATACTCCACAGTTGGATTTCTGTGGCCAAACCGTGGCCTCAGCGTTACGCCACGGTTATTTTGCATATAGCCTCGGTTTCCTGGGCGTGGCAGGAGACCTTTTTTTCTGTAGTGGAATGTATACTGTTGTCGAAGCTGTTTCATCCCAAAATCTTTTTTGGCATATCTTTAGCTTTCAACATGCAACTAGTCATATTCAATATACTTCTATTTCTCCTCTCAAGTATACCATTATGTTGAGGTGTATAAGGGGCAATGACCGTATTATCCATACCTTCCTCATTACAGAATTTTGAATATTCTCTAGAGGTGTATTCACCACCACCATCGATTCTCTGTTTCTTTAACTTGCATCCACTTTGTTTATCGACATGTAATTTAAACTTTTTGAATTGTGTGAATACCTCGCTCTTCCTTTCAATAGGGCCATAAACATCAAAGTGAACAGGCTCCATCTTTTATCTCGACTCTTTGGACAAGTCATGTTTGAATGCCTTCTTCGCCTACTTTTCTTTACAACATTTCTCACACACATGACTTGGTTCTTTTACCTGAGGTAAGTGTTAGAACAAGAAATGTTCTGATCAATATTCTTAGTTTTGATGATAACATTATATATGAATTTTGTATAAGACAATGTGGTACTCTAATTATTCACGTTTTCCATTTCAGGAAAAGTCTAAAAGAGTATGTACATAATCAGCGTTCAGAAGCTCTGACCCAGAAGATTTGGATGGCTTCATCAGAACATGGTCTGACAGACGTCAGAAGATGGTCTTGAAGAAATCATAACATGATCTGGAAAGCATCAGAAGATGGCAGTTAGAAGCAAAGCTCTGAAGATCTGATGATATCACGCTCCAAAGCACTTCTAAAGTATGAAGACAGAAGTTGCATCTGCACAAAAAGTTGAAGACTCTGATATTCAAATGTTTATTCTACATATTCTGAGTCCAGAAGCAAGTACAAGATGAAAAGGCTATAACGTCAAATCTGTCTGACTGTCAAAAGGAACGTTAGAAGCTACAAAAGGCAAAGTCAGCAAAAGTAGTTGAAGCATGGCTCGAGGTAGTTGACAAAAGAGTGAAACATTAAATGCAGCAGTGTACTATTCACGCAAAGCATTAAATGCACTCAACGGTCACATTTATACACTGCCTATATATAGAAGTTTTGATGCTGGAGCAGTAATAACTCTCTCACGTGAAATACAAAAACGCTGTAAAAAAGTTATCACACCAAAGCAAAGAAGAACTTCATCTTCAACCTCACAACATTGTAATATTTTAGTTAGAGTTAGAACTTAAACTTAAGAGAAAAATCACTTTGTGATTATAGCTTATTAAGAAGCAATTTAATCTCTTGTAATATTTATTTTACATTGATTGTAAAAGGAAGTTCCTAGAGTGATCAAGTTGTGATCAGTAGACTCTAGAAGACTTAGAAGTTATCTAAGTGGAGAACCATTGTAATTAGTTTGATTAGTGGATTAAATCCTCAGTTGAGGTAAATCACCTTGTCAGGGGTGGACTGGAGAAGTTTAGTTAACAACGAACCAGGATAAAAATATTGTGTGATTTTTTTTATCTACCATTTTTGGAAACATCCCTTATTCAATCCCCCCTTTCTAAGTGTTTTTCACTCCTTCAGTAAGTCGTGCACCATCTTCTTTTGGTGGACATACCTAAACTTATGATGTTTAGATGTCAATACATGCCATGCCATAGCCAATTCTTATCTTCTTTTGCAGCGAAAGTAAGACACTTGTGATCAATCATGTTGATCTCTACTTTGAAGGTCTTGTTGTCTGCCAAGGGTGCCCTTAAAATCAACCTTTCATCACCATCATACACCTTCATTCGTTTCTTTTCTAGCTTCATGTTGTACCCTTTATCAAGTAATTAACCTATGCTTATCAATTTAATTATCATCGAAGGTACATACAACACATCAGTGATGTTGGCTTTTCGACCACCCTTTCTAACCACAAATATGTTTCCTATTCCACCGAATGTGACATGCTTGCCATCTCCAAACTTAATCATTTTCTCGATTGATTCATCTAACTTGGTGAACCAATTTTTATTACTAGTCATGTAATTACTGCATCCTTAATCTAGATACCACATATTGGGTTGTTTATTGTTCGATTGAGTATTGGTCATGAGAAGCACATCATCACAATCACTATCTCTATCATGTGCATATTGCACTTCATCATTATCTTTTGCTCTTGCTTCCTTCTTTCTTCGACAGTCTCGAGCATAATGGCCAAATCCTATACTGCACCTCCTTAATGTCAACTTTCTTCCATGAATACTTGTTGTGTATTCCTTTCTTGGTTAAATAATCATTATTTTTTGAGTTCTTACTTGACTTATCATCATTAGCAAGATTCTTCCTTTGATTTGCCTATTATTTCCTAGACTTCTTGATGAATATTGCTTGCAGTGCGTGTTCAACCACCTTCTCTGTTTTCGAGTTGCTCTACTTCAATCTCATCTCATGAGCTTCTAGTGAAGCTTGAAGTTCTTCCAACTTCATCTCATCTAGGATCTTGGACTCTTCAAATGACATTATAATATAATCAAAATTTACAGTCAAAGATCTCGACAGTTTCTCAATATTCTGCAAATTGTTGATTAATTCACCACACGCCTTCATCTGGTTCGTTAACAACACCACACATGAAAAGAATTCTAGGACTGATTTATCTTCCTTCATTTGAGTCATCTCATATTTTTTTCTTAGCGTTTGCAACTTCACCCTCTTCATCTTTTCATCTCCATCATAAAAGTTCTTTAAATTCTCCCACACTCCTTTTCACGCTTCTTCTTCATAATCTTCTCAAACAAGTTAGGATTCAGACACTGGTGAATCAAGAACCGAACTTTTCCATCTTTCCTTTTTTCTATGATCCTTGTGCGCATATTTCTGAATATCGTCTGCATTTTCATCCAATGTCAGCACTCCATCATTCACGATTTCAACCACAACTTGAAATCTGAATATGACCTTCGTTTGCACAACCCACCTCTCGTAGTTCTCACCTTTGAAAATTGATATATTCGCTAGAAATTGCATTGATGTTAAGTTTCCATTTGCATTTCAGAATCTCAGTGAATCGTTTTTATCAATTTGTTGGAACAATTAGGGTTTTCAAGAAAGATGAGGAAGAAGAGAGAAAATTGTTAAAGGAAAATATTATTATAAAATTTCTTTTGAAAATTGTTAAATAACTATTGAATTACAACATCATGCTTTTTTATAGGAAACTAAGGCCCAAGCCCAAAACATACAAAGTCACCCTTTTGACACAACATATATATATATATATATATATATATATATATATATATATATTCATTTTGTTATTTGTATATGACATAATATATTTGGTCAATAGAATAATTAGTCTTTTAATGATACATTAAGTGTGACATAATCACGATACATCATTAACCATAAGAACATTATTTTTAAAATATTTGTAGTCAATTTTTACTATTACATAAGACAATAGTAAGGCATAGAGACTATCATATGAGTAGAAGCAAATACTTGAGGAAAGTCAATTCTAAAGAAGCATGTTCTTGAAAAATTGAAGCAAGCTTAGTGCTGTGAAACTTCAAGATCAGAAGCAGAAGAAGAATGTTCTGACAGTCATTCATAGAATGCTCTGATGTTCTCGGTTGAGAATATGCTCTGAAACATTTTCTTCATCTTATATGCTCTGATAAATGCTATTCATTAAGAATACTCCGATACATGATAGTTATCAAGAATGCTCTGACACATTCACGTTATGCTCTGATACATTCATGTTCTGATATTTTTGTCTAGTATGTTCTGAAACATTTCAGGATGTAAAGATGCTCTGATGATGCTCTGATACATTCAAAAATGTTCTGATTCAATCAAGCATGTTATGACAACTAAGAAGAAATTCAAATCTCTGAAGCTGTCCTATGGAAGCAAGAAGCAGAAGTTCTGAATTGTCTAAAGTTCTAGGCGAAGTGAAAGTCTCTGCTGAAATGAAAAATACTTAGGGAAGTCTTTTATTTATAAATTTTCTAGTATTTATTTCAAGGGGAGATTGTTAATCTCAGGGGGAGACATATTCACACACTCTGATTATATGCTTATGCTATATCTGTGTAATTGTCTTTTGTCATCTGATATTCTGATTGCAAATTCATATCAATTATATATGTTTTTGTCATCATCAAAAAGGGGGAGATTGTTAGAACAAGATTTGTTCTGATCAATATTCTTGTTTTGATGATAACAATATATATGAATTTTGTATAAGACAATGTGGTACTCTAATCCTATGCATTTTCCATGTCAGGAAATATATATAAAGAGTATGCACAATTCAGCGCTAAGAAGCATTGACTCAGAAGGTTCGGGATTGCAACATCAGAACATGCTCTCGCAAGACATCAGAAGATGGTCAAGCAGAATCAAAACATAGTCTATGAAGTATTAGAAGAACTTGATGTTAGAACAAGATTTGTTCAGATCAATATTCTTAGTTTTGATGATAACAAGGATATGAATTTTGTGTGAGATAATGTGGTACTCTAATACATTGCAATTTCCCTTTCAGGAAATATATAAAGAGTATGCACAAATAAGCGCTCAGAAGCTTTGACTCAGAAGGTTCAGCATGCAACATCAGAACATGGTTTGGCAAGACATCAGAAGATGGTCAAGGCAGAATCAGAACATGGGTCTATGGAAGCATCAGAAGAACTTGAGTTCAGAAGCAGAAGCACTGAAGTTCTCATGGTATCACGTTCAGAAGCACTTCAAGGTCAGAAGACAAGAAGATGCTATGCACCAAGCTGTTTGACTCTGATGATATTCAAACGTTGTATACACAAACATCAGATCAGAAGAAAGTACAGGTGGCAGGCTACGCTGACTGACAAAAGGAACGTTGGAAGCTATTAAAGGCAACGTCAGTAGACACAGCGTGAACAAGGCTCGAGGTAGTTGACAAAAGCATGAAACGTTAAATGCAATGCTGTACGGAATACGCAAAGCATTAAATGCTCCCAACGGTCATCTTCTCAAGTGCCTATAAATATGAAGTTCTGATGAGAAGCAAGGTTGACGATTTTTGTGAATATTAACTTGCTAAAATGCTGTTCAAATCAAAGCTCTCAAACTTCATCTTCATCAAAGCTCACTACATTGCTGTTGCAATATATTAGTGAGATTAAGCTTAAACTTTAAGAGAAATATCACTGTTGTGATTATAGCTTTTCAGAAGCATTGTAAAACTCTTAGAATTGATTACATTAATTTGTAAGTAACTAGAGTGATCAAGTGTTGATCAGGATACTCTAGGAAGTCTTAGCTTGTGTCTAAGCAGTTGTAATTAGAGTGATCACGTGGTGGTTAGGATACTCTAAGAAAGTCTTAGCTTGTGTCTAAGCATTTGTTCCTGGAGTGATCAGGTTGTGATCAGGATACTCTAGAAGACTTAGTCGTGGGCTAAGTGGAAAACCATTGTAATCTATTGTGTTTAGTGGATTAAATCCTCAGGTGAGGTAAATCACTCCGTGGGGGTGGACTGGAGTAGTTTAGTTAACAACGAACCAGGATAAAAATAACTGTGCAAATTGTTTTTATCATTCAAGTTTTTAGACTACACTTATTCAAACCCCCCCCCCCTTTCTAAGTGTTTTTCTATCCTTCAATTGGCATCAGAGCGCCGGTTCTAAGGTGCAAGCACTTAACCGTGTTTAGAAAAGATTCAGGAAGAGAAAAACGCTTCAGTAAAAGATGGCTGGTGAAATTCCAACAGACCCACCTGCATCTACATCTGGCTCTGCTGAGCAATACAATGGTAACAATGGTTATAATAGACCACCAGTATTTGATGGTGAAAACTTTGAATACTGGAAAGGTAAACTGGAAAGTTACTTTCTTGGTCTAGATGGTGAACTATGGGATCTTCTGATGGATGGTTACAAACATCCAGTGAAAGCTAGTGGCGTAAAGCTTACGAGGCAAGAAATGGATGATGATCAGAAGAAGCTTTTCAAGAATCATCATAAATGTAGGACTGTTTTGCTGAATGCTATCTCTCATGCTGAGTATGAGAAGATATCTAACAGGGAAACTGCCTATGACATATATGAGTCATTGAAAATGACCCATGAGGGAAATGCTCAAGTCAAAGAGACTAAAGCTCTTGCTCTAATCCATAGATATGAAGCCTTCAAGATGGAGGATGATGAAAACATTGAGAAGATGTTCTCAAGATTTCAAACGCTAACTGCTGGATTAAGAGTTCTGGATAAAGGCTACACCAAGGCTGATCATGTAAAGAAGATCATCAGAAGCTTACCCAGAAGATGGGGTCCAATGGTGACTGCATTCAAGATTGCCAAGAATCTGAATGAAGTTTCTTTGGAAGAGCTTATCAGTGCCTTGAGAAGCCATGAAATAGAGCTGGATGCAAACGAGCCTCAAAAGAAAGGTAAGTCTATTGCATTAAAATCTAATGTTAAAAAATGCACTAACGCTTTTCAGGCTAGAGAAGAAGATCCTGAAGAATCAGAATCTGAAGAAGAAGATGAACTGTCCATGATCTCCAGAAGGGTAAACCAACTCTGGAAGAGCAAGCAAAGGAAGTTCAGAAGCTTCAGAAGTTCAAAGAAATTTGAACGAGGAGAATCTTCTGGTGACAGAAGATCTGACAAGAAGAAGGCTGTCTGCTATGAGTGCAATGAGCCTGGACATTACAAGAACGAGTGTCCAAAACTTCCGAAGGAGAATCCCAAGAAGAAGTTTCATAAGAAGAAAGGTCTTATGGCAACATGGGATGATTCTGAATCAGAATCAGAATCAGACTCTAAAGGAGAGCAGGCCAACCTCGCGCTGATGGCTACAGAAGATGATGGATCAGAATCGACATCAGAATCAGATTCTGAAGAGATATCCTTGGCGGCAAAGAGGACAAAAAGCAAAATGTCATGGTACCTGGACTCTGGGTGCTCGCGACACATGACGGGAAGAAGGTCTACATTCCAAGACCTGGTGCTTAAGCCAGGTGGAGAAGTCAAGTTTGGAGGAGATCAGAAGGGCAAAATCATTGGTTCTGGAACCATAAGTCTTGGTAACTCTCCTTCCATAACTAATGTACTTCTTGTAGAAGGATTAACGCTTAACTTATTGTCCATAAGTCAATTAAGTGACAATGGTTATGATATAATCTTCAATCAAAAGTCTTGCAAGGCTGTAAGTCAGAAGGATGGCTCAATCCTATTTACAGGCAAGAGAAAGAATAACATTTATAAGATTGATCTTTCTGATCTTGAGAAGCAGAAGGTGACTTGCCTTATGCCTGTTTCTGAAGAGCAATGGGTCTGGCACAAAATATTAGGACATGCTAGTTTGAGAAAGATTTCTCAGATTAACAAACTAAATCTGGTCAGAGGACTCCCAAATCTGAAATACAAATCAGATGCTCTTTGTGAAGCATGTCAGAAGGGCAAGTTCTCCAGACATGCATTCAAGTCTAAGAATGTTGTTTCTTCCTCAAGGCCGTTAGAACTCTTGCACATTGATCTGTTTGGCCCAGTCAAAACAGCATCTGTCAGAGGGAAGAAATATGGATTAGTCATCGTAGATGATTATAGCCGCTGGACATGGGTAAAGTTCTTAAAACACAAGGATGAGTCTCATTCAGTGTTCTTTGAATTCTGCACTCAGATCCAATCTGAGAAAGAGTGCAAGATCATAAAGGTCAGAAGTGATCATGGTGGCGAATTTGAGAATAGATTCTTTGAGGAGTTCTTCAAAGAAAATGGTATTGCCCATGATTTCTCTTGTCCTAGAACTCCACAGCAAAATGGATTTGTAGAGCGAAAGAATAGGACTCTACAAGAAATGGCCAGAACCATGATCAATGAAACCAATATGGCTAAGCATTTCTGGGCAGAAGCAATAAACACTGCTTGTTATATTCAGAATAGAATCTCTATCAGACCTATTCTAAATAAGACTCCTTATGAATTGTGGAAGAACAGAAAGCCCAACATTTCATATTTCCATCCTTTTGGATGTGTATGTTTTATTCTGAATACTAAAGATTATCTTGGTAAGTTTGATTCTAAAGCACAAAAATGTTTCCTTCTTGGATATTCTGAACGCTCTAAAGGCTACAGAGTATACAATACTGAAACATTGATTGTAGAAGAATCAATCAATATCAGGTTTGATGATAAGCTTGGTCTTGAAAAACCAAAGCAGTTTGAGAATTTTGCAGATTTTGATATTGATATATCAGAAGCAGTAGAACAAAGAAGCAAAGCTGCAGAAGCTGGCAGTCTCAGAAGCAATGGATCAGAAGATCAAGTTGCTGCATCTTTAGAGAATCTCAGGATTTCTGAAGAGCCAACAGTCAGAAGATCACCTAGACTTGCATCAGCTCATTCAGAAGATGTGATCCTTGGGAAGAAAGATGATCCCATCAGAACAAGGGCATTCCTTAAGAACAATGCAGAATGTCAATTAGGTCTTGTTTCTTTGATCGAGCCAACTTCTGTTGATCAAGCTCCAGAAGATCCAGACTGGATAATTGCCATGCAAGAAGAACTCAATCAGTTTACAAGGAATGATGTATGGGACTTGGTTTCTAGACCAAAAGGATTTAACATCATCGGCACTAAGTGGGTATTCAGAAACAAGCTAAGCGAGAAGGGAGAAGTGGTAAGAAACAAAGCCAGACTGGTTGCTCAAGGTTATAGTCAGCAAGAAGGGATTGACTACACAGAAACCTTTGCACCAGTGGCCAGGTTAGAATCTATTCGTCTATTAATTTCTTTTGCCACTCAACATAACATCACTCTTTATCAGATGGATGTCAAGAGTGCCTTCTTAAATGGTTATATAGATGAAGAAGTTTATGTCCATCAACCTCCTGGTTTTGAAGACTCTAAGTCTCCAAATCATGTTTTTGAATTAAAGAAATCATTATACGGATTGAAGCAAGCTCCGAGAGCTTGGTATGAACGTTTAAGTTCTTTCCTTCTGGAAAATGGTTTCACTAGAGGAAAAGTGGACACTACTCTCTTTTGTAAAACCTTTAAAAAGGATATTTTAATATGTCAAATATATGTTGATGATATCATCTTTGGAACATCTAATTCTACACCTGGAAAGGAGTTTGCTGAGTCTATGCAGGCTGAATTTGAAATGAGCATGATGGGAGAACTCAAGTATTTCCTTGGGATTCAAATCAACCAAACTTCTGACGGAACCTATGTTCATCAAACGAAGTATGTGAAAGAACTTCTGAAGAAGTTTAATCTTTCTGAAAGAAAAGAAGCCAAAAATCTTATGCATCCAACATGTGTCCTAGGTAAGGATGAGGTAAGTAAGAAGGTAGATCAGAAGTTGTACAGAGGTATGATTGGATCTCTTCTATACCTAACTGCTTCTAGACTTGACATTCTCTTCAATGTTTGTTTGTGTGCTAGATTCCAATCAGATCCGAGAGAATCTCATTTAACTGCGGTTAAGAGAATTCTGAGGTATCTGAAAGGTACTACTAATGTTGGTTTAGTTTACAGAAGTTCCAAAGAATACAACTTAGTAGGATTCTGTGATGCTGACTATGCTGGAGATAGAATTGAAAGAAAGAGTACTTCTGGAAGTTGTCAATTTCTTGGAAGTCATCTGATCTCATGGTACAGCAAGAAGCAAGCTACTATTTCCCTCTCAACAACAGAAGCAGAATATGTTGCTGCTGCTGGTTGTAGCACACAAATGCTCTGGATGAGAAGTCAGCTAGAAGATTATCAAATATATGAGAGTAACATTCCTATTTTCTGTGATAATACTTCTGCTATATGTTTATCTAAGAATCCTATCTTACATTCAAAAGCTAAACATATTGAGATTAAACATCATTTCATAAGGGACTATGTTCAGAAGGGTGTTATATCTTTAAACTTTGTGGATACAGACCATCAATGGGCTGATATCTTTACAAAACCCGTTGCTGAAGATAGGTTTAAATTCATTCTGAAGAATATCAGTATGGATTTATGCCTAGAATGAGAAGATGAGAAGATCTTATGTATGAGTATCTTTTGAAATGAGATTGGATTAGTCTTTTATAAGAAGTTCTGATTGTAATCAATTAGAAGTAGTGATTCTGTTATTACTAACGTTTCATTGTCTAAGTTGACTCAGAATCTCTTCAAAAGTAAAACAGCTGTAAATGGCTATCCAGATGGTAAACACGTGTTCACTATTTCTGGACAAGCGTGCGTGCAGTTGAGGGGACGCCTACTTAGGTAACTGTGCTAATCACTTCTTTTGTCATTATTATCTCTCCTCACGTCACGTAACATTAAATGCTATCCATCATTTCCTTTTATTTTTTTCTTTTAATATTCTTCAAACGTTTCTTTTCCCTCTTATATTTCTCTCTCTTGCATTCAGTTTCTTTTTCTCTCTCTCTCTCTTTGCATTCATATCATAAACCCTAGCAGTTTTTTATTATCTGTAACTTCATCATGAATCCTTCGTCAAGTTCTACAAATCAAGAAACTGATCGTAAACAAAAGAGAAAGGCAACTGATGAACCAGAAAACAAACCAAAAAGAGTAAGGATCACCTATGACCCTCTCCAGGTGAATCCCTTTGAAGCTATGATGTCTGGAAACTACTCTAGACGTGTGTATCAACCCCTTGATGGTATCCCTCAATCACCTCCCTCTTCACAGACTTCCCCCACCTCTTCCTCTTCTTTCACCTCTCTGGAACCACCATCTTCACCATCTGATATCCTTTCTCCTTCAACCCATCCCACAGATATCTCCTCATCTCTCTCACACCCTTTTCCCACCAGAACACCTAATCCCTACAGTTTTGTGTTTCCTGACTCCAGATTCACTGTCAACCCTCCAACACCTACGACTCATTCTTTTCTAGAGCTTTTACACTCAGATGTAAATAGCTGGTTGGAGATTCTGGGTGCTGCTCACCTTAATCATCTGGATGAGTATGCTACCTGCAACCTCTGGGAAGCCTTTTGCCAGGATTTTCTGGTTAGGGCTACGGATGTCCAGAGAATGATCATGACTGAAGCACCTGGGGCTCGTGGTCTTCTCTTGGAAGTTGGTGAAAGCAGCTATCACCATCTCATCAGGAACAAAAGAGTTCTTGAAGAGAGGATACCTGCAGATGAGATGGTAGAAGAAAATCTCTGCAGAGACATCGTGGTATGGAGACCAAGGTATCTTGTGCTGACTGGAGATTTTCAATGGTTGTTTGATTGGTTCAGAATGAACCCTTCTGAAAGTGCTCCTCACATGGTCTTTCCAGAAGTGGTTTATCCTGCTGAAGTTGCTGGTCCTACTCCTCCAACAAACCTAGCAGCTATTCTTCAGGCGTTGGAAGTTGGAGCTTCTGAGTTGCCTGAACCAGAATATGTTGAGGCTGCTCCTGAGTCAAACTCAGATGTTGAGATGGAAGGTACAGAAGCTGAAGACCTACCAGAAGATCGTCGTGCTGAGATTGCTGTCCCTGTTGGCAGAAGTTCTGGTGCTTCTTCTTCTGGTGTACCCTCAGCTCTGATGGAGACCTTGGAAGCTCTGCATCAGAATCAAGCTATGCTGGCTTCTCGTTTGGACACGCAAGAAGCAGCCACCGCTGAGTTTCGCTCCTTCATGGCAAGGCAATCTGCAAGCACTGACGGGGTTCATGACATTCTGGCGCAGATTTTATCTAAGCTAGGGTCTTAGTCTTTGGTCTTTGTAGTTTTCTTTCCTTGTTGCATCTGCTTGTTCTGCATACATCTTTTGTAATTTTGTTTGCTTAATCAATGAAAAGTTTAATTCTGTTTCTTTCCTTTGTCGTTTTCTACATCTGAATTTTTTATATTCTTTTTGATGTTATGGCAAAAAGGGGGAGAAAATATATGATAAATGATCTGATTAATATTATCAGTTTCCAGGTAAAAAGGCCTCACATTACTAACAGAACTTGCAAAGTTCTATGCTTTAAGTTGTGTTGTTGCAGGAACTGAAGATTCTATTTAAAAGATCAACATAAGAAGCAACAAGATGAGGAAAAGCAATTCTAAGAAGCAATCAAGCTCTTGGATTCTTGAAGCAAGCTGAGTGCTATGAAGCTTCAGGATCAGAAGCAAGAAGGAAGAATGTTCAGATATTCTGATGATAGAATATGCTCTGAAACATTATGTCTATCTGCTCTGATACATTTTATATGTTCTGATACATTTTATATGGCTCTGATACATATTATGTGTTGTGAAACATATTCTATGTTCTGACTCATTCATGCTGACTTTTGTCGTTTAGCGTTGTTCTGTAACATTTCAGGATGTAGAGATGCTCTGATGATGCTCTGGTACATTCAACAATGTTCTGATACAATCTAGCATGAAGTGATGTAAGAAGAAATTCAAGCTCTGAAGCTGTCCCAATGGAAGCAAGAATCAGAAGCTGCGAATGTTCTTAAGATCAGAGAAATTCAAGTTCTGAAGCTGTCCGATGGAAGCAGGAATCAGAAGCTGTGAATGTTCTGAGGATCTAAAGAAATTCAATGTTCTGAAGCTGTCCTATGGAAGCAGAAATCAGAAGTCATGAATGTTCTGAAGATCAAGCACTGTGAACGTCTCTACTGAAATACTCAGGGAAGTCTTTTATTTATAAAATTCTTCTAGTATTAATTTCAGGGGGAGATTATTCATCTCAGGGGGAGATTGTTAATCTCAGGGGGAGACATATTCACATGCTTATGCTATAGCTGTGTAAATTGTCTTTAGCCGTCTGCTCTTTTTGATCGCAAATTCATATCATTTATATATGTTTTTGTCATCATCAAAAGGGGGGAGATTGTTAGAACAAGATTTGTTCTAATCAATATTCTTAGTTTTGATGATAACAAGGATATGAATTTTGTGTGAGATAATGTGGTACTCTAATACATCGCAATTTCCCTTTCAGGAAATATATAAAGAGTATGCACAAAAAAGCGCTCAGAAGCTTTGACTCAGAAGGTTCAACATGCAACATCAGAACATGGTCTGGCAAGACATCAGAAGATGGTCAAGGCAGAATCAGAACATGGGTCTATGGAAGCATCAGAAGAACTTGAGTTCAGAAGCAGAAGCACTGAAGTTCTCATGGTATCACGCTCAGAAGCACTTCAAGGTCAGAAGACAAGAAGATGCTATGCACCAAGCTGTTTGACTCTGATGATATTCAAACGTTGTATACACAAACATCAGATCAGAAGAAAGTACAGGTGGCAGGCTATGCTGACTGACAAAAGGAACATTGGAAGCTATTAAAGGCAACATCAGTAGACACAGCGTGAACAAGGCTCGAGGTAGTTGACAAAAGCGTGAAACATTAAATGCAATGCTGTACGGAATACGCAAAGCATTAAATGCTCCCAACGGTCATCTTCTCAAGTGCCTATAAATATGAAGTTCTGATGAGAAGCAAGGTTGACGATTTCTGTGAATATTAACTTGCTAAAACGCTGTTCAAATCAAAGCTCTCAAACTTCATCTTCATCAAAGCTCACTACATTGTTGTTGTAATATATTAGTGAGATTAAGCTTAAACTTTAAGAGAAATATTACTGTTGTGATTATAGCTTTTCAGAAGCATTGTAAAACTCTTAGAATTGATTACATTAATTTGTAAGCAACTAGAGTGATCAAGTGTTGATCAGGATACTCTAGGAAGTCTTAGCTTGTGTCTAAGCAGTTGTAATTAGAGTGATCACGTGGTGGTCAGGATACTCTAAGAAAGTCTTAGCTTGTGTCTAAGCATTTGTTCCTGGAGTGATCAGGTTGTGATCAGGATACTCTAGAAGACTTAGTCGTGGGCTAAGTGGAAAACCATTGTAATCTGTTGCGATTAGTGGATTAAATCCTCAGGTGAGGTAAATCACTCCGTGGGGGTGGACTGGAGTAGTTTAGTTAACAACGAACCAGGATAAAAATAACTGTGCAAATTGTTTTTATCATTCAAGTTTTTAGACTACACTTATTCAAACCCCCCTTTCTAAGTGTTTTTCTATCCTTCACTTGAGATCAGAAGCAGAAGCACTGAAGTTCTTATGGTATCACGCTAAAGCACTTCAAAGTCAGAAGACAAGAAGATGCTTTGCACCAAGCTGTAACTCTGATTATTCAAATGTTGTATTCACAAAATCTGAGATCAGAAGTTAGTACTAGATGACAGGCTACGAAGTCTAATCTCTGACTGACAAAAGGAACGTTAGTAGCTATAAAAGGCAAAGTCAGTAAAAGCAGAGAAAAGCATGGCTCGAGGTAGTTGACAAAATAGTGAAAACATTAAATGCAAAGCTGTCCAGTCACACAACGCATTAAATGCAGTTCAACGGTCATCTTCTCAAAATGCCTATAAATATGAAGTTCTGATCAAAAGCAATAACGAACAACTCTTGCAAAAATACCAAAACGCTGTTGAAATCAAAACATACGAACTTCATCTTCAAGCTCACATTCTTTGTAATATTTAGTGAGTGATAAGCTTAGAACTTAAGAGAAATATCACAGTTGTGATTATAGCTTTCTAAGAAGCATTTGAATACTCTTGTAAACATTTATTTTACATTGATTTGTAAAAGGTTCCTAGAGTGATCAGTTAGATCAGTAGACTCTAGAAGACTTAGAAGTTTCTAAGTGTTGATTTCCTATAGTGATCAAGGTGTGATCAGTATACTCTAGAAGACTTAGAGTGTTTCTAAATGGACAACCATTATAATCAAGATTGATTAGTGGATTAAATCCTCAGTTGAGGTAAATCACTCTAAGGGGGTGGACTGAAGTAGTTTCGTTAACAACGAACCAGGATAAAAATATTGTGTTCATTGTTTTTATCTTAAGAGTTTTTAAAGCCACACTTATTCAAACCCCCCATTTCTAAGTATTTTTCTATCCTTCATTTCCCTCTTACATATATGAGATTAATATCAATGGATCCTTAATTAAGCATGATTTTAAAATTAATGGTCATGCTCAAAATAAGTCAATATGGAATATTTAGCTTATTTTAGAAGTAAAAGTTTAAAACCATTTTATAAAACACTTGATTAAATATTCAACAGAAATTCAAAGTACACAAAATAACCAGGAAATAAAAGACATAAGGGAAGAGAAATAACATCAAATAATTATACAGGTTTGGTCAAGAAGACCTACACCTGTCCCCAAGAATTGTTCTTGAGATTATCCACTAGACTTGAGAGGTTTTAGAAGGTTATGCCCATAAACTCCCTTATACAAGGAAATGGAGCTTCAACATAACTTCTAACCAAACAACTAACAAGGCTTAAAGCGGTTAGTCTCCAAACAAAATAGATATTTGCCCAGTCTAATATCGAACTAAGATAAGGTTTTGAGTCGGCTATCCTCCTAACCAAACCAGGTTTTTACACAGGCTGACCACAAATCAAACAAATATATTTACTAGGCTGATCTCGAACCTACTAAGATTTTACACCAAGGTGAATGCAGAAATCAAGAGAAATTTTAATCGGGATGATCTTGAATTGATAGATCTTTTGATTGGGATGGACTCAATAACCATTGGGGAAATTTTCACTAGATAATCTTCACGAACAAAAAAAGATATTTTTCTTCAATGACGGAGCTCACGAACAAAATAGAGACTAAGATGATTCCCCAAATACAAACCAACGCTTTTAAATGGTTTAGCTTGCAACCAAAATAACAACTTCCTATGGATGAATTATTTACTCGGGAAAATACACTCTTGGTAAATTTACAATTTTGTCCTCATCCATAACAATATTTCTCACTAGACTCAAGAACACTTTCAAAGCACTATGACTAAAATATGTGAGAAACCTTCATTCTTGAGTCCCTTGATCACTTATGCTGTCAAAATCACTCTAAAAAAAGTCCAATTCCTTAATTCTAAAAAAAATGCATTATAAAGAAATTTGAGCGCGCCATAAAAATAGGTCATAATAAGGTCACAATTTCATTTCATTTTGGCATGACTTTTCTGATAGCTATATCTTTTCTTTTGCTTTCAGTTGTCACTAGTTTCACCTCACTCATAGTTAGAAAACTCTAGATATGATGAAAGTTATGTTGAAAAGGTGCTAGAAAACTTTGATATGAGTAATTCAAACGCCGTGAGTACCTCATTGATGAATCACTTTAAACTATCATTAGATCAGAGTTCAAAGACAGTTGTATAAGTTGAGTATATGTCAAAGGTTCCTCATGCCAATGTTGTTGGTTGTTTAATGTATGATATGTTATACATTAGACCAATTTGGCACAAGTTGTAAGTCATGTTTGTAAGTCATTATTTTCAATCCCTAGTGGCCATGTTGACAACTAGGACTGGAAAAACGACTCTTGCTCGTCACACATGCCTGTTTTTTCTGCATTTTGTCACCAAGTGAACCAAGATTTTAGGCCCACACACTCTAATATGCTCTCCCTCCACACCATGTTTTTTTAGGGTGTGGGTAATAAAATAAAATTTGCAATTTTTAGGTTGAAATGGTGCAACGCCCGTGGACCCGCCCTGTCCTACCGTTTTTTTTTGCGGGGCAAGACAAGGTTTAAGGCCCTACCTTTAACTATGCCCGGCTCACCCAATTTTTTAGCATTATTTTTGGGACAAACCTTAATGGGGAGGGCATGCCCGTTTTCCATCCCTATCAAAAATTGAAGAAGAGTATATGATGGCATCTAAAGCTACCAAAGAAGTCTGATTGCTTACATGATTTTTTAGAGAATTGGGTGTTGAGAAATGTAGAGTTTGGTTGCATTGTGTTAGTCAGAGTGACATTTAATTGGAAAACAATCAAGTGTATCATTCCAGGACCAAGCATATTGATGCATAGTTCCACTATATTAGAGAGTTACTTGCATTCAAACATATATTATTTGAAAAGGTTCATACTTCAGAGAAAATAAATGATATATTGACCAAGAGAATCTTTAGTGAAAAGTTCAAGCATTACTAACATGTTTCTAAATGTTAAGCAGAAGGTGTACCTCCCCTGTTACCAGGATGTAACCTTCATGCACAAAGTTTTTATGGGGGTTTGATATTCACCAAGGTGAATTTTTTTTAGTATGGTTCATATTTATATAAACACTAAAGAGAGGCAAGGGCATGGAGGCATTGCATTTGCATTTGGTCCAAACTTGTCTAAGGTCCAACTATTTGTTGTGGAGAGGCGATTGGGAGTTTAGAGGGGAGCAATATCACCCTACCTTAATATTATATATATTTATTGTATTACTATAACCCTAATTTTATCACATAAATAAAATATAAATATTATTGCATTTAGCCGTAGAGGTAGGCACCGGTGATCGAAATGAGTTAACAAAGATCAGTCATATTTATTATCTTTTACTTTTGTTTCTTTAATCTTCTATACAACGTTGTTGTAAAATTATGTCACAACAATTTTTCACTCTTTTTCAAGAGTTCTTCTAGCTATATGTACTTTTCCAAATTGAATATTATTATTGTTATAAATATCATTCTATACTGATTTTCCTCTATGGCTACATGTAGAGGACCTACTAGGATGTAAATTTAAAGGAGTGAAAGGTGCCTGATAAATAGAACTTGGCAGAATTGAAAAAGGTCCTATTGTTGCAAAAACGATTGACTTTAGATTACAATGCCTTTCAGACCTCGGTTCCCTTTGGATTTCTTGAATGGTGAAAGAACCAAATTTGTCACAATACTAAGCTCTCTTAGCCTCATACTATTTGACTTGTTGGACCTTATAATCAACCATGGCTTTAATAATGTTAACAAATTATTGAGAGACCTGTTACATGACATCATGTATCATCTTGTTAGGATGCTAATTTAGAACCCTAACAACTCAAGAAAAAGCTAAGAGAAATAAAAGAGACAAGTAAAATAAACTAATAAAATAAAGACTTTTTCATTTCTTTGATATTCTCTTCAATGTCTCAAGGACTACATATATAGTACTCCTAATGGATAATTAAATAAAACCCAAACTTATAAAAGCCCAATTCAATACCCTTACAAGATCCTAAGAACATTCTAGAATTATTACAAAACAACAACTAATATAAAATACTAAATAAACTATATTAACTATCTATCATTGCCGCGGGGTTCACTTGAACCTTGTCCTCAAGGTTCTAATTTTACTCTTAATCTAACAAAATTATTTTAGTGAAAAAAATAGAACCAATACTAAATGAGAGAATAATGCCAAAAGAAATTTCTATGTGGATGGTATTACACCATATGATAGTAAATAATGTGGGTGGGATATGATATCGAGTAGGACATATAGTGGAAAATAGTTGGCAATACGCTTTGTCAGCATAATTTGTGGGGAAAAGATACATCACAATTACATGTGAATTTTGGATTGATTTGGTGAGAAAAAAAAGTAACCACAAAAAAAGAGATATTGAAGGATTGACACAACATAGAGAGACACGTGATGGCAGAGAAAAAACTTGACTTTTTTCCAAAAAAGATTAGGCTTTTTAGCAAATGGAATTTTAACACAAGGATTTTGTTGGTAGTATAAAAAAACTTAAATGACATAAAGGTTTTGTTTTTTTGTGCGTGGTTAGAAAGCATAATAAAACACAGTAATAGCCACACAAAAAAAAAGCAAATACCAATTTTGGCCATCTTTACCTCGATACCAAAGCCAACGACACAATTTTTCTCACATTGAAAAACTCTTCCATATCCAACAAGTGAAAAAAAAATACTCTTTTCTCCTTCAAACTTTCCTTTTTTCCATTGCTTGAAGCATTCATTCTTGTTTTGTTTCCCAGTCTTGGACTTCTTTCACGGTGCCACCATTTATATTTGCTTTGTTTCTCTCTAGCAGTGTTTACATCCTCGTTCATATTTGCTTTAATAAATCCATTTTGAACACTTGAATCTGGTGGTTTCGGTGATGGTCGTTTCAGATCCAATAACTTTTTCGGTAAAAATTGTAGATCTGGAGGTTTGGCCGGAGGCAGTTGCAAATCGGAAAATTTCATCGGAAGAGATACCGGCGTTGATGACAGAAGAGTCACCGGAGTTTTCACCCGAAACGATGTCGGATTTGTCTTTGGAAGAGTCGCCGGAGGTGCTGTCAGAAATTTCACTGGAGAAGACACCGCCGGAAATTTCGCCGGAGAAGACACCGCCGAAAATTTCGCCGGAGAAGGTGCCGGAAATTTCGCCGGAGAAATTATGTGTAAACCAGAATTTTCTTTTTCTTCTGTCTGTTCCTCTATAGTTCTCTTGAATGCATATTTTGCTTTCCATTTTTCTTGTGACTTTTTGAATGAATCAGAAAGATTTTGGATTTGTTCTTTCAACTCTTCTCTATATTTGTTTGATAACTCATGAGTTTCAATCAAATATTGTTTCAGAGTTTCCAGGTCTTGGTAAAATATTTCTGATTGTAAATTGGAATTTTGGGGTTCTGGTTGGTATGAAATGTATGGGTTGGGTGAAGGTGGATATGATGTGTGTGGGTTAGATGATATAGGTGGTATAGTTGTGACAGTAGAGTAATGAGGAGAAATGAAGTGATAACAAAATGGTGATGGAACAGTAACATATGGAGGAGTGAAAGATTGGTAGTATGAATTTGCCATGGAAGGATTGAAGTTCAAGGATGAAAGCACCAATGTTAGGAAGCTAGAACCCTAAATCTAATAAAATTATAAAAAGCTGAAAAATTAAGAGAAAGATAAAACTAAGCTATAAAAATAAAGACTCATTTCATTTCTTTGATATTCTTTTCAATGTCTCAAGGACTACATATATAGTACTCCTAATGGATAATTAAATAAAACTCAAACTCATAAAAGCCCAATTCAATACCCTTACAAGATCCTAAGAACATTCTAGAATTATTACAAAACAACAACTAATATAAAATACTAAATAAACTATATTAACTCTCTATCACATCTCAATTTGTTCTCTCATAAAGAAAATAGTCATAAACATGGAATGTTCAAATAGATATATGGATGCATTTATAGAATCATTAGGAAAGGCCTCCAACTTTGTCATTCTTAGAGTTTTGTGGAGGGCCATTTATTCTTTTATGACATTTCCTCTTTGATAATGATGAAGTTAATGATTAACTCTGAGTTTGTTAAGGAGAATTTGGCTATTACAATGTTCAGTCGATTGTCGATTTTACTAACAACATGTTTATTTTTATGTGAAAACACAATCAATAAAAAAAATTAAATATTGTAAATAATTAATATGATAATTTTTATATTTAGTACACCCCTGCCTAAATACATCTTTTTAAAGAAATAACAACCTAAATGTCAAAATTGTTATATAAAAAAAGAAGACCAATGTATTGGTACCAAATCAATTCAAATGTTTGATGTTTGTCCTAAATGATAATGTCTTGAGGATCACGATCTTGATCAAAATATTTCTTGAATCGATTCAAAGGAATGCTTAACTTGGATCACCAAAACATTTGAATAGATTCTCGCAAACAGAGTCAAAACACGATGAATTGAAATATCTCTTTGAATAGATTCAAACAAGTGCGTGAATCGATTCCCACAAGCAGAATAGAAAACATGAATTTGAAAAACCTCATTAAACCCATTCACAATCTTTCTTTTTTTGTAATCAAGAAATTATATAAAAAGAACCAAAAGTTCTAACGACCGATTACAAAAAAGTGAGGCAAAGCTCGAAACAAAAGAAAATTAATCACCAAATACAACCTAGGAAAGGTATAACAAAGGGGATTTGCTAAACTCATAAAAGTTATAATTGGTTCAATTAATTTTCCCAATAAAGGACCACCTCCAAATGAGTGCCTTGATGCTCCAAACGGTATCGAAAATGTTCCAAAGATCATTCCAAAATATGATCCCATTCCTAAGCTTCCAAATAGACCAACACGTTGCCAACCAAACGATTCATTCTTTATCTATGTTCACCTTCTTGCTTTTGCAAAAACCATACCAAGACATAAAGCTACTTAAGGGGCAATCCATAACATAACCATCAAAACCAATCCAAGAAGCAATGTCTTTCCAAATTAAAATAGACGCGTGACATTCAAACAAAAAATGGACCAAAGATTCCGCCTCCGTACCACACAAAACACAAGAATTAGAAGAAGAGAAGGAAATAACTCTCAAGAGGAGAAGATCTATGGTCGACATTCTATTGATAAAACATCTCCACTCAAAGGACTTGATCTTTGAAGGAACATCCAACTTCCAAATAAGTTTAAAAGCTAAAGAAAACTCCATATCCGGACCCAACGGAACATTATATAAATTGGTTAAACCGTAAGAGCTTCTTACCGAAAAACCATTGGCCGGATCCGGGCACCACATGACACCGTCCCTTAAAGCACAGACAGGTTGTCACTCGCTTAACAACAAGTGCAGCCGCTGCACTTCTCTAACAGCAGCCGGGCTGTTTTGATTCCGGACACCAAAATCCCCCCAAGTCCAAACATCATCAATCCAACCTCCCATGCAAGCTATCGACAAAAATTTCAAATCCGAAAGGTTGGACGCCACCGGAAATGATTTCATCAAGCAAATATCCTCCATCCACCTTGAATTCCAAAAAGAAATGTTGAAACCTCTACCGACAATAAACCTACAATTATCAACAAAAAAATTATCGGTGTAACTATTTTCCAAAGACAAAATGTCCATCCACCAAGAAGATTTTGAAATCTTCTTAGAATTTTTTGCATCAAAAGAAACCACATGAAGATTAATATCTCCATATCTAGCTTTCAACACATTGTACCATAATGCTTCCGAACCACCAAGAATCCTCCAACGCCATTTATTGAGAAAAGCTAAATTAAAGTCTTTAATCCTTCGCAAACCAAGACCGCCCTTCTCAATGGGTAAACAAATAGTCTTCCAACTTACCCAATGAATTTTCCTTCCTTCACCCGCCCCTCCCCAAAGAAAATTGCTTTGTAACCTCGTGATATCCTTTAAAACCTTCTTCGGAGCCTTATAAAAAGAGAGCATAAAAATCGAGAGACTACAAAGAACGGATTTAAGAAGAGTGAGCCTACCACCAAAAACTTAGCAAGCGGACTTTCCAATCCAAAATCCGGGATTTTAGCTTACTCAATATCCCATTCCAAGAAGAAATCCTTCTAGGATTAATACCTATGGGAATACCAAGAAAGATGAAATGATTTTCCTCCCTCCTACAAGACAAAAAATTAGAGGCAAAATCCAAGAAATGATCACTCAAATTGATACCAATAAGTTTGCTCTTGTGGTAATTGATCCCAAGGCCCGAAACCATTTCAAAACCTCTTCAAATAACCTTGGTCGCCCAAACTTGCTTCCAACTCCATTCTCCTATCAATAAAGTATCGTCCACAAATTGAAGGATGTCCACACTACAAGCTCTCCTTATGTTGAAACCAACATATTCACCAATATCCACCGCCTTGCTAACTAACCCCTTTAAGCCCTCCTCCACAATTACAAAAAGAAACAGCGAAAGTGGATCTCCTTGCCTTAACCCTTTATCCATCACGAACTCCTTTGTAGGACTACCGTTCACTAGCACCGACATTTTACTCATGAAAATCAAAGCCTCCATCCACTTCATCCAAAGCAAAGCTCCCCGAAGCCCATCTTTCTTAACATGAATCTAAGAAAGTCCCAACACAAATTATCGTAAGCTTTCTTGAAATCCACCTTAAAAAGTAAACAACTCATCCCCTACTTTTTCGCCATATCCACCACCTCATTAGCTACCAATACCACATCCAAAAGTTGTCTACTCGGGACAAAAGCACATTGACAATTCGAAACTACCGAGCTTAACACCTTCTTTAATCTCGACGCCAAAAGCTTGGAAATGGCTTTGTACACACATCCCACCAAACAAATAGGCCTATAATCATCTAACCCCAAAGGATTTGATGATTTAGGAATCAAAGTCAAGAAAGAAGAAGTTATAGCCTTTGATAACAAAGCCTCCTTATGGAAGCACTCGAAACAATTTATGAAATCCACTTTAAAAAAAAAACCAACATTTCTTGATGAACAAAAAGGAAAAACCATCGGGCCCCAGACTTTTCGAACCCTCACAATTCCAAATAGCTTCTTTAATTTCCTCCTCCGAGAAAGAATTTTCAAGAGATTATTTCTCCTATCGATTCAAACCCCTAACGAAATCCCCTCCAAAATCGGTCTCCCCCTCACCACCTCGGAAAACTTTTTCTCGAAGTGAGTCAAGACTTCCTCTTTCACTTCCAAAACCGAGTCAACAAAACCTCTATCCGTCAAGATAGGGCCAATGTGATTCCGACTTCTCCTCGCTTTCATAACCCTATGGAAGAATTTACTATTCGCATCTCTATCATTCAACCATTTCAATCTCGATTTTTGGATTAACATATTCTCTTTAATCTTTAAATTCATCCAAAAATCTTTAGATGCCCTCCTTCTCCTATCAACATCTACGGTAGATTCCACGACATCCTCCTCATCCACCATTTCATCACCTTCGTTCAAGTTACGCACACCTTCCTCGACCGCCAAATCTATCTTCCCAAAAACATTCAAATTCCACCATCTCAACCTCTCTTTAATAAGTCTCAACTTCTCCTTTAAAACAAAATCGCCCCTCCCTTCCACCGAAAACGATTGCCATTCCTTCTCCACGAAAGACAAGAAATCCTTATTAGCAAACCATTCATTGTTGAATTTAAAAGGCTTTGGTCTCCAATTAGAATTATCATAAACCAACCACACCGGGCAATGGTCCGAAACATCACGATCCCCTACAAATTGGCCGACCACTCCCCATTTACTAACCACTTTGTCCGCCACCAAGAAGCGATCAATCCTACTTCTAACCCTCCCGTCCCCACTAAACCAAGAGTATTTCTTTCCTTTGCACAAAATGTCTATCAAATTGCTCAAATCAATAAACTCCGCGAACTCCCTCCATTCACAACTAGGTTGCAAAGCTGAACTCCCATTTCTTTCTCTTCTATTCTTGATAGCATTAAAGTCACCTCCAATGACCCACTCTCGATCAGTAAATTTAGACTTCAAAGAGAGTAATTTCCCCCACAACAAACGCTTCTCCACCAAAGAACAAGGCGAATAAATATTTACAAGATAGTACACCTCTTCCTTCCAAACAGCCTTCACCCCTAAAAACCCCCCTCCACCAAAACTACACAGCACCTTAATTGAATTAGTATTCCACAGAGACAGAATTCCCCCCGACGCTCCACAAGACGGCAAAAAAGAATAATCGATATTGCTATTCCTCCAAAAACTACCAGTGAAAGACTTAAATATCGAATGTAATTTTGTCTCTTGAATAAAAAAGAAATCTGCATTACCTTTGTTTATGATATGGCTGACCCTTCGTCTCTTTGCGCTACTCCCGCCTCCCCTAAAATTGAGAGAGCTAATGATCATGATAACAAATTGATGTTCTCTATCCTCTTCAATTTTTTGGATTTGACATCGCTTTCCATTTCATCGATCCTAGATACATAGTTTTCTTTAGAATCAGCAGCTTCGGCACCCAGTTCCGATAGCATTTTCCACAGTTTCTCTCCTATGTTTGACCCCAACCTCTCTTTTATTCTGCTATTGTTTCTGCAAATCACTGTTTCCTCCGATTGACCCCCATACACCAACCCTGTTTCTTTACCGTCACCAGAACAAGGTCTCTTTGAAGTAGAAACTGACTCAGCAGAAATAGACTCCGAGTTTGCCACACCCATCAGCGTTTTTTCCCCTCCTTAGCAAATGGGCATTTTTTCTTACGAAAATTGGGCCTGGGCCTGCCCCTTTTCCCTTTAATGAGCCCAAGAGATAAGTTAAGTTTTTTATATTTGACCTTTTTAGCAAAAAGGGATTTCCTCAAAGAAATGGGCCCCACAGAGTCAGACAAAAGTTTCACGTTGCTAATTTCCTTTTGCTTTTCCTTAACTTCCAAACAAAGTGTGGCCTTCAAGTTATTTTCACTTACCCCATCCAGACACGTATTACTCCTAACTGCCACTATAGCCTGGTCAAAGGATAGAGGAACCTTACTTTTAGCCCCCAGAACCGTGTAGTCACCATCCAACCTTTCTGTGCTGTTAACACCATTGTCCAGCGGACTCTTCGGCTCCCCCTCCAAACCTTCTTCCCCAAAATTCTGAAACCTCAAACTCTCTTCCCCGTCGTCAACACCTTCGAAGTTGATCCCATACCGGTGAGAAACATCATCCTCAGACGACTCAGCAACGAACTCCTCGACAGAATCTTCATCACAAACAGAATCCTCTGATTTAGAAGATCGAACCGACTGAGATTTTGTGAAAGCCAACGACAAGTTTGCAACCTCCTCCCTTAATCTCAGATTGAACACCACTCCATCAATTCTGACCTCAATGGAAGCCGGCAAAACGTAATCAACAGGCACACGAATCAAAACTCTCGCAACATCCAAACCAGTTCGTTTAACAATCCTCTCGTCAGAGCAAATGTACACCCCGAAAGAATTCGCAAGCTTTTCAAAGATTTCCACACTCCAGGCATGACAAGGAACACCAAGAAAACGAAACCAAGACACACGTTCACTGTCCACATCGGCCGCTTTCCATGGTCTGATAACGTCAAACCACTGTTTCCACCATGACAATCCATTCACAATCTAATTTGAATCGATCCAAACAAACTTAACATTTTGAATCGATTTATGAATCACTTTGATTCAAATCATTTAGGTTGTGGCTTAAGTCAAACCTTCATTTTATACATGAAAATCATTTTTACTTTATTTGTGAGGGGATTAATGAGAAAACTCAAAATACAATAAAGGACTAAAAAGAAGCATGAAATTAAAAATAAATCAATAATGCACATAGACAATTTCAGGGCTAATATTTGATTGACTCTTTTTATGATATATGTAAATCTTAGTGGACTTGAGAAAAACCTATTTGGTCTCGTAATCTATTTTTTCTAAGAAAAATTTGACTACTGTAATGTTCATGTAACTTATTTATTTTGGAGTGTAAACATAATCAATAAAAAATAAAATATTATAACTAATTAATATAAAATAAATTTATATCTAGTACACCACCCAAAGAAAAAAAAAGTTATATCTTTAATAACAATATAAAGCTAATTGATGTTTTCTGTCAAAATTATTACTCATTTTGTTTCTTTTTAAGTGTCGTTTTAGATAAAAAAAATTATTTTTATTTAAGTGTCGTTTTTATAGTTTAATGTTATAATTTGTCGATTATACCTTTACTTTCTCAATAAATTACTTAACTATTCATTAAAAAAAGAGAGTGATTATTAAATTTATTTGGAAAGAGAAAATATTCGATGATGTAATGAAAAAAACAACTTTAATAATTCACTATCTTGTTTGAAGTTTTATGCTAAAATGAAACTTAAAAAAAAAGGGAGTGAGTATATATTAAAAAAACCAATGAGTTGAAAATGAGATCAGTTTCCAATTAATATTATAAAGATTCTTAACATATAGATGCGTTACTAAAAAAGATCCGGACCTACTACCAAACCTTTCAATTGATGGAAAAGGGAGCAACAAATCCATTGAAACCTGGAAAGTTGGCTTTTGTGCGAAAAGTAATACCAAATGCTTTTAGCAGCATGCAACTTTAGGAATCATATGTCCACTCAAATTTTCATGAGATGCTTACTTAATCTTGATTGGGACAATTTGCTTTATCAAAAGCCGCAAAAAAGTCATGCCTAGATCATACATTCACTTATTTGGATGTACCTCAATTCACTAGATAAGTGATGCACCTAATACCACTCTTTGATTGCAAAAAACCAAATCAGCTTAACAAACATTCACACTTTATTACTTGTACTTGCCTAAAAGGGGCATGTATTTCCCCTTAAAATGGACCAATTACAAGATACTTCTCCCATATAGGTGTCATTAGAGCTGACAATGAACCGAATCAATTCAAAAATAATTTAGAATTCGGTTCGACAATTAAATTGTTGAATTAGGTTCATGAGCCAAATGAGCCGAATATGAGCGAAAACCTAAAGTCGTTAACTAAATGAGTTGAACTTAAACTATACATAACTCGGCTTGTTAGATTTATGAGTCAACTCGATTATATATGAGATAGATTATATTATCTTTAGGTTTGTCAATTTTTAGTAGTTTTTGGTGTACTATTTCATTAACTTTGTAAGGTTCCTAAATATTTAGACGAAATTGTTGATTTTTGAGATAAATTTTAGTTTTAATTGAGTAGTTTTTGAATTAGACTTCAAAATATATTTCTTAAAATTTGTGTAATTTTTGAATTAATAGTTTTATGAGATAAAGTTAAATTCCAATCTTATAATTTTTATTTTATTTCTAGATTTTTTATTTTAAAAAAATGTCAAATATATATAAAAAATATTTTTTAAAAATGACTTTTAAATACGTGAAGCAAGCGAGATGAACCTAACGAGATGAACTTAACGATTTAAACTGAACCAATTTATAACGAGTCGAGCCGAGCTGAAGCAAGTTCGACTCGAGTCGACTCATTTCCAGTCTTATGTGTCACATTAGTATACTAGCTATAATTGCAAAATTGAAATATGATTTGATTAGTTTTTGCAAGTTTCAATAAAATAAGTTTGATCGAAATTTAAAATGTAACCTAACAATTTTCAATTTTTAGCATATTAATTAGACTTATTAATTCAGTTAACTGATATCTGACTTAACAAGTGTATAATGTCAAATTATTTTTCAAATTTTAAATAGCAACAGGACTTATTAATTCAGTTAACTGAAGACCTGACTTAACAAGTGTATAATTCCAATAATTTTTAAAATTTTAAATAGTAATAAGATTTATTAAGTCGGTTAACATGAGACTAGACTTAAAAAGTTAAAAATAACCGACTTAATAAATTGCTCGGCCAATGAATGGACGAGCCTACACAAAAATAATTTCTTTCATTGGCTCGTCCAATGAATGACCAAACTTGTTCTAAAAGTGTGGTATTTTAGAATTTTTTGTTAAAGTGTGACATATTGGTTTAGTTTTTAAAAATACTGGCATTTGAGTAAAAAAATCTAAATTATTTACTTAGAAATATTTACCGCGGATACATAGAGTGATATGGGTTATATTTATAGCTCAAGCTCAAATTATATTGATTTATATATTTTTTAAATTTATTTCCGCTATAAAACTCTACTTAATACAATTGATAGTTGGATGATAAAAGCTCCTAGTATGTGAATGTTAAGAAGTTGGTGATATGTTTTTTAGGTAAAAAGTTTGTAACATGTGATGAAGGGGAGTCATGGTTAAGATATATTAAATTTTTCTAAAAAAGTTGATTGACTATGAATATATTTAAAGTTTTTTTAGAGAAGGTGGTTGACTATGAAGATTTTTTTTCTGGTCATTAGACATACTTCTATTATGACAGTGTTAGTTTTGGTTATTAACTTAGACATGCATTTAAAGCAGATGAATATAAAGATGATATTTTTTCACGGTAATTTAGATAAGTAGATTTACATGGAGAAGCTCAAGGGTTTCAGTGTTACTGGGCAAGGCGGGCTAGTTTATGAGTTGAAGACGTCTTTATATGGTTTAAAGTAGTCTCTAAGGCAGTGGTGCAAGTGCTTTGATTCATACATGCTTCAAAATGGTTACAGTGGGTGTGAGTATGAGGGATATGTTTATGTTCGAAACTTTGATGATGTTTCTTTTATTTTCCAATTATTGTATGTGATGACATGATGAACTGAAAATCCTTTTGGAAAATGAGTTTGACATGGAAGATTTAGGCGTTGCTACTAAGATTCTTGGGATGAAAATTCACATGGATATGAGCGCTAGAAAGTTGTGGCTCTCTTAGAATTCTATGTTGTAAAAGTGTTAAATCTATTTGACATGATTCATACAAAGATTGTGAGAACTCTATTGATGAATCACTTTAAGCTCTCATTAGATCAGTGTCCAAAGATACATGAAAAAGTTGAGTATATGTTAGAGGTTATGCTAGTTTTGTTTGTTGTTTAATGCATGTTATAGTTTGCACTAGATCAGATTTGATATACTTTGACCAAGTTCAAGCAACTGATACTTCGACCAAGCTAGGCACCAATGCCAAGTTCAAGCAATACTTTGAATTATTACATGTTTCTCATTGTTAAGAAGGTGTTGTACATCACAGTTGCCAAGATGTGGATATCATGAAGGAAATATTCATAGGAGTTTGACATTTGTCAAGGTTTAAATTGTTAAGTATGACTCATACTCACATAATAGAGAAATAGTTTTGATATTGTTAAATAAATTATAGAATTTATGGTTCCATTATCCTAATATCCTCAAACTTAAACCCACATAGGCCGTTCCATGCTCGTCGTCATAACATCTTTTCACAGATTTTTCGTTGGGTCAATGTCACCCTTGTCATTTAATACTAAAACTAGTGAGAACTAATATCTTATTATAGATGCCACTCATTCCATAAAAGAAATTTCAAACATGTCTCCAAATGGTAGAAAGTTCCTCCTCGTCAATTCGATCGTTTGAGAGTGAATAGTTATACTAAGATTCATTCAAACATTTTATTCATAGTGAATAATTCTCGATAATCTTGAAGTTGAACTTAATTCTATTAAAATATGCATATGGCTATTAATCATGATACTTCACCTAATCGCACGGGATACCAACTAGTCGATTCAATACTTCTACTAAGAGTACTCAATTCAAGTATGATCCTTCTAAGTGTAGCATAAGTAACTTAGTATCCGAAGCACATTTTGATTTCTACACTTAATCCTAACTCTAACCATTCTTAAATATCAAATTAAGTCTCCCTGACATAGATGCACATGAGTAGAACAAGTTTTGATTAAATGAGTGACTTTCACTATGGTTCTGTAAAGCAAACCAATTGAGTATTTGGAGAATTACATAGACTATGAGAAAAGAACCAATTTATGGTTCCAATATCCTATCATAGGAGATTTTATTTTTAGTCCCTCTAAAATTTCCTTCAAAGAATAGTCCCTCTAAAATTTTTCATCCACACTTTTAGTCCCTCCTGCCAACGTCCGTTAACAGAGCTGACGTGACAATGCCACGTGGAACTGCCATCGTGGCAAAAATGCTGACATGGATGCCACGTGGCATTTGGTCCCCATTTAATATTTTATATATAAATTTTATTTATAGCGACAGAAATTCCGTTGCAAAATCTGTCGCAAACATGAACATCATATAATAGCCCAGAATTTGTAGCTAATCTGTAGCTAATTTGTAACTAATTCCTAGCTAATTCAAAGACATCATTTTTATGATCTAGATTTTGTTTTTTTTCATGATTTTTTACAATAAATTTTATCACATTATAAGGATATCTCTCACAAAAACTTAATTTTTTTTACTCGAGATGAATTAAATATGAATTTTTTTACGAGTCGATTTTCTTTAAAACGGAAACAAGGAAAATGTTAGCATATGATTGATTTTTAGGCTATTATTTTTCAGGGAGTTATATCATAACATATATAAAATATCTGCAAATCTTCATGGCATTTCGAATAAGTCTCAATTTATTTTAATTTTTTTATCAAAACACATATAAATGTTTTTTTCAAGTGACGAAATGAGAAATTTAACCCTGTTGATTGTAAAATGACTGGTATGCTTTACTTTTTTTCATATTAGTGTATCAAATTATAAGGGTCTCTTCCACAAATTTTTTTTTTGCATGAGGTTAATTAAATAAGAATTTTTTAAGCGTTGGTATTCCACTAAACAGAAACAATGTAATATTGGAATATGACTGATTTTTTAGCTAATATTTTGCAAGAAATTAGATGATAACACATAAAAATTATCTGCAAAGTTTCATGACATTTAGCATAAGTCTCGATTTATTTTAAATTTCTGATCAAAACACATATATGCGTGTTGATCAAAAAATTAAAAAAAATCGAGACTTATTCGAAATGCCATAAAAATTTGCAGATATTTTATATATGTTATGATATAACTATCTGAAAAATAATAGCTTAAAAATCAATCATATGCTAATGTTTTCCTTATTTCCGTTTTAAAGAAAATCGGCTCGTAAAAAAATCATATTTAATTCATCTAAAGTAAAAAAAAATTAAGTTTTTGTGAGAGATATCCTTATAATGTGATAAAATTTACTGTAAAAAATCATGAAAAAAATAAATTCTAGGTCATAAAAATGATTTCTTTGAATTACCTAGGAATTATCTATAAATTAGCTACGGATTAGCTACAAATTTTGGGCTATTATATGATGTTCATGTTTGCGAGGGATTTTCTGTCCCTATAAATAAAATTTTTATAAAAAATATAAAATGGGGTCCAAATGCCACGTGGCATCCATATCATCATCTTTGTCACGCTGGCAGTGCCACGCTGGCAATGCCACGTCAGCTCTGTTAACGGACGTTAGCAGAAAGGACTAAAAGTGTGGATGAAAAATTTTAGAGGGACTAAAAATGAAATCTGGAATATTTAGAGGGACTAAAAAGTTCATTATCTCTAGATATAATAAACTAAAGTTTGTTTTACCCGTCGGTTAAATTTCAAAACCGAGGGGATAGTTTTTTTCGCCATTTCAAAATTCCAAAAAGGATCTTCCTGGGGATCGGACCCAGGACCATTTCAACTATTCCCTCGGTTATTCAGAAACCGAGGGATAAAGTGAAAATTTTTTGTGTCCTCCTTCATTACCTCGCATGTATAACCGAGGTAAAATCCACTTTGCGCCCGAGATAAGATATATTTTTTTGTAGTAGTGACTATTTATACTTCTAGCATTATGCATGCTACATTTTCTAGCTAACCCTAACTAAGATCAAACTTAAAGAAGATGTCTCACAAATTGATGGTGGTAATACTTGCTCCTTCATTTACTCTTGAAATCTTAGGCTTAATTTTAACTTATATGGCTCTTCCGCCTTCTATTTTGATAATTCATGGTGTTTCCTCCATCTTCCCCGATATATCAACTTTCTCCTGAATCTAATGTATGCCCATAAAATTTATTATCCCTTATTCAAAGATTTCTCAAGACATTAAAGATGATGGAGATGGATCTTGCATGCAAGGGTAACTTGTGTTCAAGTCCCAAACTTCCTTTTCATCTCCATTCCAAATGTGGAAAGGGGAATAATAAGAGATAAATATGTTTTTCTTCAAGATCTTTCTTTATCTCTCTATAGGCCGAAAAGACCATCATATCCTTCATTAATAAAATGTGATATTTCATATATATATTTTCTTTGTCTTATGTCAATTTATCAATTGACTCTTGTTTCTAATTATGCATTAAAAATTATTCATCTTCCTTATATCTTACTTAATTTTAATTTTAACATGTCGTGAATATCACGTAATTCAGGTGAAATGACTAAAATGTCTGTAATAATTTAAAGCTATATAAATGCCCTCACTACATCATAACATTTTTATTTCGTCATTGATTACTACTTATAACTTAAGAGATTTATCATCTTTCCTTAGATCCTAATAAATCTTAATTTGATTTGAAGTGTCATAAAATATTTGTAAGATGATCAAAATACAATTTAGGATAAAATATATATTTTATCCTTTAATATTTGAATTCGATAATTCACAATACATCATCGTTGTTAACAACATCCAAACACTCTCAATCCATTGTAATAAATTAGTGATTAATTATATTTCTCAATATCACTATTTATTAATTAAAAGAGAAAAAAATGTGTGATGTTTCATATACTTTATTTGCGATTTACATTTCTATTTTTATTTATTTATTAGTTGTTGTGTTAATACATTTTTTTTTTCAAATGATCGTTTTTTTTTCTTATTATTTTGTATCTATTATTATGTTGTCTAATGGAGATTCTTAATAATTATCTTGAATATTTTTCATCTTAATATATTTTATCGACTTTAAAAAACTTATACAAAAGTCACTTATGGCACACATTTGAATAGAGTGAGCATATAGGAGAACCGACCAAATAAGTCCAAATCAATAGTGTATATACTTATAGTGATAGATTAACAACTTATCTAACAAAGAATCAATATGTTTCTTAATTTTAATCATGGGCATCTTCGTTCTTAGCTACAACTGTTTCCAGCTAACATCCAATATTTCCTCAAAACTTCATAAGTATATTTTCTTTTAGACTTTTGTGCAATACTAATGTCGCTCCTTATAGAGCAAAACTTAATATTCGACATGCCTTTAATTTTGTTCTTAATTATTTTAAGGAAACCATTAGGAAAAAAGAAAAATCAGTACAATCTTTTAGAAAATGATTGTCTAGAGAAAAATGAGAAATTAATATATTTATAATAACTTTGTTTTTTTTCTTTTTACATTCTTTTTGGCAGCCATAAAAATATTTATGTAGTCAATGTTCTTTAGAAAAAAAGTATTTGATAGGAATATATGATTATAGAGATAGATAATATTATTGTATAAGGTACGAGTATTAATTTAGAAAATAATTAAATATCTCTGAAAAGCTGAATATCATAAATTCAAAAAAAGTTATAAATTATAAGTGTCTATTACACACTTAAGATTTCTATGTGATGTGCACTAATAGAAGTTTTAACCATAGCAATATTTGTAACAAATAACTTTGTATTGTTTTCCTCTCCTAAGTTCAGTAGTGTTTCATAATAGTGGAATTTTGTTTAGTAATATCAAAGTTAGAGTTATTGGGTTGAATTTAGTTTTAGAAGTTAGAAGAGATAGTATCAAATAGCTAATTAAAAACTAATCAAAATAGTGTACTGAATTAATATTAATTTATACAAGATGTGTAAAAAAAAAAAAACAATACAAGCAGATTTTATGTCACTGCTCTAACATGTTCATGCGGCCAATTTATTTTTAAATATTATCTTATTGCATTCGATTGTTGGGGTGTTCAAAACTAAACCGGCCTAATAGAAAACCGCAAAATTGAACCAAAGCAAACTGAAATCGCAAAAAAACGCATTTGGTTCGGATGTGTTTGGCTCATTTTTTAACAAACCGAACCAAACTGCATTAGGTTACAACCCCCCAAACTTCAATTAAGTTATATCTAACCTAAACTCAAACCTATTATTCCTTAGCCTTACGATTACAAATGATTTTCTCTTTTTCACACTTAAGGTTTCAATTTAAGTCTTCTCAAATCTCTCCTACCGGTATTGCACTTTCTTCACATCTTAATTTCTAAATACATATCACATATTCTTTTTCAGTATTTCATCTCTTAAGTTATTTCTTTTTCATCTTATTATACTTATTTTACTGTTCTCTCTTCCAATTACGTTTTTAATGTTCCTCTTCTTATATAATTGCATCTCTTCTGCTCTTTCTTTTTCATCTTCTTTAATATTTCGTCTCTTTTTATTTGATAATGCATAAATAATTAAATACATAGTTATGTTGTCATTAATATGTGTATGTATTGCTCAATAAATTTTTGTAAAAAAAACCCGAACCAACCAAACTAATCCAAACTGCATTGGTTTGGTTTGTTTTGGTTCGGTTTTATTTCTAAAAGCCAACCGAACCAAATCGAACCGCACACTTTTTCCTCTTGCAGTTCGGATGATTTTTTACGTCAAAACCGCCCAAATCGTACCGCGAAAACCTCTATTCGATTGTTCGTTAGAGGTTTCTTTAGCAAATTTTGTACGTTCTAAATAGATATGACATTTTCGGTTAGCACACATTCAAAATTCATGAAACTAATAGTGGTGTAGAAACGTTCGAGGATAGTTCCTATATAAATATGCGAGGTTTCAAATTTTATAATTGTGTGTACCTGATAGACTTTGCTAAGCTAAATTCTAGATCTATATTGCATAAGAGATAAAAATAACAAAATAATTTTTCTTCATTACCTTACTAAAATACAACACATACAATATATATATAGCTAAGGTTCGCAACTAAATAAATGGGCCATGGGCCACTTACAAAAAAAAAAGACTTAAATACTCAAAATTATTTATAAGATATTTATACTAACCGCACCCTTACTCCATGATAAAGTCCTTTAATAACACTGATTTCTTCCTTTTTTTAATGGGCCTTATTAACTTCTTAACAATACTCTCGGGCCCATAATGAACCTTGTCCTAAAGGTTCATAGAAGATGAAACTAGGGGTATGAAATTTGAAAGTGGGTTGGAATTATGTGGTTGGTTGTTGGGGGTAGATGAGTCTAAGAATTGGCGAGGCATTTTGGGCCGTAGAGATATGTGAGGGCACCGAAACAATGGGCTGGTAATTTGTGGTTGGTGGGACCAAATGTTTGTGTGGTGAGAAAACAAGAAAAGGGGATAAGGAAGAATCTAGAGAGCAAGATTTTATGGCAGTGGGTAAGATTGGGTTTGGTGGGAAAGTACAGTCTTGAGCCGTGTGAGAAGTCTTGAGAACTGTTCCCAATGAAGAGTGGGGGGAAACCTGTATTTGGGGTTGGGAAAACGTGTGCGGTAGAGCTATATTTGTAACACCCTTCTAAACCCCGCGACAATTTAAATAAATAATCAGAGTAAAAACATAAACACAAGGGTGCCACAATTATTTAAAACAAATAAACCAACTAAGATCAAAGTCATGCTTCATTAGGAAATGATTCACCAAAACATAATCATGTTTATCACAGCGGAATACGAAACATCGTCAATACAACCAACGGAAATGTAATTCAACACCAAATAAAATAGAGTAATCTCATAAAACTCTAAAACTATCATTCCCTAGTGTTACAAGATCAGAGCATCACCGACACGACCCAATATAAACGGATAAACTCTACGAGTCATCCTCATCGAGCTCTAATGCCGCTACTTCTCAATCTGAAAAATATCAACAAGTAAGGGTGAGTCTCATTCTCAATTAATCAATGTTATGCATTCATAAGCAACAAACCATCATAATATATCATTCACCCAATTTGTCATATATTCAGATATTCAATTATCATTCATCAATCACAACAAATACAACAATCACAACAAATACAACAATCACAACAAATACAACACCAAACATAACACTGAAATTCATTCAATCATGTTATGACAAAGATGCATATAACCAACTGACACTATGCATGTGGTACCAATAAACAGTGAAATCAATCCAACTGACCGATCTACGCCTCATCGAGATACGGCCTAACCGACACAAATTCTGCATAATGGGAATTATGTCCACCATTTGATCCAAACATCACCGAGATCCATCACCGAATGCATATGTACACATATACCATACTTAAAAACATCACCGATCCGATGCACCGCGTCGTCTCATCATAACTCACCATTTTCATCACCGAATAAGTATGTACATGCTGCACAATCATTCAATTATTCACATATATTTACATCAAATATATCATTCAATCATCACCGTCTTATTATCACAACAATCATGATAATATTCACAACAAATCTATCACCGCATCAACACATTGTCACATTCAAGAATATATGCACACAATGTTACATTCAATCATACATGTCCACATATAACATATAATCATCACATTAATAATAATAACGGTTCATTCACCATCACACTAAAACATTGTCATGTTTACACAATTCCACATACGCACAATGTATATCACTGAAGTAATTAAATAAATGTTTTTAAAAATAATTTGGGCCACCGCCCATCTCACTAATTCATCATATAAAATATTTAATTTGCTTTACAACGCCCAAAACGAAACTAAGAAAGGATACGCGAATCAAAAGATACGCTATTCTAAAGTATTGGGAAAATTCTGCACAGCAGGGTCCGCTCAGCGGACCACCAGCGACGTGAGACAAAAGCGAACTACATTGGGACATCCGCTTAGCGGACCTACCTCCGCTTAGCGGACGTGCGATTTTGAAGAATTTTCATCTCTGCAACAGACCTGCAATCTCACCTATTCCCCATCCAAAATGAATTCCAGACATCACATAAAGGTATAAAACATTGCAGAGATTATCACACATCATCAAACATCATTAAAACACATTGTTTCAATCATAATTTCATGCAACCTCATCAATCTCCCTAAACCTAACAATCTCAATCCCAATATATTCAATTGAATCGAATCATATATCAATCTATTCTATTACCTACAATCACATAATAAAAAATAACTGGAAGAGTCCCCCCTTACCTTAGCCAAGAATCTGGACTTTTCCTCTTCTTCTCCATCAAACCCGTAAGCCTCTTTTCTTCACTTTCAGCATGAATCTCCAATCTTCAAACTCGCTTATCTCCCTCATCAAGAACTTTCCTGACACGAATTAATATATCCAATCAAAGGAAATTTTGTGTAGAATCCGAATCTTCAAGAATTACCTGATTTGGAGTTACGAGCAGAAAGTTATGACTCATTTTGTGAGGGCTGCACCACGAATACGAAAATAGTTTTCTCCATGAGTTCTCCTTCTCTCCCTCTTAGGTTTTCCTCTTCTATTTCCCAATTTCCTCTTATTTCCTAGTTTTATGAAAACATAACATAATTTAGTAATGGGCTCAACACTTAACACCCCCTCATTACTAAATACCACACTTGGCCCAAAGGTCAATATTTCATAATTCCTTCAATTAGTTCAACAAAAATATTAAATAATTAGAAATAATAATTTAATTTCCGATTAAATTAAAAATAGGAAATATGGGGTGTTACAACTCTCCCCCACTAAAAGAGTTTTCGTCCTCGAAAACATACTTCAAGTGAAAAGTCTCGGATAAGAGTCCTTCATCTGACTCTCCAGTTCAGAGGTAACATTTCCCTAGTCGATCCTCAAAATTCATCTGACATAACCAATCGAAATCATGTCTCATGCATTCGATCTCAATTCTTACATTGCATTCGACCACCCCAAAGGTGTACCACTCGCTATATCTCCAAAAGATCTACGACAATGAAACGTCAAGGTGCGACTCATACAATATGCCCAATAACTGAATAATATAATTACACAATCCCCGGTATGATCATACCTGATCAACATTGCAGTAATGCATTCCATCTACCGAACGTACCAACCTTAGACACACTTTTACATCTGAGCGATAAAATAATACTTACATTTTTCATCAACCGCTTCCTTCAAGAAACTCAATAATAATATTCCTATGCCATTGAATTTCGACTATCTGTCTCCTCTTAAGTCACACCAGCAATTATTCAACACGTTACATTCCGCTTTTGTTGCACTATTCTGATTACTCATTACAATCATCATCACCAATTAGATTTTGTAGTTTTAGCCAATTCCGACTCTCTTTACTCATTCCTTTAAAATCCTCCTTTACCATATGTCATACCTCAAAATTTTCCCAAGATGTTTTTACTCACCTAACTTGCAATCGCTCAAGACAGTACAAGCTCACTCTTCTCCTAAGCACAAGATCCAAATTAGGGTTTCTGATTTAATCAAGGAATTTGAACTTCTAATACCTCAAATGAATTCCATGGTATCTCATATGATTCAAAGCATCCTCATGCCAATTTTCAAGCCCTGATTCAAAAGATTGCTCATTCAATGGCCCAAACGATCAATAATCGACTAGTTGACCTAACAGTCAAACTATGGTCAAAGTACAGTCAAAACTCCAGATTTTTTGTCAACATCCTCATATTGAAATATCATTCACCATTTGATCAATAATTGATCATGGTTCATCAAGGAAAGATCAGAAATCAACAATTTCAAAAGTTTCTAAATTAGGGTTTTCATAGGAAAAGTCAACTAAACTTTGACCAGCCATAACTCTCACATAGAACATCATAAATTTCCCATCCAAAGCTCAATTTGAAGGAAATTGAATTCTCTACAACTTTGTCTCTCACATGCCAAGTCTGAAAATGCTTCATTTGAGAGATATGGATCAATACATTACAGGTCCTCCTAAAAAGTCAACAAAAACACCTTTTGGGTCGAAGCTCATAACTCGAGAATGGAATATATAATTGAGATGAAACCAAAAGCATCGTTTAGAGGATACTTTAAGCCTTCTAAAAAGTTCAAGTACACTTCCATACAATAAAAAATGAAGGAGTTGCGGCTTGCACAAGTTGGGCGAAATTGAAAAAAGGCATGAAACCCTAATCACACAATTTCTGATTTTTTTAATGGGCCAAAGTTTTGGATTTTAAGCATGTCCATGGTATATTTAGGAGCCCATCACGCTATATTTTCACTATTACCATTATTTTTTATTTATTTTGAATTACATTCATTTTAATTCAAAATTTAAATGAAGAAAAAATGAAAAATACAAAATATATGAGATTGTTTGGTTTCTTAATTAAATGTGGAACAAATATAATCTGGAAAATCATGCAAGATTGATTGAAACATGATTGAATCAAATTGGCAAAAAATAGAAAGAAATCATATAATTTTCAATCAATTCTATATCTCTCCAATCACTTGATGTCCAAGCCCAATGGTTAACCTAAGTGACTCCCTAATATATACCTAATATTATCAGCATAAAGGACACGAAAAAAAGGGGAAGAAAAAAAGAAAATTAGGGTTCAAAGTTACAAAAATATTCAAGAATTAGGGAAACCTCGTATCTATCATTCCAGCCACTTTCAATCCACTTCGACCATTCCAAATCCTTCCTAAGGCATTAAAGGATAAGGTAGAAGCAAGAACAATGGGAGGTAACGCATAGAAACAGCATAGCATGATTACCATATTCTTTTATTAATTGATTTTTTGTTTCTTACATATGCTTGCGTTTCAATCCAAACTAATGGTATTTTTGAGTTCTTGTTATAGTTTAGGGAAGTTCTGGTCCTTTATAATGGAGCTTTCACGTGCATAATGGCATCCACCATTATTAGGGCACAAACGAAGGTGCCCTTCGTTCTCGCGGTTGGAGCGTTTTCTAAGGAAGGAGAATAGCATCATCGAATTCACAAGGTTCCATTTAGGTGATATGGACCCTTTAGAGTTTTCGTTTGACTGGTTTGGTTTTAGTTTTGATGTTCACAGGTTTGTTGCGGAAAAAGGGGCAACAAAATCCGCAGGAAAATTGGAGCAGAAATTTGGTAGGGATGATGAACAGTGCCCAGGAAATATTGACTACCCGCGTGGCTGTTTCACGCACCTTCATTGGCCGATCAATATTTCAATTTTCTCTCACTCTTTTTGATTGGGCAGTCAAATGGTTTGTGGGTCCGCGTTGAATTCTCACCACTAACTTCAACTATTGTTTATATTATTTGTTTTTGATAATTATATAAACAGGTAAAGCAATTGGCATTGTTGGTAAGAAGCGTTGGCGTGTAGTGTGAGGGCCTAGGTTCGAACCCTACCCTCAACACTTTATTTTTTAATAACTTAAATGTTGTAGTTTGCCAGCAGATCCAACATGCGCGCGTCCGTCAAGGCCCACGAAGCACCTTCAATCCTTATCATCAGATCACCAGTGCCTTAGATCCAACGTACCTGGAGTGAAGGCTCATCATATGGATCTCCAGCTTCGCCACAAACAATCAGGGACCCACCTTTGACTTGTTCTGTTTTCAATTTCCATTTAGCATATTGTTTCTGATTTAATTCTGGCGTGTGGGCTTACATACAGATTGGTATATTGGCTGAGTTGGCACCGAGGCAATACCCTCCACTTGAAAAACCTGGGTTCGATCCCCAGTATTGACACTATTTTTTCTGACCTTAGTTCAAGGCAGATCCAGTATGCCCAGTCAACATAAGCTCACCCTACGCCTTCACATCTCCATAGCTGGTTTTCCAAGTTATCTGATCCAAGGAACAAGAGGCGCCTGTCCATGAGTTGGCACCGAGGCAATACCCTCCACTTGAAAAACCTGGGTTCGATCCCCAGTATTGACACTATTTTTTCTGACCTTAGTTCAAGGCAGATCCAGTATGCCCAGTCAACATAAGCTCACCATACGCCTTCACATCTCCATAGCTGGTTTTCCAAGTTATCTGATCCAAGGAACAAGAGGCGCCTGTCCATGATACTCCCTCAAGAAGATTAACACACAGGATCAGAGCTAAGTTTTCTTAAATTTTTTTATATTTTTAATTACATGAATTCTTATTTATTCATTCACTTTCTCTTCCTTTTTGTTTTTATTAATAAGTTGCTCTAAATTTTTATATTCACTAAGAATATTTTTTTTATTTTCGATAATTATTAATTTTTAATCGAAAACTCGTTTTAATCGAAAATTGTTTTTTTAACGTTTAAAAATTAATTGTTTTGCATATGTTTCTTTTATCTATTAAATAATTTATTTAAAATATGAAAGTTAATTTTTTAGGATTTAATTGATTAATCGAGAACATGATAAATAGATCCTTCATACACTAATCCTACTACTTTCATCCTTGATTTTCAGGTTATCAAAGTTTTGACGACGATTCAAGTTTATAAATATTTTTGGGAATGTAATAATTAAATAGTTTTTTTTAATTTTCCGTCTTTACTTTCCGCATACCCCCTACAGGTGTTTATTGTAAAGCCCCATCCCTAAACTTGTAATAGCGTAGGTCTTTACTTTTTGCACTTTAATTTCTGCCCGATATTTATTGCGTGGTTAGTAAATAGGGAGTGGCAAGATAAATTGACGTAGATCACTAACTCAAGATAAATACTCGAATCTAACTCACGTGATTGGTGCACACACTCACCTTTAAGGTACCCCTCTTGTTGCCTATTGCCTTCGATTTCGTAGTCAAGTCCCTTTGAGTGTAGGGATACTTTAGCTTGTTGCCTTCGATTCAAAAATCACCACGTCCCTCCGATAAAAGATCATAGTCCATTCGAGTTGCCTACGATAAAAATGATCTCGTCCCTCGATTAAATGGTGATAGTCCATTCGATTGCTAAGGTATCCTTACTGTTGCCTTAATGACTATTTTATCCTTCCCTAAAGACTACTTACCTCTTCATGGTGAGGACAGTTTTATGGTGAACGATTATTCTCGATGACCCGCACATCCAATTGAAAGACTTCCTACCCTCTCATGGTATGGATAGACCCTTTCAAACGAAAGACTTAAAGAACAAGAAAGACGAACTTAGGGTAGGTAGTTCTTAATTGCTTGCTCATAATCAAATCAAAAATCAAATGCTTTTCACACCTCCTATTTCAAAATGATTCCAAAACAAGGCTACGCTTATTTACAAGCTAAAGTCCTTAACGAAATCTTCTTACTATTCACACACGACACTCTTTCAAACATTTCAAACAAACAAACAAAGTGAGCTAAGCAATTAAGAGCTCATGGATAAACCCTGTTCAATCTTCTTATATCTGAAGATGTAGATTGTTTTGTATGCCAGTCGGAATCTGAGGGTAGAAGAGGATTGAACACCATACATGGTATTAATTTACCACTTAGCAATACTTACACGCACCCAAAAACAAATTCCAAATTTACTTCATCTGTTAAAACATTCCATCCATCAGATCGAGTACACACAAGTAGTTATAATCACACTCATCAGCCACAATATACGATTGCTTACAAAATAGCTCAAACTGAGCCCCACTCTTCTCTAAGAATTAAATCAACTTCGTCCTTCATAGACTATAATTCCTCATTATATCTGGAAATCTACGATAACACCTTACAACAGCACAAAATTATTATAGCATCATATAGTATCAACTCATCGTCTTAACTTCGCCGAATACATACTCGTTAACTACGTACAATCACAATAACATATTCATTGTTAGTTACCAATTTGTGTAAATATCTTAGGTAATTTTTGGTAACTCTCAAGTCTTTTTGTGGTTAATAGTAGTATTTTATTGTCATTTGGTATATATTTATTCTTATATTTATATTATGGTTGAATAGTTCTTATCTTTGCAATCTATGTTGGATTTTGTAGTTTTTATAGATAATTGGAAGCTTGGACCATGGAAAAAGCACTTTGAAGATGTTCCAAGACCAAAGCCAAGGATTGCTGAAAAAAGGTAGCGCGCTAAGCGAGGTTGAGCCCGCTAAGCGCGCTTTTGAAGAAAAGAAGGAAGTTCTGGCAGAGAGTTCCGCGCTAAGCGAGGTCTGGAGCCCGCTTAGCGGGGTTGGGCGGTTTAAGCAATTATTGATAGCGCGCTTAGCGGGCTGCACCGCGCTAAGCGCAGTCTGCGAAACTTTGTTTATTTGTTTATGGGCCAGATCACTTTTAAGAGGTATGTAGAGATATTTTAGAGAGAAACAAGAGCATAATACACTGTAGCAAACATAGAGTTGAAGATTGGAAGCCTTGATCGTTGATTAATCGCCTTTGATGCTTGTTGATCTTCATCCTTTCCTTCTTGTGCAAGCTACCATTCTCATGGATAGCTAAATCCCTTTTGTATCAAGATAAGATGTAATCTTCCTAGCCTTTTGTATGTTTTTCTTGTGAATATATGTGTATGAACAAGTGATGATCAATATAGATGGTTTAGTTTGTTTATTAAAGCTTTTTCTTTGGTATAAATGTTTGAGACATCAATGTTTGTATCTAGACCTAACTCATCATCTTTCAAACTATAAGTTGCAGACATGGATTTAGAGTTTGATGTTTACTAAGTATCGGTTCTTAAAACGTTATTTGTATTGTTTAAACGGTGGAGAAATCTTCGGTTAAACAATACGGTAAATCTAGCTATATCGTTGCGGACACGGACGATATAGGTGTCGATACGTAATTATATTGATCGTTAGCAAGTTCATAAGCATCTATTTATAAATAAACATACAAATTTAGGTCGATGAAATCGAATCTTGATACATTTTCTTTAACTTAGAACTTTCATTAATTTACTCTTTGCTACTAAAAGAATTGAATGATCTTTTGCAAACCTAAAACTAAAGTAACATTAACTCAAGACAAAATAGGCTATAGAACGGCGGTGATATCGCAATAATCCCTGTGGATACGATAATAACGAAAAGTACACCACAATACTCTTTCAACAAAATGGCGCCGTTGCCGGGGATTGTTGTTTAGATATTGCAAGCATTGCAATAGTTTGTTTTGAATTGAGTCTTATAATTAATATCTTGTTTCTAAATTTATTTTCCTTGTGTTTGTTAATTTGCTTGGTTAGTTTTTCAGATAACGGTTTATGCGAGGACGTGTACCTGCAGATCAACTCCTTTTTGATCCTGAGATTGAGAGGACTGCTCGTAGAGAGAATAGCAAAACTCGTAGGAGGAGACAACTAGCTAGGGAAAGAAGACAACAACAAGAGGCATCTTCTTCTTCAACTCCGGTTGAAAACTTAGTTGAGGGAGAAATGGCAGAAGAGATTCCTAATGTTCCAGTTCGAGGGCCTTGTGTTAATAGCCCTCGACTCAATGCACAATTTGCTCGTGATCAGGCCAATGGAAGAAACTCCGAGATGAAGACGGGGTTACTTCAATTATTATACCAAAATCCGTTCACAGGGGCAGATCACGAGGATCCATTTACTCATCTAACAAAGTTCTACGAGATCGCCGGAACAATTGGTGCTCCGGAAGACCAAGAAGAACAGGTGTTCAGGAGACTTTTTCCTCATTCCTTAATTGGAAAAGCTAAGGAATGGTACCTTGATCAACCTAATAATGTCATGACAAATTGGAACGAGTTAGAAGAGAAGTTCTTGGATCGGTTCTTTCCTCACAATAGGTTCATGGAAGCGAAAACTTCTATAGCGGTGTTCTCTCAAGGTTCGAATGAATCTCTCAATGAAGCATGGGAGAGGTTCAAGTCCCTGGTTAGAAAATTCAAAGGTCATGGGTTTGATGAATTGTCTCAAATCCATATCTTTAGGAATGGACTCCAACCTCAACCAAAAACTCTTTTAGATGCTACCGCGGGTGGTTCGTTGATGTCAAAAACAGCTGCTGAAGCAATTGCTATCATTGATAGGATGGCTTTGAATGATCATCAAGGGCAACACAACCGTAGTGCATCGCAAAGAAAACCGGGAGTTCTTGAATTGAATACTAGTGATGCAATACTTGCTCAAAACAAGTTATTGACACAACAAGTAGAATTGCTCACTCAACAAATGTCAAAACTCCCTCAACAAATCAAAGAGATAAATGGGAGCCCTTCTAAAAATCAACATGTGATGTGTTGTGAATTGTGTAGGGGTGACCATCAAACAGGTTTTTGTCCTCCACCGGGGGAAGAGGTGAATTATGTGTCTAATCCTAATCAAGGATATGGTGGGAGACAACAACAACAACCTTACAACAATAACCAAGGTTACCAACAAAGAGGTAATCAAGGTTATCAACAAGGATGGAGGCCGGAAGCGGGCCCATCGAATCGTCAAAATCCTTATCAAGGCAGTTACAATCAACAACCTCAACAAACAAAGCTTTCAATCGAGGACGCTCTTAGCCAATTCATGCAATTGCAAATTGCAAGCCAAAAGAGTACGGATGCCGCAATAAAGAACCTTGAAACTCAAGTCGGGCAATTGTCAAAGCAACTTGCCGATCAAAACAAAGGTCCTTTTCCGGCTACTACACAAGAAAATCCTCGTGAGCATTGTAAGTCAATTCTAACTCGTAGCGGTAGAAATATTGATATGGGTGTAGGAGAAATAGTTGAGGAGGAAATTGTTGAGAGTGAAAAAGATAGGGTGATTGAAGTAGAAAAAAATGTTGAGGGTGATTTAGTTGAAAATGAGAAAGAGAAAGAATTAGTGGAAAAAGAAACTCTTGAGAAAGTTGTAGAAAAAGAGAGAAAAAAATTGAGTGTGGGTGAAAAGGGAAAGAAGAAGGTGGATGATTCTATACAAGTGAAGAAATTACCTTACCCTCCCGGTCCGTCAAAGAAAGAAGATGCAAAGCACTATGCTCGGTTCTTGGATATTTTTAGCAAGTTGCAAATTAATGTTCCTTTTTCCGAGGCATTAGAGCAAATGCCGATGTATGCAAAATTCATCAAAGATATCATCACTAAGAAGAGAAGATTCTTGGATCCGGAGGTAGTAACGGTGAGCTCTTGTTGTAATGCGTTAATTCAACGCACTACTCCGATAAAATCGAATGATCCTGGGCGGGTAACCTTACCAGTGTCTATTGGAAATGTTCACATAGGGAAAGGTTTGGTAGATACCGGTTCTAGCATTAATTTGATCCCATTGTCTATGGTGAGAAGATTAGGAATCAACGATTTGAAGCCGACAAGAATGACGTTATCATTAGCGGATAAATCCACAGCCCATCCTCATGGAGTTGCGGAAGACTTGCTTGTCAAGGTTGACAAATTTTGGTATCCTGTTGATTTTATTGTCATAGACATGGAAGAAGATCCTGAGATTCCATTGATCTTAGGGAGGCCTTTTATGAAGACGGCCCGAATGATGATAGATATTGATGATGGCTTAATGAAATTAAGGTACCAAGATGAAGAATTATGTCTTGATCTCTTTGAAGCCATCAAGCATCCTAATGATGAGGATGATTGTTTTAGAATCGATGCTACCGAAAGGGCTATTATGAAAGTGGAGAATCAAATGCACTTGTCAAATCCTCTTGAGAAGACTTTAATGGAAGCTCTTGAAGTTCTCACCAAAGATCAAGAGAAGGAAATTGAAGATTGCTTGAGAAATTTAGAGGCTTGTGAGGAGATGAATCCATTTGAAACTCAAATTGAAGAGTTGAAGGATGAACCTAAAGTTGAAGAGCAAAAGGTGGAGTTGAATGTGTTACCGTCTCACTTGAAATACGTGTTTCTCGGTGACAATTCTACTAAGCCGGTTATCATTAATAGTGGTTTGTCTAACAAGGAAGAGCATCGATTGAAGGAAGTGTTGACAAAGAATCAAGAAGCAATAGGATGGGTTTTATCCGACTTGAAGGGTATTAGTCCGGCCTATTGTATGCATAAGATTATGTTAGAAGATGATTTTCGGCCCGTGGCACAACCTCAAAGGCGATTGAATCCAACCATGAAAGAAGTTGTTAGAAAAGAGGTTGTGAAGTTATTAGAGGCGGGTATGATTTATCCCATCTCCGATAGCGAATGGGTGAGCCCGGTGCATGTGGTTCCTAAGAAGGGTGGATTGACAGTTGTGAGAAATGAGAAGAACGAGTTGATTCCTTCGAGAGCGGTGACCGGGTGGCGTATGTGTATTGATTATAGGAGGTTGAACCAAGCAACAAGAAAAGATCACTTTCCATTACCTTTTATGGATCAAATGTTAGAGAGGTTAGCCGGAAGAAATTTCTATTGTTTCTTGGATGGTTATTCGGGATACAATCAAATATCAGTGAATCCGGCGGACCACGAGAAAACTGCTTTTACATGTCCTTTTGGCGTTTTTGCATACCGACGAATGCCATTTGGACTATGTAATGCTCCTGCAACATTTCAAAGGTGCATGCAAGCTATCTTCTCTGATTTGATCGAGAAAAGCATTGAGGTGTTCATGGATGATTTTTCTGTGTACGGGTCGTCATTTGACTTGTGCTTGAAAAACCTTGATGTGGTGATGGAGAGATGCATTGAAACAAATTTGGTTCTCAACTGGGAGAAATGCACTTTCATGGTGACGGATGGGATTGTTCTTGGCCACAAGGTTTCTTCAAAGGGGCTTGAGGTCGATCCGGCAAAAATTGAAGTTATTGAAAAGCTTCCCCCTCCGGTGAATGTGAAAGGCATAAGGAGCTTCTTGGGACATGCTGGGTTCTATAGAAGATTCATCAAGGATTTCTCCAAGGTCGCAAAGCCTTTGAGTAATTTGCTCAACAAAGGTATGGAATTTAATTTTGATGAATCATGTCTAAAAGCTTTCCTAGAACTCAAAGCAAATTTGACCACCACACCCATAATTGTTGCTCCTAATTGGTCGCTTGAGTTTGAACTCATGTGCGATGCGAGTGACTATGCGGTTGGTGCGGTCTTAGGCCAAAGGAAGAACAAACAATTCCATGCTATACATTATGCGAGCAAAGTTTTAAATGAGGCACAGGTTAACTATGCCACTACCGAAAAAGAATTGCTCGCAATTGTATTTGCATTGGAAAAGTTTCGCTCTTACCTCATTGGTTCTAAAGTGGTGTGTTATACTGATCATGCCGCAATCAAATATCTTCTCACCAAGCCTGATTCAAAACAGAGGCTTATTCGGTGGATTCTTTTGCTTCAAGAATTTGATCTTGAAGTGAAAGATAAGAAAGGTACAGAAAATTTGATTGCGGATCATTTGTCTCGGTTAGTGAATACCGAGGTGACAAACAATGAAAAAGAAGTGAGGGAAGAATTCCCCGATGAAAAACTGTACATGGTACAAGAAGTTAGACCCTGGTTCGCAGATATGGCTAATCATAAAGCATCTGGCTGGATACCGGAGGATCTAACTTGGAATCAAAGAAAAAAGTTTTTAAACGATGCTAATTTTTATGTTTGGGATGATCCTCACTTGTTTAAGTTGAGTAGTGACAATCTTTTGAGAAGATGTGTCGCGGATGAGGAGACAAAAAGCATTTTGTGGCATTGCCACAATTCGCCGTATGGTGGTCATTTTAATGGTTTGCGTACGGCCACAAAAGTCCTTCAATCGGGATTTTGGTGGCCTACTTTGTTCAAAGATGCTTACCACCATGTTGCCTCATGCGACAGTTGTCAACGAACTGGTGGAATAGGGAAAAGAGAGGAAATGCCCCTCCAAAGTATTGTAGAAGTAGAAGTATTTGATTGTTGGGGCATTGATTTTGTTGGACCCTTCCCTTCCTCTATGTCAAATGAATACATCTTGGTAGCTGTGGATTACGTGTCTAAGTGGGTGGAAGCGATTGCTTCACCCAAAGCGGATGGTAAGACCGTGATAAAGTTTTTGAAGAAAAATATATTTTCGCGGTTTGGCTCGCCAAGAGTATTAATTAGTGATGGTGGATCTCATTTTTGTAATGCCCCGCTTGAGAAAGTGTTGGAGCAATATGGAGTAAAGCACAAGGTGGCTACTCCATATCATCCACAAACTAATGGGCAAGTTGAGAGGACCAATAGAGAAATTAAGAGAATTCTTGAGAAAACTGTGTCTAGCTCTAGGAAGGATTGGTCGATGAAGCTTGATGAAACCTTGTGGGCGTATCGGACCGCTTTCAAAGCACCGATCGGTCTTACACCATTCCAAATGGTGTATGGTAAAAGCTGTCACCTTCCCGTAGAACTAGAACATAAGGCATATTGGGCCTTGAAGCTTTTGAATTTTGACCACAAGTTGTGTGGAGAGAGAAGAAAAATCCAACTTAATGAGTTGGAAGAGATGAGATTGCATGCCTATAAGTCTAATTCGATTTACAAGGAAAAGACCAAATTCTATCATGATAGTAAGGTTAGAATGAAGGACTTTAAGGTAGGGCAATTAGTTTTACTTTTCAATTCCCGGTTAAGACTTTTTCCGGGAAAGTTGAAGTCTAAGTGGTCCGGACCGTTTATGGTCAAAGAGGTTAGAAGCCATGGGGCTATTGTGATAGAGGACCAAAAATCAAAGCAAGAATGGGTAGTTAATGGTCAGAGGTTGAAGGTTTATCGAGGATGCGATTTTAATCGTGAAACTTGTGTTTTATCGTTTGGTGATCCTTGATTGCCTTTGACCGTCGAGCTGACCGACGTTAAACAAAGCGCTTATTGGGAGGCACCCCAATTTGTAAATATTCTGCTTGTTTTATGTGTTTTTTTTACCGTCTATGTTTTGTGCGTTCTGGTCGAGCCAAAATCAGTCTACCGGTAAAGTTGCATTTGCTGGTAGAAGAAAAAATTTTTCTGTGTTCTGTCACAGGCGCTAAGCGCGCTCCTAGCCCGCTTAGCGCGCTTTGAAAATTTTTGACCCCTTAGTTCCAGTGGATTGCGCGCTTAGCGCGCCTCAGAGCCCGCTTAGCGCGGGTCAGTTTTCAAAAAAAAAAAAAAAAAGAGAAAAAAAAAATTTTTTGGGCCCTCTGTTTGTGACCCGGCCCAGAACGAGAGTGAGGAGGAGAAGTTAGGGTTATGAGTGCCCTTGCCTCATTTTGACCATTTTCTTCTCAAATCTTTCTTCTCTCTTCCTTTGCTTGTCTTTTGCAATTGACTTTGGCCTCACTCAAGGTTATCTCCTTCTATTGTTCAAGGTAAGCATCTTCATCTTCTCCATTCTTACTTTATCTTCCTATTATATAGTTTTCAAATTTAATTTAGGAATAAATCCATGTGGTTAGGGTTTTATGTATTGAAAACATAGGATAGAACATGTTTCCTGTGCATTTTAATGTGTTTAATTGAATTTGGGTGCTGGAAATTTGTGGAAACAACCCTGGTTCGCAGGGGATTTTTTCTGCAAATCGCAGAGCCCGCTTAGCGCGGTAGGCGCGCTTAGCGCGGTCTGGGGATTTCAGAAAAATCCCCTCTTCTCCCTGTTTTTGTTTGATGCAGGGGGAGTGATCTTTTGTTTTAATTCTTGCTGTGGCTGTTTAATTTTTGTTATGTATTGTGTTAACATGTTGGTTTTGTGGTGTCGTGTTCCTAATTATTTCAGATGGGACCGAAATTCCTGGGCTCTAAGAAAAGAAAGACCGGAACCGAAGGTGGCAGTTCTTCTCAAGCACCTAGGGCTATTCCGTTTAATCAAAACCGTTTTAAGAGTCATGTCTAGGAGGCGAGGTATAAGAAGTTAGAGGTTAGGACATGGTGGCCAGAGCGAATTGTGAGGATCAATCCTGAGGGAACCTATGGGTGGTGTCATCGCACCATTGAGGAGTATGGTTGGCTTAGACTTTGTGAGCCTGCACCTAAGTTTCATTTGGAGATTGTAAGAGAGTTCTATGCTAATGCCGTTCCAAATGAAGAATTTCCGGTTGAAGGTGTTCCCTTTGAGTTCAAAACTTGGGTGCGTGGTAAGGAAATTGATTTTTCTCGTCAGGCTATCCGTGAGTTTCTTGGAACTCAATTACCTTTTGAGGATGGTGAGCTGTGTGGGTATCATGTGCAATTAGCAAGGGGTAATTTCGATTGGGAGCATCTGAGGGAGGTCTTGTGTTCGGTTGGGCAGTCTTATGATCTTAATCCTTCACAACAGCCCCAGAAATTCTCTAGGAAGTCGTTGTCTACTAATGCTCAGATTCTCATGTCTGTGGTCCTTCATAATTTGAGGCCTAGGAGTCACACTTCTTCTTTACCTGCTGAGTCTGCTGCTTTGGTTGCTCGTATGATTGAGCATGAGCCGATTGATATTACTCGCATTATTGCGAATGAGCTGAAGAGGGTTGCTTTGAGTGGAACTCGCCATGGTGATCGTGCTCCCTGCAAGTTGATATTCCCGGGTTTGATCATGAATCTGTGCAGGAAAGCTAGAGTGCAGATTCCTTCTGAGGGGCTTATGTCCATTGACACTTTTATTGATGATACTTTTATTGAGCGTTATTGTTTATCCAGGTTAACTGCTGTTCCTGTTGCTGCTGCTCGCCCTGCTCGCCGCCGTAGTGATCCTGATAGAGAGGAGAACTTGGCATTTCATATGGCACATCAGAGAGCATTCATGTTTATGCATGACGCTATGTCTCAGCTGAGGTTGCAGATAATGGAGCCCCATGTGGCTCATCCGTGGAGTTCTCGCCAAGATTTGGTGGATTATGCTAATTGGCCTGAGGTCAGTCCATTTCCTGAGGAGGAGGGAGATGGTGGTGAGGATGAGAATGTGGAAGATGATGAGGATGAGTAGTTCTTTTTAGTTGATGCTTAGTATGTTTAGTGCTAGTTTTTTTTTTTATTTTTGACTTAAGCTTTGTAGTTTTTTGTTCCGTCCTTTTATAGGATGAGGTATTTTGAACCTTAGGCATTGCTATGCCTTTTTGGATATTTTGACACCTGTTGGTGTTTGTTTTTAATTTATTAAGTTTTTAGTTTAATTGCTTTTATTTCTATATACATATGCAATTGTGTTTTTAAATTTTTGTTTGTGTTCTTGTGAAAGTGCTTCCTTTGATGAAGCAAGCTTTTACAACCAATTGGGGCGGTGATGATATAGTGTGAAATTAGTACGTGCAAGGAACATTTCTACCGTTCCTTTAATATACCATGAATGAGATGCTTGTAATTGTACAAATGAGATGTCATATTTTCTTTAACAAATATAGTTCAATAATGAATCATTTTAGTTCTAAAACTAGTGTGAGGAGCCTTTCCATTGTACATATATATATTATTTTGTGGTTACCAACAATGTGCGTTTAACTCGTGTTTATTATGTTTAATCTTGCGTTTTTTATTTTAATTGTGTAAAGCATGAAAGTGATCAAAGCATTTTGTTTCGCATTACGAGTATAACTTCTCTTCCAAATATAACCTACCCGGTGAGTGTGTGAGTATTTGCTAACCACTTTGAGCCATTTTGCCAAGATTCAATCGGTATCATGTCATGCCTTATAATTGCCGATTTTTGATTTGAATCTTGATGACTTTCTTTGAACCTTGAAAAGTACCATGAAATGTGGTTAGGATTGATTCCTTTTCGCCTTAGAATAGGGAGCATTCGTGATTATGTGGTGGTAATATTTAAGTTGGGGAGAATAAAATTTTGATCTTGGTTGTATTGGTGTGTAGAAGAAAATAAATAATTGCTCAAGAGAGAAAAAGAAAAAGAAAAAAAGAAAAGAAAAAGAAAAAGGAAAAGAGAAGAGCTTTGTATATAGCTAGTTCCTTTAAAATAAAAAGATGAACTCTTGAGCAATAAAATTGTGTGATCGGTTGATAAGGATGTGTGGATATAATCATGATTTGAATGCTCTCTTAGGAATTGACCCCTTTTGTTTCAATGGCCTTGAGAAATGACACTTCCTTGTTAACCAACCCAAGTTTCAACCCTAAAGTCTTTGTGATTCTTGCTTTTACGCTTTTTATATAAATGTTGTGTAGATGATTGCATAATTAATTCTGGATGTTGGCGACATTGTTGTGTGAGTGTTAGGTCCTCAATTTTGTCTCTTACTAGAGAAGTGTGTAGGTTGTGATTCAATTTTGAACTTATTTTGTTTTAGGAGCTGTTTACATCAATTGTGTATTTAGTATTAGTATCTCAAGCATGGTATTATTTGAGCAAGGGTGAGATGTTGCTTGTGTGTTTATGGAATTTGAACCACCCATTTGTTCTTGTCTTAGCTTGTGCTCTCTTGATTTTGCTTGTTGATTGTTTTTGTGTTTGTTTTCGTTTGAGGACAAACAAAGGTTTAGTTGGGGAGAGTTGTTAGTTACCAATTTGTGTAAATATCTTAGGTAATTTTTGGTAACTCTCAAGTCTTTTTGTGGTTAATAGTAGTATTTTATTGTCATTTGGTATATATTTATTCTTATATTTATATTATGGTTGAATAGTTCTTATCTTTGCAATCTATGTTGGATTTTGTAGTTTTTATAGATAATTGGAAGCTTGGACCATGGAAAAAGCACTTTGAAGATGTTCCAAGACCAAAGCCAAGGATTGCTGAAAAAAGGTAGCGCGCTAAGCGAGGTTGAGCCCGCTAAGCGCGCTTTTGAAGAAAAGAAGGAAGTTCTGGCAGAGAGTTCCGCGCTAAGCGAGGTCTGGAGCCCGCTTAGCGGGGTTGGGCGGTTTAAGCAATTATTGATAGCGCGCTTAGCGGGCTGCACCGCGCTAAGCGCGGTCTGCGAAACTTTGTTTATTTGTTTATGGGCCAGATCACTTTTAAGAGGTATGTAGAGATATTTTAGAGAGAAACAAGAGCATAATACACTGTAGCAAACATAGAGTTGAAGATTGGAAGCCTTGATCGTTGATTAATCGCCTTTGATGCTTGTTGATCTTCATCCTTTCCTTCTTGTGCAAGCTACCATTCTCATGGATAGCTAAATCCCTTTTGTATCAAGATAAGATGTAATCTTCCTAGCCTTTTGTATGTTTTTCTTGTGAATATATGTGTATGAACAAGTGATGATCAATATAGATGGTTTAGTTTGTTTATTAAAGCTTTTTCTTTGGTATAAATGTTTGAGACATCAATGTTTGTATCTAGACCTAACTCATCATCTTTCAAACTATAAGTTGCAGACATGGATTTAGAGTTTGATGTTTACTAAGTATCGGTTCTTAAAACGTTATTTGTATTGTTTAAACGGTGGAGAAATCGTCGGTTAAACAATACGGTAAATCTAGCTATATTGTTGCGGACACGGACGATATAGGTGTCGATACGTAATTATATTGATCGTTAGCAAGTTCATAAGCATCTATTTATAAATAAACATACAAATTTAGGTCGATGAAATCGAATCTTGATACATTTTCTTTAACTTAGAACTTTCATTAATTTACTCTTTGCTACTAAAAGAATTGAATGATCTTTTGCAAACCTAAAACTAAAGTAACATTAACTCAAGACAAAATAGGCTATAGAACGGCGGTGATATCGCAATAATCCCTGTGGATACGATAATAACGAAAAGTACACCACAATACTCTTTCAACATTCATCATCTCGGAAATTATTTAAAAGAGTGCTAATTCCTCAACACGACATCCTTACATCCACTAGATCCTAAATCCAACATATAAATCAATACATGTTCTCTACGTAGGCTCCCGACATATACATTCCTCACTGCCCACGAGTAGTACTCATAACACCACTCCATATCACACTTTCGCAGTGCGACTCTGATTACCCGTCTTAAGTCATTTGTCCATCATGTTGCACTCTTTCATACTCACTTCTTCATAAGTTTACACAACATGGTGAGCGAGTATTCTCACGGTTTAATATCCATCACAACTTATACCATTAAGGTAACCAAACAAGCTTATCTTATCGATATGATTACGTCTACTACCAACAAGAGATTAAGGGTGATCAAGTCCTCAATTTATTAATAGATAGTCGACAACCATATTTAAGCATAAATCGTCGTTACTACATAATAGTGTCTTTTTCGAGTTTTCACTCAAACTCATTAACATCGTCATAGCCCAATAATTCACTTTGAGTCTTTACAACTCGCACATCCCCTCCTCGTTGGATCTTGTCGGTGAGACATCAACTTCCAAACATTTTACTCAATCCGCTTCATAGTCACTTAGCATCACACACTTGCTATGTACTTCCAAACTTCATAATCACTAGTATACTCGCACATTACTATTCATCTCGTTCCAAATCAAAATCCTCATCTTAGCAAAAGACCATGACAACATTCATAACTCGTGGTTTTACTCTAAATTCCATGACATCTTTTGTGTCCAAATATCATTCCACTCGGAATCTCAATAAAGTCTTCCTCTCATCAATAGGTGTTAGAAATTCCCTACAATTCTTCTTTTATACCTGTCGTTACTTTGGCGTCACAAATACGACTCCAACCGTTCTAAAGTTTATTTTTCCTTTACTACTAGTTCACTTCTCACTAAAATCCATAGAACTCAAACCATCTTTATTACCGAACATCTCATCAACTTATTCATCAACAACATGTTCTACTCAACTTCGTTTCAAACAATCGCGGTAGTAGGCATTCCTATTCTACAAGTTTCACACTTCCTTAACCAACTTCATAATCTCTCTTCATAGGATCACTCTACTGTATTTATAACTCTCCCATAAGGTATAACATCATCTCTCCTTTTCGTAGGTTCAAACGGCACATTAACCCGACACTCTGAACTCAAGATATGAATTTTCCAACTTCATCCAAAATGCAACATCGACATCATGCAGCGACACTCTAAACGATATATCTAAAACTCCTCAAATGGTACATTTAATTCCTAAAATTTCTTCTCAACAAACCTTTTAATTATTCCTTCAATCCGTCCAACTATTACACTGACATCCCGCACAGGTACCAACAAACAAATCTAGTTCTAAGAACAAGCGTAACCGCAACTTCACCTCTTTCTAACATCATCCTGTCCCAATTAAATATGTTACATCTTCTGCAACCATTTTTATAACAAAGTTCATCTCGTTAGCTTTCTGACGCTTCAAACGGAACTCAAATCGGATGTCCAGAACTCCAGTTATGAATTTTCAAAGTTTCATAACGATTCAACAATTTTTCTGCGTTTTGCTTACGGAAATTTCGCTCCAAAGCTCATCCTTTTCAAATTAATCACATTCCAAACAGCTCTTTATCATATCTCTTCACTTCCAAACTTCTTATAACTCGAGCAACACATCCCATCGTCGAAGTTCGATTTCTGAAACATCACGACAACAATCCTCTTTGCAAACTTGCAATTGAACCTCCTCTGACAAGCAAGGCTTCTCCCCCACATCGCTCAAACTAACTCCTGCAGCATAAAAACCAAGTACCGACAGTGATTCACTCACATGTCGCGTACCAAGGGAATAACTGACACAAAGACTCTGGTCACAGCGACCGACTATGCTCTGATACCACTATTGTAACACCCTTCTAAACCCCGCGGCAATTTAAATAAATAATCAGAGTAAAAACATAAACACAAGGGTACCACAATTATTTAAAACAAATAAACCAACTAAGGTCAAAGTCATGCTTCATTAGGAAACGATTCACCAAATCATAATCATGTTTATCACAGCGGAATACGAAATATCGTCAATACAACCAACGGAAATGTAATTCAACACCAAATAAAATAGAGTAATCTCATAAAACTCTAAAACTATCATTCCCCAGTGTTACAAGATGAGAGCATGACCAACACTACCCAACTTAAACGGATAAACTCTACGAGTCATCCTCACCGAGCTCTAATGCCGCTACTTCTCAATCTGAAAAATATCAACAAGTAAGGGTGAGTCTCATTCTCAATTAGTCAATGTTATGCCTTCATAAGCAACAAAATATCATAATATATCATTCACACAATTTGTCATATATTCAGATATTCAATTATCATTCATTAATCACAACAAATACAACAATCACAACAAATACAACACCAAACATAATACTGAAATTCATTCAATCATGTTATGACAAAGATGCATATGACCAACAGACACTATGCATGTGGTACCCATAAACCGTGGAATCAATCCAGCTGACCGATCTACGCCTCATCGAGATACGGCCTAACCAACACAAATTCCGCACAATGGGAATTATGTCCACCATTTGATCTAAACATCACCGGGATCCATCACCGAATGCATATGAATGAATGTACACATATACCATACTTAAAAACATCACTGATCCGATGCACCGCATCGTCTCATCATAACTCACCATTTTCATCACCGAATAAGTATGTACACGCTGCACAATCATTCAATTATTCACATATATTTACATCAAATATATCATTCAACCATCACCGTCATATTATCACAACAATCATGATAATAGTCACAACAAATCTATCACCGCATCAACACAATGTCACATTCTAGAATATATGCACACAATGTTACATTCAATCATACATGTCCACATATAACATATAATCATCACATAAATAATAATAATGATTCATTCACCATCACACTAACACATTGTCATGTTTACACAATTCTACATACGCACAATGTATATCACCGAAGCAATTAAATAAATGTTTTTAAAAATAATTTGGGCCACCGCCCATCTCACAAATTCATCATATAAAATATTTAATTTGCTTCACAATGCCCAAAAAGGGCACTAAGAAAGGATACGCGGATCAAAAGATACGCTATTCTAAAGTATTGGGAAAATTTTGCACAGCAGGGTCCGCTCAGCAGACCACCAGCGACGTGAGACAGAAGCGAACTACATTGGGACCTCCGCTTAGCGGACGTGCGATTTTGCAGAATTTTCATCTCTGCAACAGACCTGCAATCTCACCTATTCTCCATCCAAAATGCATTCCTGACATCACATAAAGGTATAAAACATTGCAGAGATTATCACATCATCAAGCATCATTAAAACACATTGTTTCAATCATAATTTCATGCAACCTCATTAATCTTCCTAAACCTAACAATCTCAATCCCAATATATTCAATCGAATCGAATCATATATCAATCTATTCTATTACCTACAATCACATAATAGAAATTAACCGAAAGAGTCCCCCCTTACTTTAGCCAAGAATATGGACTTTTCCTCTTCTTCTCCATCAAACCCGTAAGCCTCTTTTCTTCACTTTCAGCAAGTATATCCAATCTTCAAACTCGCTTATCTCCCTCATCAAGAACTTCCCTGACACGAATTAATATATCAAATTGAAGGAAATTTTGTTTAGAATCCGAATCTTCAAGAATTACCTGATTTGGAGTTAGGAGCAGAAAATTATGACTCATTTTGTGAGGGCTGCATCATGAATACGAAAATAGTTTTCTCCATGAGTTCTCCTTCTCTCCCTCTTAGGTTTTCCTCCTCTATTTCCCAATTTCCTCTTATTTCCTAGTTTTATGAAAACATAACATAATTTAGTAATGGGCTCAACACTTAACACCCCCTCATTACTAAATACCACACTTGGCCCAAAGGTCAATATTTCATAATTCCTTCAATTAGTTCAACAAAAATATTAAATAATTATAAACAATAATTTAATTTCCGATTAAATTAAAAATATAAAATATGGGGTGTTACAACTCTCCCCCGCTAAAAGAATTTTCGTCCTCGAAAACATACTTCAAGTGAAAAGTCTCGGATAGGAGTCCTTCATCTGACTCTACAATTCAGAGGTAACATTTCCCTAGTCGATCCTCAAAATTCATCTGACATAACCTACCGAAATCATGTCTCATGCATTCGATCTTAACTCTTACATCGCATTCGACCACCCCAAAGGTGTACCACTCGCTATATCTCCAAAAGATTAACGACAATAAAACGTCGAGGTGCGACTCATACAATACGCCCAATAACTGAATAATATAATTACACAATCCCCGGTATGATCACACCTGATCAACATTGCAGTAATGCATTCCATCATTAATATACTCTTCTAGTCAGCTATTAATATTACCACTTGTTGCTCTCATTCGTATCTCATGTGGGTCTCAACACTATGGGATTGGTGCATTACCTAATAGTCAATATCTCTGTCTATTAATCAACACAAAGCATTAATGTCGAAAAAGTATAAAGTATTAAGACTTCACCCCGATCCCACTACAATGCATGTGAATATTGAACATAACCATATGTCTAGGCATTAGTATCCAATAGATGATAATCTATGATCAAGTAATGACAAGTACCTTTCAAATATCAAGTCACACAGTGAAAACAAGTTTTAGGTAGAAAATATAAAATAGATATTAAGATTAAATATTCATCAATATTAAAGTTTGGTTAGACTTAAAAAAAACACCCCAACAAAGACATTTTTAGCTATGCTTACCGTCGTAGATGTACTTGTAATCCCGCGAAGATGAGCTTAGAAGTTTATTTTCCCTGTCACTTGAGTAACACTTTCGCTTTGAATATCACTCTTTTATTCTCCTATTGTAAACAAATGCGAACCTACTCCAATGTTGTACTACCTCACTCCACCGAAACCCCCTCAGTAATGAAGTGGAGACCACTATTTATAGTTAAGGATCAGGGCTTTTCTAGGCACACCATCCATCCTCGCCTAATGAGCATGCTTTATTTTAGGCTAAGCAATGCTATTTGTCTAAAAAGTGGCCCTATCTGCCATGCTTTGTTGGGTGCACCACCCTTTCGCTTAGCGAGCAAGCCCATACTTCACCATGAAGTGACTTACCCTTGAATTGACAGCTGGCTTCCTCATCTTGCTGGGCGCGCCTGTGATCTTGGCCTAGCGAGCCTTGGTTTGTTGGTAATTTCTCTAGCTTTGTCTTTGTGTGTTGAATTATGGTTTTTCAGTCATCTGTACAAGCTCTTTGTCATATAGGTGTTATATCACTTTATATAGACAAATTGAAGGTTTTTGTATTAATTGCTTGCAAATTAAGTTAATAAATGCCTACATATTTTACGTAAATTTGACACTTATCAATAGTTCAAAAATATTACATTAAGGAGATAGAAATATCTCTTAGAAAAATAAATGTGTAATATATGTTATTTAAGAATATCTCATAAGTTATTATATTTTTACTGTATGCGCACTTTATAAATTTATAGTTTTTTGTTTTTCTTATTTCTTGTACTTTGCATTTTCTTAATTTGTATTTGTAGATGATTATGAAGAAACAAAGAGAATAATTTAAATTGTATTGCTCTATATTATTTTTTGAGGTTTCATTGATGACATAAAATTTGTGCATCACATAATATTTTCATTCGCACAAACTTATAGGAATAACATTAGTAGTTTGGTTGAAATCAAGTTTTTCTTTATCTTGATTTGCAGTGAACACATTTTTGTTTCTTGGATTAAAGGATAATGGAAGGGTTGAGAAAAGCATTGCAAGAAGTAACAGATAATAAAGAAGAAGACTTAGACTAATGCCAGCTGTATTCTAGTTAGGTTGTTAGTTACATTTCAGTTAAGTTAGTTACACTTCTATGCTTACTATATATAGTGTAACTAGTGTAATTGATACTTTACACAATGAATAACATAATTATCTTCTTCTCCATTTATCTTCTTCATTTTCATGTTGATTGCAAGTAACTCAAGGTTTCCATCAATGGAGTTTACCATTGCTTAGATGGTATCAGAGCAGGTTCGACCTGCTCTGTTTCCGCTGCGTACAATTGTTGAATCTTGTTCTTCGTTCTCCTTGAGTTTCTACCTTCAGTGATTGATTCTTCTTGAATCAGGTTTGTGTTGGATTCTTCTTGAATCAGTTTTGTGTTTGATTCTTTTGTGATTGATTCTCCTTGAATCAATTTTGTGCGTTTCGATTCTTTCTCGAAACTGTAGTCTCGGTTCAGTTTCTTATTTCGATTATTTCTTAAAATAGTTTGTTATAGTTTGTTATTCATTGTTCTTGAACCCTAACCATGACGAGAGGTGGTGGTGCTAGTAGCGGTGTTCAAGCTATTGATACTCTTGATCCATATTATGTTCATCCATCAGAAAACTCTGGGACTGTGTGTGTGACACCAGTGCTATCGGGAGAAAATTACCATGCTTGGTCTATGAAAATGAAGAGAGCATTAGCGATGAAGAACAAGTATCAATTTGTTGATGGATCCATAGAAGTGTTGAATGCAGTATAGGGCAAGCAACAAAAGAAAGATTTGGAAATATTGATCCGGGAATTATCGTCCTCAGAGATGGAGAGATGCCATTCAACAGTTTCTACGGTTTCGAGCTCGGGATTGAATGAGCAAAAAGTAAACAAAGATATAGACGGGTAAGAATAAACACATTCTTAGAAGAGAAATAACTTATCAGGAATGTAAATATATTCACTCTTCACAAACATACACTTACCAACCCGTTATACTCAACCTACGATACCCATCTATGTCATCACGTATCTCTCACATAAGCGTCCATCTCTGGAGCACAAACGAGATCATCTCACAACTAAGGTTATCTCTAACGCGAAGTCACAAGAACATTCGTGTTCTCGCGTCGGCGATCTCTCGCGCGCCGCTCAAACACGAAAGCATTACGTACAGATACCCACAGTGAATGCTAGCTCTAAATCTATCTCTAGAGTTCAGAACCAACAGATTATCATCCTAGATAAGGATTCAAGAAGTTTATCTATAGAGCACCCCAAATCCCCAGCATAGAGCAAAAATCCAGGATAACATCAACACAGATTCGTAAATCAAGTTGAATATAACACTATAATCGGTAAATATACATAAGATTCAAGTAAATATACAAACAAACCCAACCAAAGAGAAATACACAAAGAAGAAGAGAAATGAACCAAAGATCTCCCGGTTTGTCAGCTCCGTTCGACGCTCAATCCACCCCCGATCATCCGTATGCAACCTCCGAAGTTGTTTTCTAAGCCAATTCTACTCTAAGAATGAAGTTGATGGTGTTGGGACTCAAAAATACCCAACCCATGACCTAAAAATTGTGTTTTGGCCCCTTTTAACGAGCTGCTGTCTTAGCAGGTCCGCTTAGCGGACCCCCTCCGCTCAGCGGACTCAAAATTGCATCCAGACGCTGATTTGCTCCGCTGGAGCTCCGCTCAGCGGACCCCCTCCGCTTAGCGGAGTCTGCTAAAAATCAGATTTTGTTTTCGCCATAACTCGAGAACCGTAACTCCGAATTGCGCCCGGTTCGAAGCGTTGGAAAGCTTATTCAATGCTCTATCCAATAATGAATGAATGGAAACCAAAATGATGATTTTGATCATCCTTATTTTGAGTCTTTGGAAGTCCGCTTGATGGTGGCTAAGCGGGCTTGCACCAAAACTGCGAAATCGAAGCCGTGCCTTTGACACTTTATTCCTCAAGGCTCCAATAAGCATGAATACCTATAAAAACAAAGGAAAAACTATCAATTGGTATAAAAGTATATGAAAATACAACTATTCACAAAGTATACGTATTTATACACAAGACGGTATTCAAACGATGTTAACAAAAGTATCGATAAGTGCCACTATTTACATACACAAAATAAGTACATTTTGGCACTTATCAAACTCTCCCCAACTTGAAACTTTGTTTGTCCTCAAACAATGTCAAATAAATCAAAGAATTGAAAGTAATAAACCAAAGAATTGTGAATCAACAAGTTTTGAAAACCAAAAATAAATGTATGGCTCAATACAAAAACGTATAAACAAAGTAAATACTTACCACTATCCTACAACGACAACATGTAAACGAAACGAATCCTAAGCACAAAAAGCATACAAAACATTCTAACACAATACATGCTCACGTCATGAATCCCACCTAGCAAAAATTCATCAATGGATGAAGAACATACAAAGGTGAGGGACTTTTAACACTCATCCAACAATCTTGCAAACAAAAGATTAAATTATGCATTCATCTAAAAATCACATTGAAGATACAAAAGCAAGAATCACAAGGACTTTTCAAGGTTGTAATGTGGCTTGGTTAACAAACAAGGGATATATCCTAAGGCTAATCGAAACAAAAACTTGCCTAAACCTAAGGGAGTGATCAATCCACCAAAGATTCAAACAACAAAAAATTCCGATTAAACTTCTTCCTTAACCACAAGTTTCTCAAACCAATCACAATACTTATTAGCACAATTATTCACTTCTCTTTTCTTTTTCTTTTTTCAAAACTTTTTCACTTTTTTTTTCTTTTCTTTTCACATTTTTTTTTCTTTTTTTCTTCTTTCTTTTCAAACTCATAGAAACAACCAAATAAGTACATAATCATTTCTCTCCCCAACTTGAATTCAACCACACCATCATATGAATACTCCCTACTTTCTAAGACAAGGTAAAAATTCATACAAAAAATCATGGTTGAGGGTTCAAGAAAACAAAGAATCAATCATCCATGCAAAAATGAGAATTAAATACTCAAAGATAAGCATTTAGCAAAAACAACATGGACATTGACAAAAAGGCTCAAAAGGGGTAACAAATGATCACACACTCACAAGGTGAATTGACTATTTGGTTATGGTGGTTGTGCTCAAAATGAAACAAAATGCCTTGATCCTTTTCATGCTTTCATAAAATCAACATAAACAAAATATTAAGCATAATAAAATCCAGTTAAAACAAAGATTGTGGCCTCCAGCATATATAAACAATGGAAAGCTTCCTCACATTTATGGTTTGGGAACTAAAGTGATTCAATCAACAAGCAAATAATGTAAAAGAATGAATGGTATGGTAATTGTACAAATGAAAAGTTTCCTAAACATGCTATGCTATAGAAAGCGATAAATGAGTACCTTGAATGATACAACTTCAAAAACAATATCCTACCATACATCCGCAAGTTGAAATACTCAAGCTTTGGAAAATCACCTCAAAAATCTTTGAATCACCGAACAAAATTTGAATCCAAACAACCAATAAAAGAATTAGAAAAATGAAACTAGCATCTACTACTAAATAGCCTTGGTGAAAGTGGGAAAAAGGAGTGAACCAAGTGGAATAGGAACCCCACTGGTACAAAGTAGAAAAACAAAATTTTACTGTCATCGCTTAGCGGAGCTAGGCTCGCTTAGAGGATGACAGAAAAACCAGAAAAATCAGAACTGCAATAGTTGTTCCAATTTTCTTCCACTTCACCTAAATACCTTATAAACAGAAATATAAACAATATTTACAACCGTTGGGGTGCCTCCTAATAAGCGCTTGTTTTACGTCGTTAGCTCGACGCCTTTATTGTTTCGGTGTTTGGAAAGTAGCTTCCTCCCGTCATGCCACGGTGACGTCTCACCGCACAAGCCTAAAGAAAGTGTCCTAACCAAAGCACTCAACAAACATTAAGAGTACAAATATATACAACAATTATACGAACATGAAAGAAAACACAAATACACAAATATGTACATCAACAAACACATATATACAAACATGGAACACATATAAATATTAACATACACAAAGAGAAAAATTGGTGAATGTTGGATTCACAAGTTGAAAAGTGAAGATTTGTAAGTAAAGAGCTAATCCGAGATCAACATGTTTCACCAACATTCACCAACAAAAGTATACTTGTATGTAACTTATACAAGTAAAACTATATGGTGAACATAAACAAGTAAACATGTACAAGTAAGTATATATACAAGTGAAACTATACAATATATACGATATATACAAAGCTCAAAACCACGAAAACTATTGCGATGCAATTCAACAACCATCCCCGGCAACGGCGCCATTTTGTTGAATGCAGTATAGGGCAAGCAACAAAAGAAAGATTTGGAAATATTGATCCGGGAATTATCGTCCTCAGAGATGGAGAGATGCCATTCAACAGTTTCTACGGTTTCGAGCTCGGGATTGAATGAGCAAAAAGTAAACAAAGATATAGACGGGTAAGAATAAACACATTCTTAGAAGAGAAATAACTTATCAGGAATGTAAATATATTCACTCTTCACAAACATACACTTACCAACCCGTTATACTCAACCTACGATACCCATCTATGTCATCACGTATCTCTCACATAAGCGTCCATCTCTAGAGCACAAACGAGATCATCTCACAACTAAGGTTATCTCTAACGCGAAGTCACAAGAACATTCGTGTTCTCGCGTCGGCGATCTCTCGCGCGCCGCTCAAACACGAAAGCATTACGTACAGATACCCACAGTGAATGCTAGCTCTAAATCTATCTCTATAGTTCAGAACCAACAGATTATCATCCTAGATAAGGATTCAAGAAGTTTATCTCTAGAGCACCCCAAATCCCCAGCATAGAGCAAAAATCCAGGATAACATCAACACAGATTCGTAAATCAAGTTGAATATAACACTATAATCGGTAAATATACATAAGATTCAAGTAAATATACAAACAAACCCAACCAAAGAGAAATACACAAAGAAGAAGAGAAATGAACCAAAGATCTCCCGGTTTGTCAGCTCCGTTCGACGCTCAATCCACCCCCGATCATCCGTATGCAACCTCCGAAGTTGTTTTCTAAGCCAATTCTACTCTAAGAATGAAGTTGATGGTGTTGGGACTCAAAAATACCCAACCCATGACCTAAAAATTGTGTTTTGGCCCCTTTTAACGAGCTGCTGTCTTAGCAGGTCCGCTTAGCGGACCCCCTCCGCTCAGCGGACTCAAAATTGCATCCAGACGCTGATTTGCTCCGCTGGAGCTCCGCTCAGCGGACCCCCTCCGCTTAGCGGAGTCTGCTAAAAATCAGATTTTGTTTTCGCCATAACTCGAGAACCGTAACTCCGAATTGCGCCCGGTTCGAAGCGTTGGAAAGCTTATTCAATGCTCTATCCAATAATGAATGAATGGAAACCAAAATGATGATTTTGATCATCCTTATTTTGAGTCTTTGGAAGTCCGCTTGATGGTGGCTAAGCGGGCTTGCACCAAAACTGCGAAATCGAAGCCGTGCCTTTGACACTTTATTCCTCAAGGCTCCAATAAGCATGAATACCTATAAAAACAAAGGAAAAACTATCAATTGGTATAAAAGTATATGAAAATACAACTATTCACAAAGTATACGTATTTATACACAAGACGGTATTCAAACGATGTTAACAAAAGTATCGATAAGTGCCACTATTTACATACACAAAATAAGTACATTTTGGCACTTATCAAGAAGTTCCAGATGTTAACGATCTCAACTTTAGAGCATGGCAAAGATGCAATAATCTGTTACATACTTGGATTATCAATTCTATCAATCCATCAATTGCACAAAGTGTTGTGTTCATTGATAATGCAATTGACATGTGGAATGATCTCAAAGATAGGTTTATGAGAGGTGATAGAATTCGTGTTGCTCAGTTGTACCAAGAAATTTCAAATCTGAAACAAGGAACAAACAAAGTTTCAGATTATTTTACTGCATTGAGAAGTCTATGGGAAGAATTTGACCAATACAGACCTATGCCTAACTGTACCTGTAGAGTAGCTTGCACATGTCTAGCTATGAGGGATAGTCGAGCTTATAGAGCTTAAGACAGAATCATTCAATTCCTGATTGGGTTGAATGAAGAGTATCATGGAGTAGTTTCTCAGGTTTTGCTAATGGATCCCTTACCTCAGATAAACAAAGTTTTTTCAATGGTGATGCAGCAAGAAAGAAAGATATGTGGAGGTGTCTGCATTGGAAATAATTCTGTTGATGACAATTCAGGCATGGAATGCAACATAATCCAATAAACAGATAGGCAATGGAAGAGGTAGAGGGAATTTCAATGGAGGTGGCCAAAGAGGAGGTCATGGATCAGGCAGAGGAAGAGGAAATGTTAAAGTCTGTACCTATTATGGTAAAACAGGTCACATCATTGATAGTTGCTATAAAAAGCATGGATATCCACCAAGCTTTGGAAGAGGAAGTGGGAGAAACTCCTATGCAAATCAAGTAGCTGCAGAAGAACCAGCTACGAAGTGCACTACTGAAGCTTCTACAAGTGACAACATGACTCTTACTAAAGAGCAATATCAGAACCTGATGAATTTGCTTGAGAGGAGCACCAGCTCTGTCAACTTGACAAAAGGAAATAACTCTTTTCTTGCTAATTTTAGATGCAGTAGTAAGTCCAATTGGATTATGGATACTGGGGCCACACACCATATTTGTCAGGATCTCAATTAGTTTGTGAAGTATGGTGATATTAAACCTTTAATTGTTAACCTACCTAATGGAAGTTCCATAACTTCAAAAGTGTGTGGTAGTGTGAAACTGTCCAGCCAGCTTATCATAGAAAATGTCCTTTACTTGCCTCAATTTGAAGTAAACTTGATTTCAGTTTCAAAACTATGTGCAGAACAAGACTGTCAAGTTGTTTTTGAAACTAATCAATGTGTGATACAGGCAAAGAAGGATTTGAAGAGGATTGGTTTGGCTAAAGAAGTTGATGGTCTCTACTACTTAGGAGCTAATGAGCCACATAAGGAGATCAATTGTGAAGGACAAGTTTCAAGCATTGCAGTCAATAGAAATAAGACAGACAATGGAGTTTTATGGCACTTAAGGCTAGGTCATTTGTCTTTTGATAGAATGAAATGTATGAAAAGTGTATATAGCTACATTTCTGATAATGTACATAGTGCTTGTGATGTATGCCATCTATCAAGACAAAAAATATTGCCATTCCCAATCAGTAATAAAAATGCTTCTCATGTGTTTGAGCTCATACATTTAAACATTTGGGGTCCTTTCAACACTGTTTCTATCCATGGTTTTAGATATTTTCTGACTATTTTGGATGATTATAGTAGGCATGTTTGGGTTGTCATGATGAAATCCAAATCAGAAACTTCTCACAGAATTAAAGAGTTTGTTTCAATGGCAGAAAATCAATTTGAGAAAAGAATAAAAATCATAAGAAGTGATAATGGTCTAGAGTTTCTAATGTCATCTTATTATGCTTCTAAGGGTATAATACATCAGAGGAGTTGTGCTTATACTCCACAACAAAATGGCAGGGTGGAGATAAGACACCAACATATCCTGAATATAAGCAGAGCTCTTATGTTTCAGGCTGGATTGGCAAAGAAATATTGGTCTTATGCAGTGCTACATTCAGTGTTCCTCATGAATAGAATCCCCACTAAACTGCTTCACAATAAATCCTCCTATGAGCTAATGTATAATGAGTTGCCTAATCTCACTTCTTTGAGAGTTTTTGGATGCCTTAGCCATGCCTCTACTCTACCAGCTCATAGACACAAATTTGACCCTCGAGCAAGGAAATGTGCTTTCCTGGGATATAAGTCAGGTGTGAAGGGATTTGTACTTCTTGATCTTTCTAATCATGAAATTATTGTTTCTAGAAATGTTAAATTCTTTGAGCTAGAATTTCCATGCCATGCTGTTTCTACAGAAACACCTCATAAAATTTATGTTCCTTCACATACTGAGAATCTGGCTCCTATTGCCCCTAGTTCTCATGATGATATGAGCATCTCTAATATCCAGGTTGAATCTCCTTTATATAGTGATTCTCCTGCAGTTGAATCTGAAACTCTAGACCACACTGATTCCACATAACCTGTTGTGACTAATAGAGATATCAGTCACTTAGAAACTCCTACTCCTATTGCTCTTATAAAATCTAGCAGAAATGCTGCTCCCCCAGCACATTTGAAAGATTATATTTGCAGTTCTATCACTGCTTCCTCATGCCAATATCCTATCCAAGACTACCTATCTTGTTCTAACATTTCACCATCGCACCAGGCCTATATACTAGCCCTGGCATCTGAAACTGAACCTACAAACTATTCTATGGCTTCTAAAGATCCTAGGTGGATTCAGGCTATGGAGAGTGAAATTGATGCCCTACATAGCAACAACACTTGGGAATTTGTGGATCTTCCCCCAAATACATCTACTATTGGTAGTAAATGGGTTTACAAGATCAAAAGGAAAGCGGGTGGTTCCATAGAACGCTTCAAAGCCAGGTTGGTCGCTCAAGGGTTCACTCAGACTGAAGGCCTTGATTATTTTGAAACCTTTTCTCCAGTTTCCAAGCTCTCTACAGTCAGGGTTCTACTTGCTCTAGCTTCTATTCATGGCTGGCATTTACATGACTCTGGTTCAGCTTTTGCTGACGTGACTGCTTACCGCAGACTTGTTGGTCACCTAATCTACTTGACAACGACACGTCCTGACATTGCTTTTGCAACACAGCAACTCATTCAATACATGAGTGCCCCTACTGAATCACATTACAAAGCAGCTTTACGCGTTCTTCGATATCTCAAGAGATCTCCCGCTCGTGGCATCTTTCTCTCTCACTCTTCTGAACTCCAAATCCTTGGTTTTAGTGATGCTGATTGGGGTGGCTGCATTGATACACACAGATCCATTTCCTGGAAATCAAAGAAGCAAGTGACTGTATGTCGTTCATCCGCCGAAGCTGAATATCGGGCACTAGCTGCTGCTACACGTGAACTTCAATGGATGTGTTTTCTTCTCCAAGATCTCAAACAACAACCATCTCGTATTCCCGTTCTCTACTGTGATAATCAAAGTGCTTTGTATATTTCGGCCAATCCCGTTTTTCACGAACGTACTAAGCACTTGGACATTGATTGTCATCTTGTTCGTGAAAAACTTCAGGCTGGTCTCATGCGTCTCTTGCCAGTTCCTTCCCATGCACAGGCTACAGACGTGTTTACTAAGGCCCTTGGCCCTAAACCATTATTCAACTGCTTGTCCAAGCTTGCCTTGGTAGATATATACCAACCTCAAGCTTGGGGGGGGGGGGGGGGGGGGGGGGGGGGGTAACAGATAATAAAGAAGAAGACTTAGACTAATGCCAGTTGTGTTCTAGTTAGGTTGTTAGTTACATTTCAGTTAAGTTAGTTACACTTCTATGCTTACTATATATAGTGTAACTAGTGTAATTGATACTTTACACAATGAATAACAGAATTATCTTCTTCTCCATTTATCTTCTTCGTTTTCATGTTGATTGCAAGTAACTCAAGGTTTCCATCAATGGAGTTTACCATTGCTTAGAAGAAGTGGTGACTATTAGAACTTTTTTTAGCAATTTGTTTGGTTACTTTGTGATGATATATAAACTTAATGCAATTACGAAACTCTCATGCGGTTTGAATATTGTCAAAATAGAACTTGAATACTACATAGTGAAGTTTGACGTGCAGGAAAATTATGAGAAGGTTTTTGGTGAGGGACCTTGAATGATCTAGGATCATTACTTCTGGGTTTATATATGAATGTTCGCCTTAATTTGAACTATAGCTCGAGAATATAGAACTCACATTGATTTGACCTGGGCTAGGCATGTATTACTACTATGAAAGTGTTCTTGTGGTGATTAGCATGTGATTTTTAATCAGAAAAATAAACTCAAACAAAAGCCTTAATTATGGAAAAGGAATTATAACAAATACAATGAAAAATAATGGACTTTTAACAAATATTTTCAAAATATTAAATTTCAAATCTTTGGGAAAATGAAGAGAATTAATAAGAATTAGGTAATTGAAAACTTGAAGTGGAACATTAGCAAGAGGAGGGGTGTTCAAAACCAAACCAACCCAATAGAAAACTGGAAACCAAACCAAACCGTAAAAAATCGTATTTGGTTCGGATTAGTTTGGGTCATCTGTTAACAAAACCGCACGGTTCGGTTTGCAGTTTGTATTTTGTAAACCGAACCGAACCGAATCAAACTGCTTATGTTACAACCTAACTTTTACTTAACTCACATTCAACCCAAACTTAAACATATAATACCTTAACCTTATGATTACGAACAATTTTCTCATCCTTACACATGATTTTAGCCCCGATCTTCTCAAATCTCTAATAGTACTATCGCGCCTTCTTTGCCACATACATTTTCCCTCTTTTTCTATAATCTCTACTCTCTTATATTCTTTCTTTTTCACCTTCTCATATTTATGCAAATGTTCCCTATTTCAGTTTCGTTTTTATCGCACATTTTCTTCTCTAATCTCTCAACTCTTTTGTTTTTTCTTTTTCATCTTCACTAATCTCTCGTCTCTTTTATTTTTTAATTTCATTCTAATAATTTTTATATTGTTTTATAGTATTATTTTATGTTTATTATTCCACTTTTGTCTAATTTAATTTTTACATATTAAATAGAAAGTTGTTGTCAATATATGACGAGTTTTGTTATTATTTGATAGTGTATGAATGTCTAAATACAAAAGTATGTTGTCATCTATATGTATATGGTTCAATAAAACATTTGTAAAAAACTAAACCAACCGAACCAAACCGCATTAGTTTGGTTTGGTTTGGTTCGGATTTTTTTTAAAAGCCAACCGAACCAAACCAAACCGCACGATTTTTTCTCTTGCGGTTCAGATGATTTTTTCGTCAAAACCGCTCAAACCGCACCCGTTCGGATGATTTTTTTTCGTCAAAACCGCCCAAACCGCACCGCAAACATCCCTAAAAAAAACATGTGTAACACAAGCTTGTAGATAGTAAAAAGCGACAACAAAAATAAACTTCTAATGAAAAAGTAGAGCAACAATACACGATATGTTTCAAACTATGTAGAGTTTTTAACCATCTAATCAACTCTTTTCTACTAGTGTTTCTAAATATGGTGGTGACTATTAGGAACTCTAATAAGGTGCCCTTTGTAATAACCCTTATTTGTGGGAATGAGGTCGTACATGATAACACTATAAAAATAAAATCATTGAAAGACATAATTATGAGATTTTAAAATTTAGAAAAGTGTGTATCTGAGTTTGAGCTCTTTCTTAGGCTTTAACCTTAGAGTGTGTTTGGATGAGGTAATTGGAAATTTTAAAAAAATTTAAAATTTAAAATAATTCAAATGATTCAATTGAAATCTATTCATTTTAAATTATTTTGTTTGGATGGATTATTAAGGTAATTCATTGTTAGATTTTTTTGGTCATTTTTTATAAAATATAATTTTTTTGGACCAAATTAAAAAATTGAAAAGTAGGGATCAAATTGCAATTTTTAAAAATTTGAAGGACCAAATTGTAAATTTTAAAAATTATTAAGGACCAATTTGCAATTTTTTGGGGTCAATTTTGTAATTTTGGAAAATATGAGGATCAATTTGCAAAATTTGAAGAAATCATAGTAACAAATACATTTAATGGAGTATGAGTGGAATTTCAAATTCTTTAGTTTTTAATGTCATTTTAAAATGATTAAATTTAACTTAGATGAAAATACTCCATAAATTTCCATCATTTTAACAATTCTGTATCCAAACAATAAATTGTGATAGGACAAGAGTTCTAAGATCCCATGATCTTCCATATCCAACAAAATATTAAAGCTAGTTCAACTTGGATCCCATGTACCTTTAAGCTGGATTCATCTCCCAGTCCGTCATACTTTCCTAGGCTTGAATGACTCCATTTATTTTATCAAATCAATTGAATTATATAATTTATATGAATAATAATGTAGAATAGTATATTTCAAAATACAATTAAATACACATTTTTTATTCAATAGTATTACCAACAAAAAATATTTCTCTTACAATACATTCTACTTGTGCATGAACACTTGCTCACCGAAAGGTGCGTTATTGCAATAAATTGATTTATCATGGTTTTAAAAAAAGAGAAATTTTTATTACACCCCTTGGGGTTCTTAGGCATCATGTGTGCTTCCAAAATTACTCCTCTGCTTTCGAAGGTGAATCTCTAGACGCACCTTTTTTTACTTAGCGTGAAAACATCCCGTAGGTGCATCTAGGAATTTGTCCGTATGTATATCTACGGCGTATGTCTTCTCGGTAGATGTAACACCAACCATCTCAAATAATGGAAGTCTATACTTGTTGGTCTTGTAGGTAAAATCAAGAATAAACACTGTCGAGAACATGTTCAACCATTTTATCATATCCAGATGAGTCCAAAAAATATCTCGGACCGTAACTCCATCGTTGCAAGTTCTGTACCAGGATACGTAACTGTTATCATCCAACAATTTCAACAGTTATTGCATCTCATTTCTATCTCCCCTAATCGCCTTATTATTGCGGTACTGAATGTTATACACTTGCCTTATATTTAATACGTTGTCTGATTCCTTCCGTTTCAATGTGGAAAGTATACTTTTCGGTTAGACAAGATTCAAGGACATGTCACTAATACATGTCTTCTCTTTCGGTTTGAGCCGACATACACTAGGATGACCTTTTAACTTTGAGCATAATTCATGGTTTTGCAAACCACAAATAACACTAAATTTCCACTTCTTGCTAGCTAACATATAACCATGAATTTTAAATAGACACTCACATTTTCTCCTACTCGTGTCGTCTCTTTTAAACTTCCGCAAAGGAGTATGGTATTTCCCGCTTCTTTCACACAACATTGTTACGAAAGCGTTTCTTCTTTCTGAACCATTATTTGATCTTCCTATTACCACACCAAAACCAAGGCTAGTTGTATTCTTACGAATCTATGTGAGCATGCTATCACAATCATCAAACTCTTACTTGTTATTAAAGTCACCGCCGACATCTACCACCTTTACGACAACCCCTTCAACATTCGGAGAAACATCATTTGTAGAAAATAATTCTTTTGAGATATTATCGGGGTGCACCATATCTATTTGTAAACAATGACAAAAATAACACAAAATCACAAGACTACTGGAAAAACAGCACATACATGTTCCGGAGATGTACCTACGGAACATGTTCATCTTCAACATGTTCTGGAGTTGTACCTACGGAAGCAACGTTACATTGTTTTACAAAAATTTGATGCTTAATGTGAGCAATGTAATGGACAAAGTTGAATTTTTACCTGAAATTCTGTATTTTCTTGCTCCCTTTGATTTTTTGCACCAAAAAGTTGGAGTTTTGGAGTGAAAAATGATATTGATTATGTAGGGTTGGTTGGGGAGGGGAGTGTTGAAGAAGAAAACCAACAATGGGGAGTGATCATGCTGGTTCAAAGTATATCAGATAGTTCCGGAGCTACTTCTATGGAATAATATGGCGCTAAACGTTCCGTAGATGTAACTACGGAAGATTCCTTAAACAAACTATTATGATTTATTTCCCAATGTTCACCAATTTAAAATACTTCCGTAGATGTAATTTCGGAAAATATTAAATTTTCGCAAAAAAAAAGGTGTTTCCTGATGTGTATCTCTAAATTCAAGAGGCATAAATGAAATTTCGCTAAATGCCTAAGAGTATCAAGGAGTGAATTGAGATATTCTCTTAAAAAAATTGTACTTTTACTAAAGTTTTATAAAAGATTAAAAGTAATGAAAAGTTAGTAGTAATGAAAGGCTAAAAAAAATAGGAGTAATGAAAGGTAAAAATTAAACTATTCCATTTATTATTATGTGACATCCTTATATGGTAAGTTAAATTATATGGTAAGTTAAATAGACAAAAACAACACATTAGTGAACGTTAATGAAAAATTAGGAGTAATGAAAAGGTAAAAAAGAAACTATTATACATTTCTTGTTATGTGACCTCTTTATTAGGTGAGTTAAAAGAGGTAAAATTGTTATTTAATTGTTTATAGGAGAGCATGAAATTTTAACGCTATAAAGATATCAAATTGCATTTTAGTTTTTTGCATGCAAAATTGAAAAAATATGGCTGAAATTTTTGAATTTTTTAAACTTTTGATTCTATACTATTCTTTATGCCTTATCGTGACAAATGTTGTTGGTAAGTCAATTTTTTCATTCTTATATGATTTTCTTCTTTACTTTGTAGTTTGCACATAATCTATTATCATGTTTTCGTACCAATATTTTATCATCTCTTTCATTACAAGGCAAGATATAGGATGTGTAACGAGTGTTGATTGTCCCAATTCTGTAATCGGCTTCACGTATTTTCAGTGCGTTCGTAACATATGTAAGGGGTTTGTTCTTCCTAGTTAATTCTATGAGAGAATATTAAGGAGATAGAGATATTCTGTTAGAAAAATAAATGTGCAATAAACTCTAAAAGAATCTCAAAAGTTATCATTTGTTTATTGTGTACCTTATAATTTTATAGTTTTTCTTTTTCTAATTTAACGTGCATTGCATTTTCTCAAACAGTACTCTCTCTATCTCTCTATCCCTCTCTCTCTCTCTCTCTCTCCACTATTTCCAAGTCATAACAAGTATTCTAGATAAAAGAAAAGTCAAGTTGGATGAAATGAAAGAAAAGGCGAAAAGTCAAAGTCTTCCATACAAAAACCAAAGGCATGTTACGACCACCAAAAATAGTTGTTACTAGTCGTAACATTATAACCCTGTAGCCTCTTGGTCACGCTCCCAGGCCAGAAATCAGAGGCCTGTAACGGCCACCTGTAACAACTGTTACGGGCCATAACAATTGTTAGAGGCTGAACAGGCAGGCATGTTTTGGTTCACTTATTTTCTTTTTCGGTTCAATTTGTTGCGGATTTGGGACCTCTTCACCTTCCAATTTAGCATTATTTTGTTTTTAAAGGGCATTGAAGTTGAATGATTTGTTTCATGTTTAAAATTAGTTATAAAAATCATAGGTAGCTATGAGATTAGGAATCCAGTTTTATTCCAATTTTCTTTCACACTTTATTTTATCGCTCTGTAAAAGTCTCCACTAGGAGCAATGGATCATATTTCATTATGTCAATTTATTCAGGCTTTATTTTACTCTTGTTATACTATTGTTATGGCTATTATATTTTCTTTTGTCAAAATTGTTTTGTTTGTGCTATTGCTCACCATGAGTGAGTAGTCCTATATGGACTAAGGGTCAAGAACCCTATTTATCAATTATCCATGTAAATTAGCATAAGTCGATTGAGAAAATGTTCAGTCTTTTAATAGTTGTGCAAAAGTAACAATCGCTGACGAACGTTTTTGCGTGAGCGAAAGCCAACGAGGGTCTTGTTCGTCAGAGAAAGCCAATATGCTGGCGAAAGCAGGTATTGTCCATAATAGTCTATTTTTCGATAATTTGTGTCTAAATTCTTGTAATAGAAGTGTTTGAGTTATACGAAGAAGTTAAAAATAGGAGTCATGACCCTAAAGTCTTTTTTGCTTAAAATATTTTAAGTTCTTTTTATTTAAGATGTTTTTCCACTTATGTGCTTTTTCACTTATGAATCATTATTTCATATTTATATTTCATAGCTTTCTTCTAGTGAGGTGACTTGAGTGTTGCATTTATAGAATTTGGTTCAATGATGAGACTTGATGTTGATGATGCAAGATAAGTTTTGGTTTGAAGATTCTACTTTTTCCCCTTGTACTCAAGTTTGCATTGACAAATTGAGGCTTGACATGATTAGTTGTTGGTTATCTTGAATCTTGATTGGTGTTATTGTTGATGGTTGTAGTATGTTGCCTTGATCATGAAGTATCTGGATAGTCTTCAAGAGGGAATAAGTTAGTGGCTTCTTTACTTTGACTGGTTTTAGAGTATGACAAGTCATTAGTTGTTGATGTGTTTGAGGTTGGGCTTGTAAGTGTTAGATACTACCTAAAAAGGGGGTGAATTAGGATTGTCATGTTTTTATCGTTTTAACACTAATTTCTTATAATGTAATTTTCTAGAAAATAAAGTGTGGAAAATTAAAGTGCAAAAATAAATAGCGCACAAGAAATAAAGTATGGAAAATTAAAGTGCAGAAAATACAAGGACTTTGTTGTGAAAAACGATACCAATAACAAAGTATAATAGGGAATTAGGGAAGAAAACAAGAACACAAGAATTGGTTATAACTGTTATTCTTTCACTTTCTCTTAAAACAAGATTACAAGTTTACAAGATTAACAAATAACCTCTCTCACCCTAAATTAGGATTTGCAGCTTAGCAATGATGAGAGACTAGTATGCTATTTATAATAAAACCTAACATACTAACTAATGGGCTTTTCTCCACAAGACCCATTATACAAGCCAACTTAATAAACAAGCTAACTTAACAAATTAGGGTTTAAACACTAAAACCTAATTTAACATGCTAACAACCCTAGCATCTTCGACACAAGCATGTGAACAACCTTCGACTTCATGCTTAATCCTGTCGAACCAAGAAGCTACCCTTCGACCATACTAGAGTTCGATCCAATATCTCACAAATCTCCACCTTGGATCTAACTCTACAACATCAAGGGACAGACTAGCTTTCTTCATGCAGCTTTATCAACTGCATACAGTGGAAAAACTTGCAACTCGGCAATGTCTTGGTGATCATATCAGCAGCATTGTCTTCAGTCGAAACCTTCAGCACTTGGACTTCTCCACGCTCGATTACTCCTCTGACGAAATGCAGCCTCACATCAATGTGCTTAGTTCGCTCATGATAGGCTGAATTCTTCGACAGGTGTATTGCACTTTGACTATCACATTTAACAGTGATACCTCGACCTTGAAGTTTCAGCTCCTTTGCAAAACCTTCAAGCCACAATGCTTCTTTCACAGCTTCAGTTAGGGCAATATACTCCGCTTCAGTGGTTGATAGAGCAACAACCTTCTGAAGTGTTGCTTTCCAACTAATTGCAGTGCCAAACATAGTGAAAACATATCCAGAAATAGATTTTCTGGAATCCATACAACCTGCATAATCAGAGTCGACATATCCTTCTATTACTGCTTTACTATCTTCACCCAAGGCTCCACCATAAATTAGAACTCTGTTCAGAGATCCATTTATGTACCTTAAAATCCACTTCAATGCTTGCCAGTGAGCCTTTCCAGGATTCGCCATGTACCTGCTTACAAGACTTACTGCGTATGCTATGTCGGGTCTAGTACATACCATAGCATACATCAAAGAACCGACTATATTAGCATATGGGATGCTATTCATATAGGCTCTTTCGACATCAGTACTGGGACACTGATCAATACTCAGCTTGAATTGAGGGTTTGTTGGAGTCACAACTGGCTTCGAATTCGACATACCAAACTTTTCAAGAATCTTCCGTAGATATGCCTCTTGAGATAGACATAACTTCGACTTCTTTCTATCTCTTCGAATGTCAATTCCGAGAATCCTGGAAGCAGCTCCCAGATCCTTCATATCGAACTCCTTATTGAGTTCAGCCTTCACCCTCATCACATCTTCAACATTGTTGCTTGCTATGAGAATATCATCCACATAAAGCAACAAAATAACAAATGAATTACCAGGTCGAAATCTGAAGTAAACGCAGTGGTCGAACTGACTTCTAATGAAACTTATGCGTGCCATGAACTTGTCGAATCTCCTATTCCACTGTCGAGGAGATTGTTTCAGCCCATACAAAGATCTCTTTAACTTGCACACATAATCTTCCTTCCCCTTTTCGACATACCCTTCAGGTTGCCTCATCAGGATTGTTTCATTTAGATCACCATACAAGAACGCAGTCTTCACATCCATCTGTTCCAGTTCAAGATCGAACTGTGCCACCATGGCAAGCAACATTCGAATGGACCTATGCTTCACAACAGGAGAAAACACATCATTGAAGTCGACACCTTCTTTCTGAGTGAAACCCCTTGCAACTAACCTTGCCTTGTATCTTTTCGACGTCACTCCTTCAATTCCTTCCTTAACTTTGAAAATCCATTTACAACTGACTAACCTTGCCCCAACAGGTTTCTTGATCAGTTCCCAAGTATGATTATCATGAAGAGATTTCATCTCATCATCCATGGCCTTCAGCCATTCAGTCTTATTTCGACTCCTCATAACTTCCTTATAGTCTCTAGGTTCTTCGTCTAGAACCTCACTTGCAGAGATTAAGGCATAAGCTATAAGATCTGCATATCCAAGTCTCTGAGGTGGCTTGATGACTCTTCTCGACCTATCTCTCGACAATAGGTAGTCATCGTCAGTTTCCTCAACTTCAGCATCTTTTGCTTCTTCTTCGACTTCATCTGGAATATGCAATTCAGCATCAACATGCTCCACCTCAACAGGAATCTCTACCTGTTCCAGCTCTTCGTCAGATGTTTGTGTACTTCGACCAACATCATTAGTTTTCTTAAAAGCCATTTCAGCTTCATTGAAAACTACATCTCGACTGGTGATACACCTCCTGTGACCTGGCTCTAGGCACCATAGCCTATAAGCTTTGACTCCTTCAGGGTATCCCATGAACATGCATTTCAGAGCTCTAGGTTCGACCTTGTCTTGCCTAATGTGAGCATAGGCTACACAGCCAAATACTATCAGTTTGTCGAGATCTGGTGGATGTCCCGACCAAACTTCTTCAGGTGTCTTCATATCTAACGCTGTCGAAGGACATCTGTTTATCAGATATGTTGCTGTCGAAACAGCCTCAGCCCAGAACACATTCTTTAACCCCGCACTAGTCAACATGCATCTGACTCTCTCCAAAATAGTTCGATTAAATCTTTCAGCCAAACCATTTTGCTGTGGAGTACCTGCAGTAGTTCTGTGCCTTGCAATACCAAAGGCAGCACAAAAGCTGTCGAATGCCTCATTGCAAAATTCAAGGCCATTGTCGGTTCTCAACCTCTTGACCTTCCTGCCAGTCTGATTTTCAACCAGAGTCTTCCAACTTTTGAAATTCTCAAAAGTTTCATCCTTAGTCTTCTGGATGAATACCCATAATTTTCTGGAATAATCATCTACTATGGATAGAAAATACCTTGCTCCTGAATGTGATGGACACCTTGCAGGCCCCCAAAGATCAGCATGGATGTAATCAAGGGATCCATGTGTTCTTTGTTTGCCTTTGTTGAACTTCACTCTGCAAGATTTTCCAAGTACACAGGGTTCACAAAACTTCAGCTTTTCGACTTTGTCTCCACCAAGCAGATTTTGTTTCCCTAATTCGATCAGACCCCTTTCACTGACATGGCCCAATCTCATGTGCCAGATTTCTGTTTTCAACAAAGGTTTCGTGGATGCAACATTTGTCGAACCCTTCATGACTCTTAGGATACTTTTCTCTCCTTGGAAAACATATCCTTTCTTGTCGAATTCACCAAGAGAAAGCAGATTTCTCTTCAAATCAGGAACATACCTGACTTCAGTCAACAACCTTATTGACTCATCATGGAGCTTGAATCTCACAGATCCAACACCTGCAATCTTGCAAGCCTTGTTGTTTCCCAGCAATACTGATCCACCATCTTGATCACATAATTCCTCGAACAGGTCTTTGTTTGGAGTCATGTGCCAAGTGCAACCTGAATCCATAATCCACTCCTTCTTAGAGTCACTGCTTGAAACCACAAGAACATCAGATGATTCGAAATCATCTTGAACAATGGCAGCGTTGCCATTATCCTTACCTCCATGATATTTCAAGCGTTCAGGGCACACCTTTCTTGTGTGACCCTCCTTCTTACAATGGTAGCATCGAATGCCAGATGCTTCGCCACTGTAAGTCTTCGACTGGCTTTTGCCTTTCTTCTTGTCGAACTTACCATCCTTTCGTAAGAGTTTTCCTTTAACGGCCAAACCTTCGCCAACAGTCGAAGGTTTATGCTCCTTTCGTTCATTCAAGTCTTTAGAGTACAAGGCTGATTGAACTTCTTCAAACGTCAGGGACTCCCTTCCATACAAGAGAGTTTCTTTGAAGTGAGCATGTGATCGAGGCAAAGCGCACAATAGTAACAGCGCTTGATCTTCATCATCAATCTTTACATCGATATTTTCAAGATCAAGAATCAGCTTGTTGAACATATCCAACTGCTCAGCCAACACTTTGTCTTCAACCATCTTGAATGAATACAAAGCCTGCTTCAGGTAGAGTCGATTTACCAGCGATTTGGTCATATACAAACTTTCAAGTTTCGCCCATAACCCTGATGCCGTCGTCTCCTTTGATACCTGTCGTAGAACCTTATGACCAAGGCTCAACAAAATTGCGCTGTGTGCCTTCTCAATCATAGTCGTCTTCTCCGCTGCCGTTAATGCAGCATTCATGGCTGCCTCTCCCTTCAACGCTTCCAAACAACCCTACTGAACCAGTAGGGCTTTCATCTTCAAGCGCCACAGACCGAAATCATTCACTCCGGTGAACTTTTCAATCTCATACTTTGTTGACGGCATCTTCTCCACGCTCACCGCACCAATTTGTTGTGAAAAACGATACCAATAACAAAGTATAATAGGGAATTAGGGAAGAAAACAAGAACACAAGAATTGGTTATAACTGTTATTCTTTCACTTTCTCTTAAAACAAGATTACAAGTTTACAAGATTAACAAATAACCTCTCTCACCCTAAATTAGGATTTGCAGCTTAGCAATGATGAGAGACTAGTATGCTATTTATAATAAAACCTAACATACTAACTAATGGGCTTTTCTCCACAAGACCCATTATACAAGCCAACTTAATAAACAAGCTAACTTAACAAATTGGGGTTTAAACACTAAAACCTAATTTAACATGCTAACAACCCTAGCATCTTCGACACAAGCATGTGAACAACCTTCGACTTCATGCTTAATCCTGTCGAACCAAGAAGCTACCCTTCGACCATACTAGAGTTCGATCCAATATCTCACAGACTTTTCACCGCAAAATATGATGAACATGTAATCAACCACACTTTATTAAGAATATTGAAGAGTTTTATAGATAGATCGATTTCCAAATCTAACTTATATTATAAAGTCCTTTTTATTTAGAAACTCTTCTACATTTTAAAAATATGCAAAGTTCCAAAACTTTTGAATAAAGATGAACACTTGAAAATATTGTTTAAATTATATAAAAAAATGATTTGAAAGAGGTTAATTTAGTTTTTGACTTAAAATGGTTTATATAGACCCATAGAAACTTTTGAGAATGAAGGAAACACTTTGAAAGGGTTCCATGAAGCAATGCACAACCTTGCACTACCACTAGTTCATGAAAACGTGCAAATTTTCATGTGGTAATGGATTAACCTTTTTTGGTGTAATCGATTACCAACTTTCAACGTTTAAAAAATTTGAAAACTTTACATTGGTAATCGATTACCATGGGGTAGTAATTGATTATCACCATGTTTCTTTTGAAAAATCACACTTTTAACATCTCTTTGCTTCAGTGATTTCTATGCACAATCTTTGAAATATTTTAAGATAAAGTTTGAAATATGTCTTAGACTATTTTAAGGTGAATTCTAAGGTGAGGTAGCAATCAAATTCCTCACCAGTGTACCACTAATAATATACCAATGGATTTATTAAAAAGTATTCCATCGTTCAGATTTTTCAACAACAAAACAGTAACACCTATTCTTTAACCCACTCAATCCTTATTCTTTATTTTTAAAGAAATTTTACAGTACACATGCGATTAAGAATCTCCAAATAAACAACTATCATTGCAAATTTCTTTTTCAACCTTGCTTCTTACAAGTTGAAATAGAAGTAGGTTTTATGTTGTTTATGTTTTTGTCTTTTCAATTTTGATGTCTTTAATTTCAAACTTCATCAAAAAAATCATGAAAATTCTTATGAACATGTGAGCATGACACTTTTGAGATAGAGATTTAGAAAGGATAGTGAGAGAATAAAAGCGGTGAATTTAAGTGTAACTTTGATAACGAATTAACGTGATGTGGAGTTATATCACATTTAGGGGAGAAATAATTGCATGTATCAAACCACCGCGGTTAGCGGCACCACAACCTGCGAGTAATGGAGGCTCAGCCTCATTCCATCCCCATCATATTTTGCAACACATTGGTGTTATGAAGCACAACACTGTTTTTCTCTTTTTATTTCTTCTCATCCCTCCTTATCTTTTTCCCCTCTTTTATTTGTGAAAACACACATAACATTGTAAGGAAAATCTACAATTAAAATAAAATAAAACCTTCAAAGAAAAAATGGGTCTCACAAAAACGGAAAGAAGAAAAACTTTCTCAAAACCATTGCAATTTTTCTTCCCCTCAGTTTGGAAGAAGATGGTGATGTTAATGGTAATGTGGAAAACAAAAGACAATGAAACAACAAAAGAAACACTTAAAAAATGCAATAATTGGGTGCGGAAGACATGAACGCTGTGTTTTTGTTTTTAACGAATCTGAACCGTTAATTTTTTCCAGTAATATCCAATGATGTATAATTAGCGGTACACTGGTGAGGGACTTAATTGCTCCCTCACCTTAGAAGCAACCCTATTTTAAATAACTTTTTTAAAAATTATTTTTGAGATATGACTTTTTGAAAACTCACGTGATTTTGACTTTGTTTTAATATTAAATAATATATATTGATGTTACTTAATGCTAGGACTAGCCTTTTAATTTTGAAAAAATGAATTTAATAAAAATTTTACTAATTTTAAAAAAAATTAAAATCCTAAAAACCATTTCGAAATTACAATTTTTTAAAGGTAAAACAAACATACCCGGATCTAATCAGCGAAAACACTAAAATTAAAATTTCATATGCAAATTATATTCTTTTAATATTAGCTTTATTATAGTTTTTCTACATAATTTAATGTTTTGAATGTTTGATATTAACTTGTACATTACAGAATAGGCGGGAACCTAATTAGGATCTTGGGCGGCTCAGTCCGGCAAATTTATTCTTAAACATTTTGCCCCTTCGGGCCTCATGCTTACGGGTTATGTACATCCTGAAATTGGCGAGCAAGTGCAAAGGTAATGGCCCAGGTGTAGGCGTGGGACAAATTTTACATGACACCTCTTCAAGCATATGTGCCATATAGGTCGCCCCCAGGTGGAGCTACCCAATAGGCGCAATATAGGCCGTCCCAAGGTAGAGATGCCCAAGATGCATCTTTATGAATATTTATCACATGACTCCAACATGTCCATGTTAGAACAAGATTTGTTTCTGCCAAACGATATCAATACATATATTTTGCTTGAAACAATTTAGTTTATAATAATTTCTTGAGTGTGCAGATATTGTGTTCTAAGAGATTCTGGATTGTTATCCGTGAAGAATCATCATAAACAAGCAAGGAGCCTCAGAAATATTATTTGCATCTGATTCTGAAGAAACATCAGTAGTTTTGAAGAATACTGAATGTTCATCAAAAAGTGGAGTTAATGTGTGCTTCTCAAATAAGATGTTGCTTCGGAAGTCACAAGTAATCAGAAGAAAGAATTTTGTTAGAGCTTCTGTTCCAAGATCAGATATCAACAAGAGCGAGCTTTCAAGTAAAGTTCAGAAGCCAAGATTTGTTCATCAGAAAAGCTGTTGCGTTTAATTCTGAGAAAAAAGTCAAGATTCTGAACACATCAAAGGTCAAGCCTTGAATTCAAGATCAGAATCAAGGATGCACTGAAGATCAGAATTGAGCTAATCTAGCAAAAGATCAGATATCATAATTCAAGAATCAGAAGTGCCTTCAACACTGAAATGGCTTATTTCTCATATTAGGAGTTATATCTGAAGTTAATATTTTGATGTTAATAAGCATATTCCTGAATTGAAACTTCTCACATTTTCTAACCTCATATATAAACTTCTGTTTCTGTTAGAAATGATTTTGTTTTTCAAGATATCGTGAACTCTGATTGTAATCAGATTCTGAAAGTTATGAACAATGAATGTATCTATTAGTCTGGAGTCGGACAATAAGGAGATGTTATCCATAATCAGGCTCTGAGTTTTTCAAAGATCATATTTAAACAACCAGGCTCTGATACCAATTGTAGGTTGGGAAACACACAAGAAAGGGGAGTTTTCAATAATTTTTCTTTTCTTAATACTTTTACGTGAAGACTTGAGAAGCTTTTGATTATTAGAAGTTTTAAGTTCTCTATTTGTAAAAGGCTTAATGTTTCTCAGAAGCATTTCACTTTCTTAGAAACTTAAGTCTTCCAAGAGCTTTTCTTCAAGTAATTATTAGAATATAAAAGACAGAAGTAATGAACACATTCCATTTATTCTGGTTCACTTGAGAAACTCTCAAGATAGTCTGGTCCACCCTGCCAAGGTGATTTTTGTAACAACCCGATTTTTATTTTCGTATTTAATTATTAGGAACTTATTTTATTAACTATCATTTGTGTGATAAATAATCAATTGTTGTGTTTTGGTGATTAATTTAATATGTGTGGTATTTAATTAATTAAGTGAACTAGTAAATATCTAGTAATGGGCCTAATTAATTAGAATATAGAATTGGGTGGGTTAAGCCCATTAAGCTAAATGAACTAGTAATGAGATTAGGGTTATACCTAATACTATCACTTAGTAAAGAAGAGAGAAAAGAAGAGAAAAAAGGCTAGAAGAGAAGAGAAGAGAAGAGAAAAGAGGGGAATTCTTGAAAAAGAAGAAGAAGGACTAGATATTCAAGGTAAGGGTGTGAATCCAAGAGATTATGGATAGATATAATTGGGTAATATATGTGGGGTTAGAAAATGCATGATTTTAGGTTGGGAGATTACTATTTCATGAGTTTAGTTGTGGAATTGGTATGTTAATCCATAAATTGTGTGAAATATAACTTGTTATAATGATTCTATGTATGATTCTGTGAATGGGTATGAAGATAACATATGATTTGATAAATGTATGTTGATTTTGTGAAACCCTAACTTTAGAGATTATGATAGAATCCATGAATTTGATTTGTGAGTTATGTGTTGATGTTTATCATTGATTATATGTGTTATATAAGTGATATAAGCATGAAATTTATGGTAAAATTTGAACTGCAACTAATTTTAGGTGAAAATAGGGGAAATGGGTTTGATGTCATCGCGGTTGTACTTTTGCAGAAAATGCAAAGGGCACGTAGCACGGGAATAGGGCGCGTAGCGCGCTGTTGAAAACTGCGCAAACACTCTTGGCAGAAGGTAGGGCGCGTCACGGGGAACTAGGGCGCGTAGAGCGACTTGTAGCTGAAAATAAATGTTTTATATTCTTGAATTGACTTGTGGAATTGCTTGCTATTGGTTTATGAATAATTATAATGAGTTATGATTAATTGTTTGGCATATAGTGAGTGGTTTATGATTGGATTTATATGAGAACATGATACTTGAAGTATGTATGTATTAAGATGTGAATTGATGAATGATGATGCAATACATGTTATACTATGTTTGAATACATATGATTGAATGTTGTGTGCTAATTGACCCATTGTTTGGGATTGAAGTCATGTTGTGTGTAACACGCGTAATGCGACTAATTATTTAGTTTAGTTAATTTCGAGTATTCGTCGCGAATTCTAGCGTTTTGAGTTGTCGAGTCGAGTATTTTAACTGAGTAGCCGGTCGAGTTCTAATAGTATTATTGAGTATTTTTATTATTAGGAATATTAATAATAGAATTATTAGTATTCTATGAGATAAGCTTCTAAATAAAATAATTAGTTAAGTTAAGTATAGAGAAATACTAGGAGGTCTGTATATTACTTTATGGGCTAAAGTGAAGTGAGTAGTATGGAGGGAAGAAAATGTAAGCCCATTTGAATTAAGAAACAAGTTAGAGGTAGCAGTATACCAATTTAAGTCTGTTAGTAGAAAAAGAAAATAGAAAATAGAAGTAGAGCAAGGGTTTGGAGAAGAACAGTAAAAGTCACGAAGAAGCAAAATTGGGAGATCTCAATCGGAGACGAATTTAGAGCAACCTTCGATCCAAGGTAAGGGGTGGGGTTCTAGATCTATAAACGAGAATATGGTCGATAATATGTGGGGTTTGGGTTATAAAATTTATCTCTGTGTTGTGTATGATTTTGGTGTTTTGCTGTTATGTGGTTTCTGAAAAATTTGATGATGAATTGTTTATGTTGATGAATGTTGAATGATTGTGTTGAATGTGATTTTGTAAATGATGTTGCTTGAGTTAATTGAATCGATGAATATGTATGAATGATTTATGTATTGGTGAATTACTGGAAAAACTATGAATCGATTCTGGAGAAATTGTTCTGGGAGCGAAGGAATAGAAGAACAAGAAAGGAGGAAGAAAGAATTTGTGGCGGGGCCACAAGGGTCTGGGGCGAGCGCCCCTTAATCTTAAAGAAAAAAAAATATATAATGGTGGAAGAGGAAAATATAGGGACGGGGGCCACCATTGTGGGGTGGGCGCCCCATGGCCTAAGATGGCCATCCTAGAGAAAGAAAAAGGATAAGGGGCGGGTGCCATGCAATGGGGACGGGTGTCACACCTTACTTTTTCTCAGTATTTGTTTATCAGGTGACTTGAAAGTAACTCTTAGTGTAATCTCCATTCTTCTCACTCTAATAATTCAGTAGCCACGACATTGTCCCTAAATTGGAAGTAGAGATTAATGATGAATTTAATTAGGATAGCTGGAATGAATTTAGCATAGTATTGAGTTATAACAATGAGTTAATTGTATGAGTTTCAGTAGTAGTAAACAATATCATTAGTAGAAGATTATGAAGTAATTAGTAGAGATAAATAATTCAGGTTGGGACTTAGTAAAACAATGGATTATTAAATACAGAGCTAGTAGCTGTTGGTAGGAAATAATATTTGCTGATATGGAATAAAGCAGTAGCAGAGTGTGTAGTAGTATGATAAATGACTAATTGGAATTGGTTGTATATAAGAGAATATCATTAATAAACCAGAGAACAAGTAGATTGAAACTTAGTAGACTGCTTTGGATTGACCTTACTGTGTTGTTGCTTTTCTTGTGGTGTGTTGTGCTGTCATGATGCTGTGATAACTTTGGTGGATATTGCAAAGTGCAGGGATTATAGCGACGATGAATTACCTCTATTTATTTGTAATAACAATGATGTAGGCGTATGCCTCATGACGTTTTTGTTGTGATTATGTTTGTTATGTTGCATTCTTCGTGTCGCATATGATTGCATTTTTGTGACAGCCTGGATTGGCAAACAGTGACAAAGGCTTATGCCTGTTTTGATGCCTCTATTAACTGAAAATTGGTGATGGGAGCAGAATCTCTGGGTACCACATGCATGTGCATTGTTAGTGTCGCATGTTATATTGCATAAGTGTGATTTGAATTGTGAAGTATTGTTACATGTATTGTTTGTTGAATATAAAGATGTCAAATGAATTGTGATGAATATACCGCGATGTGGTAATTTTTATGATCCTAACTCTAATATATAATTTATCATAATCTTATTTATATTGATAGATATCTCACCCTTTTTCATCTTGGCCGTTGCCTTTATACTGGTAACGTGCAGATGATAGCTGTGAGTGAAGACCTTGTTGCCGTGAGTTCGAGTCGGTTTGTTGCTCTGATACATAGCACTCGGGGGGACAAACGCATGCTTTTTATTATTTGTTGAATTGTTTTTATTGCTAAATTTCGATGTTGTTTCGTTAAGACTTGCGACTTTGAAGTTATTTTATGGTGAAGCAAGATGCTATGATTTTATTTGGAGCTTTAAAGTTGTGAATCCGCTGCGTGATAATTTAACGTTGATTATTATTTTTAAAGATTAAATAAACTGTTATGAATTCGTTCGTTTCAAAAGTGTTATGTATCTGTTTTGAAGGCGTTTATGTCGTTGTGATTTGAGTTGTAAATGTGATATCCCATGTGATGATTGGAATTTTCATACTCTGATTTTTGTTATAGTTACCTCGTAGAAATGGGGTGTTACATTGTGTATGTTGTGCAATATTGGAAGAGATGTGATTGTGCATTTTAAGAGGTTGAGATCGTCTTATTTGCATGAGTCTTGTTTGTTGCACACTTACACTAGCATGAGTCTTGGAAAGAGGAAATGTTGGTAATCATGTGAAGATTATTTGCTTGCCCCAAACCTAAAACTGAATGGGGTTTGAAAGCTTAACTCCGAAAGGAGCTTTAGAGATGGTTATCTAGTTCTAAAGATGGACAACCGGCTTGCTAGAAATGATAACGGAGGGATCCATATGCATATCGCATTGAGTCATACTTGAGTCGCATGTGTCGGTGTGAATTGTTGTTGTTGAATGATTTATGTGATATGATTGTGTGGATATGATTTTGGTCGATATGCATATATGTGGATGTGGTGATATGAATTGTATACTTGAATTGTATTTCATAATTGTATGCAATTGAGGATTATAGTGATTGGATATGATTACTTGATGTGCGGAGCTTGTAGAATGAGTTAAACATGTGAATCTTGATAAATTATTTATGATGCATGTTTATGTGAAGAGTGACGAATTCTTGGAATGTATTGTTGTTGTGTTATACATTTCCTATTATTACGTTTATCTATGATGATTTGAATTCTCACCTTTCTGTTGGAATAATATTTTATTCCGACATCGCTCAGGTACCGAAGATAGTGGTGCTTCGGAGGAGGTCTAGCTTGGAGGTTTAGATCTATTGTAGTGTGTCTTGACTAGGTAGTCATATTGTGCTCTGGTCAATGTAACACTTGGGAGTTTGGCTTTATTATCTTTGAATTGATGTTATGAGATATTGTTTTACTCATATGTATTTCCTACATTGTATATGTTATATCTTGATGTGTGGCTTTTGAGCCAAGATATTGTGATATGGTGGATGATGTATGGGAATCATCCAAGTTTACCATTTTCTAGATGAGATAATTATTTCGCTGTGGTTATGCATGTTTTGTTTTAAATTTTCAATTTTGTGTTACTTGTATGTGAACATTGCATATTAAAGTGATTGTTTGTTGAAATAATGTGTGTAATACCCTCACGTGATGCATGCTTATTACTCTGAATGACGCAAATGTATGCTTTATTTAGTAGTCTAGATTTAGGGGTGTTACATTTTTTGTGAGGGCAAGGTGTAGTTTTCATGACGTCAAAACATTGTGAATCAACTACAACCCAAATGGAATCTAAGAAACCGAGCAAATGCAACCAAGACAAGTATCTTTGACCACAAGACATTAATAGGTCGACTCATGGATGCAATAGGTCGACCTATTGCAAGCTGATTCTGAAAGATTCTAAGTAAGGAGTGAATGCATCGACGCATTACATGCATAGGTCGACGCATGGAACTTTGAACTTATCTCGGTTATGCGCACGCTGACCCTTCAGGTCGACTCATTCAGCTTTTGAAACCTCAGGTGAAAGATGATTATGCGTCGACGCATGGATGGAGTAGGTCGACGCATGGAACCTTGGGGGAATCTCGGGTATGCGCACGCCGACCCTTTAGGTCGACGCAAGTGTCTCACATTCCTCATTTTCAGGTGCAACAAACTAAATAGGTCGACCAATGCAGAGAGCAGGTCGACCTGTCGCTCATTAAATTGATTTTTCTGTTGTGTTCAAATTGGTTATGCATTAAGTGTGGTATAAATACTCAAGTGATCATTCCATGGCAAAAACAACAAGAAACGTGAAATATAGACTCAGCTTCTTCTCATCTTCAACCTTTCGCTTATTGATCGAGAATCACACATAATCATCTTTCTCGATCGAAGTAAGGAACGTGTGTTGATAAGGTTCGACGGTAGAGTTTGTCTTGTTCGAGATTCGACGGTAGACATTCATCTTGTTCGAGTGAAGAGTGTTGAGGGTGTTTCTTGTATAAAACCTTAGGGTTTTTCCTTCCTCATCAAAGATTTTGGGTTTGAAGGTTTTTGACGATCGATTTGCTTTGGTAATCAATTCAGCCGTGCATAAGGGTTTGAGAGATTGAAGGTCTACTCAACAAACTTGCTACAACTGGAGGATTGAGAAAGAAACGATCGGGGTCTTAATCGTGAAGATTAGACATCGGCTTGATTCGACTCGAATCAAGGGAAGGATCGAAGCGTATTTCAATTTTACTGCATTGTTGTAGTTGGTGATTGGTACTTTCTTTCCTTGTTAACATTTTTCAATTAAATAAAAACTTTCCTAATTTCAATTGAAATTAGGGGCAGACGTACTCCTGCGAGGACGATAGAGGAACTGCCTAAACAAATATCGTGTTCCTTATCGCTTTTACTTTATCGCATTTTCACTTGTTTTCGTTTATTTCCATTATTGAACAAAAACTAAGGTTAGGTAAAATATCGATCACCAAGTGTTCGATAAAATTACTCAATCACATTTTTGTTCATATTTTAGTGAAAACGTTCATTGTGAGTAATATACCATATTGTGTGTAATTGAGACAATCGAGATTTTCGTTAAAACGTAATTCATCACTTATCATTCTCATCCGTTTGGTTTATGGCACACATC